>NW_027508763.1:12500-155000 GCF_051911475.1 Siphateles boraxobius
TGTGTGTGTGTGTGTGTGTGTGTGTGTGTGTGTGTGTGTGTGTGTGTGTGTGTGTGTGTGTGTGTGTGTGTGTGTGTTCACTACTCACTGCTCCTAATGTGTGTGTGTGTGTGTGTGTTCACTACTTACTGCTCCTAATGTGTGTGTGTGCACTACTCACTGCTCCTAATGTGTGTGTGCACTACTCACTGCCCCTAATCTGTGTGTTCACTACTCACTGCTCTTAATGTGTGTGTGTGTGCACTACTCACTGCTCCTAATGTGTGTGTGGTGGTGGTGATGGTGCAGTGGATAAGACACATGCCTTTCGTGTGAGAGACCCGGGTTCGAATCCACTGTGAGACACCAATGTGTCCCTGAGCAAGACACTTAACCCCTAGTTGCTCCAGAGGCGTGCGACCTCTGACATATATAGAGGTCGCACGTACTGCACAGTAGTGTGTGCAGTACAGCTTTGGATAAAAGCGTCTGCTAAATGAATAAATGTAAATGTAAATGTTTGCACTATTCACTGCTCCTAATGTGTGTGTGTTCACTACTCACTGCTCCTAATGTGTGTGTGTGTTTGAACTACTCACTGCTCCTAATGTGTGTGTGTGTGTGTGTGTGTGTGCACTACTCACTGCTCCTAATGTGTGTGTGTGTTCACTACTCACTGCTCCTAATGTGTGTGTGCACTACTCACTGCTCCTAATGTGTGTGTGTGTGTGTGTTTGAACTACTCACTGCTCCTAATGTGTGTGTGTGTGCACTACTCACTGCTTCTAATGTGTGTGTGCACTACTCACTGCTCCTAATGTGTGTGTGCACTACTCACTGCTCCTAGTATTGTGTGTGCACTACTCACTGCTCCTAGTGTGTGTGTGCACTACTCACTGCTCCTAGTGTGTGTGTGTGTGTGTGTGTGCACTACTCACTGCTCCTAATGTGTGTGTGTGCACTACTCACTGCTTCTAATGTGTGTGTGTGTGTGCACTACTCACTGCTCCTAATGTATGTGTGCACTACTCTCTGCTCCTAATATGTGTGTGTGTGTGTGTGTGTGTGTGTGTGTGCGCGCACTAGTCACTGCTCTTAATGTGTGTGCACTACTCACTGCTCCTAATGTGTGTGTGTGTGTGTGTGCGCACTACTCACTGTTCCTAATGTGTGTGTGTGTTCACTACTCACTGCTCCTAATGTGTGTGCGCACTACTCACTGCTCCTAATGTGTGTGTGTGTGTGTGTGTGTGTAGTACTCACTGCTCCTAATGTGTGTCTATTCACTGCTCCTAATGTGTGTGTGTGTGTGTGTGTGTGTGTGTGTGTGTGTGTGTGTGTGTGTGTGTGTGTGTGTGTGTGTGTGTGTGTGTGTGTGTGTGTGGAGATATCATTAGGAAACATGGAATTAGCTTTCACTGCTGATGATACTCAGCTGTATATTTCTACAAAACCTAACGAAACTTACCAATTCACAAAATGAACGGAATGCATAGTTGATATAAAAAATGGGATGACTAGTAGTTTCCTACTACTAAATTTTGAAAAAACAGAGATTCTAATTATTGGACAAAAAACTTCCACACGCAATAACCTAGAATACTGTCTAACACTTGATGGCTGCTCTGTTAAGTCTTCGTCGTCAGTTAGGAACCTGTGTGTGTGTGTATGTGTGTGTGTGTGTGTGTGTGTGTGTGTGTGTGTGTGTGTGTGTGTGTGTGTGTGTGTGTGTGTGTGTGTTCTACTGGGTGGTTGCCCTGCACGCTTAATAAACAAACTACAGCTAGTTCAAAACGCAGCCGCTGGAGTTCTTACGAGAACCAGGAAGTACGACCATATTAGCCCGGTTCTGTCAACACTGCATTGGCTCCCTATTAAACATCGTATACATTTTAAAATATTGCTGATTACTTACAAAGCACTAAATGGTTTAGCTCCCCAGTACTTGAGCGAGCTCTTAACGCATTACAGTCCTTCATGTCTATTGCGATCTCAAAGTTCCGGCCAATTGATAATACCTAGAATATCTAAATCGACTGCTGGCGGTAGATCCTTTTCCTATTTTGCACCAAAACTTTGGAAAAGTCTTCCTAACATTGTCCGGGAAGCAGACACAGTCTGTCAGTTCAAAACTAGACTAAAAACACATCTCTTTGACCCAGCATTCACATGATACATTATCGACTTCTATAATTCAATATTAGGCTGCTTAGATTAGGTCAGCCGGAACTGGGAACACTACCTTTAAATCCTGATGTACTCATTACAACATAAGAAGAATGGAATCTACGCTAATTTTAGTGTCTTTGTTTATCCCAAAGTTTTCCCACAGCCTGCCGGATCCAGGCCGTTTCCAGATCTGACGAAGGACATTCGCCTGGACCCGATGACAATGCAGTGCTGAAGTGCCAACTAGCCTCTCCCTATGGAGGATCCCTATACCACTCTACAGATAAAGCGTTGTGGAATTTTCTCTGTTCGCGTACCTACCCGAAGTGATAAGATAAAATAAAAATTCTGCATCATAATTTATAATCAAGACAAGTAGTTTGTTTAGGCATGGTTTGGAAGGAATTACAAACCTGCGCACATATATTCAAACACACATAACTATAGAATCAATTCTTAACCCCTTGAGCCGCAGGGATCCCTGGTGATCCCGAATTTTACATTCAAAAAAATTGTGCATTGTTTTTGAGCTGCTTTATCTCTCTATTAGTAATTGCTAGAGCAATTCTGAGTTTTTCACAGTAAACTGTCAAGTGTTAGCTTTTAAATGATACCTTGGTTTTGTGTATAGTCAGAAGGACTCCTTAGCAACAACCATTTTATTATGGGTATGTCATTTTGCACTCGATTGCCAAAAAGGGGGGCGACTGGTAAGGGGTTAATGCGCATGTGAACGCCATCAGCGTCTATCACAGGTTCATGTTTAAAGTCTGTTTAGAGAGAACGGTGTCGTCTTAGCGGCCCCTAATTTAATAACAGACGATCATTTAGATGGAAGTGAATCAATCAAAACTAACTTTAGCTGAAAAAAAAAAACATTCTTCAAGAACCACTATAAAACCAAACCAATCTCTGTTACCTTAAATTATATATGTATCTCTGTAAAGCTGCTTTGAAACAATCTACATTGTTAAAAGCGCTATATAAATGATGATGACTTGACTTGACTACTCACTGCTCCTAAATCCTAATGTGTGTGCACTACTCACTGATCCTAATGTGTGTGCACTACTCACTGCTCCTAATGTGTGTACACTACTCACTGCTCCTATGTGGGTGCACTACTCACTGCTCCTAATGTATGTGCACTACTCACTGCTCCTAATGTATGTGCACTACTCACTGCTCCTAATGTGTGTGCACTACTCACTGCTCCTAATGTATGTGCACTACTCACTGCTCCTATGTGTGTCCACTACTCACTGCTCCTAATGTGTGTGCACTACTCACTGCTCCTAATGTGTGTGCACTCCTCACTGCTCCTATGTGTGTGCACTACTCACTGCTCCTAATGTGTGTGCACTACTCACTGCTCCTAATGTGTGTGCACTACTCACTGCTCCTATGTGTGTGCACTACTCACTGCTCCTAATGTATGTGCACTACTCACTGCTCCTAATGTGTGTGCACTACTCACTGCTCCTAATGTGTGTGCACTACTCACTGCTCCTAATGTGTGTGCACTACTCACTGCTCCTAATGTGTGTGCACTACTCACTGCTCCTAATGTATGTGCACTACTCACTGCTCCTAATGTATGTGCACTACTCACTGCTCCTAATGTGTGTGCACTACTCACTGCTCCTATGTGTGTGCACTACTCACTGCTCCTAATGTGTGTGCACTACTCACTGTTCCTAATGTGTGTGCACTACTCACTGCTCCTAATGTATGTGCACTACTCACTGCTACTAATGTGTGTGCACTACTCACTGCTCCTATGTGTGTGCAGTACTCACTGCTCCTAATGTGTGTGCAGTACTCACTGCTCCTATGTTTGTGCCCTACTCACTGCTCCTAATGTGTGTGCACTACTAACTGCTCCTAATGTATGTGCACTACTCACTGCTCCTAATGTATGTGCACTACTCACTGCTCCTAATGTGTGTGCACTACTCAATGCTCCTTTGTGTGTGCACTACTCACTGCTCCTAATGTATGTGCACTACTCACTGCTCCTAATGTGTGTGCACTACTCACTGCTCCTAATATGTGTGCACTACTCACTGCTCCTAATGTATGTGCACTACTCACTGCTCCTAATGTATGTGGACTACTCACTGCTCCTAATGTGTGTGCAGTACTCACTGCTCCTAATGTGTGTGCAGTACTCACTGCTCCTATGTGTGTGCCCTACTCACTGCTCCTAATGTGTTTGCACTACTCACTGCTCCAATGTGTGTGGACTACTCACTGCTCCTATGTGTGTGCCCTACTCACTGCTCCTAATGTGTGTGCACTACTCAATGCTCCTAATGTATGTGCACTACTCACTGCTCCTAATGTATGTACACTACTCACTGCTCCTAATGTGTGTGCACTACTCACTGCTCCTATGTGTGTGCACTACTCACTGCTAATGTATGTGCACTACTCACTGCTCCTAATGTGTGTGCACTACTCACTGCTCCTAATGTGTGTGCACTACTCACTGCTCCTAATGTATGTGCACTACTCACTGCTCCTAATGTATGTACACTACTCACTGCTCCTAATGTGTGTACACTACTCACTGCTCCTATGTGTGTGCACTACTCACTGCTCCTAATGTATGTGCACTACTAACTGCTCCTAATGTATGTGCACTACTCACTGCTCCTAATGTATGTGCCCTACTCACTGCTCGTAATGTGTGTGCACTACTCACTGCTTCTATGTGTGTGCAGTACTCACTGCTCCTAATGTGTGTGCAGTACTCACTGCTCCTATGTGTGTGCCCTACTCACTGCTCCTAATGTGTGTGCACTACTCACTGCTTCTATGTGTGTGCACTACTCACTGCTCCTAATGTGTGTGCAGTACTCACTGCTCCTATGTGTGTGCCCTACTCACTGCTCCTAATGTGTGTGCACTACTCACTGCTCCTAATGTATGTGCACTACTCACTGCTCCTAATGTGTGTGCACTACTCACTGCTCCTATGTGTGTGCCCTACTCACTGCTCCTAATGTATGTGCACTACTCACTGCTCTAATGTGTGTGCACTACTCACTGCTCCTAATGTATGTACACTACTCACTGCTCCTAATGTGTATACACTACTCACTGCTCCTATGTGTGTGCACTAATCACTGCTCCTAATGTATGTGCACTACTCACTGCTCCTAATGTAAGTGCACTACTCACTGCTCCTAATGTATGTGCACTACTCACTGCTCCTAATGTATGTGCACTACTCACTGCTCCTAATGTATGTGCACTACTCACTGCTCCTAATGTGTGTGCACTACTCACTGCTCCTATGTGTGTGCCCTACTCACTGCTCCTAATGTGTGTGCACTACTCACTGCTCCTATGTGTGTGCACTACTCACTGCTTCTAATGTGTGTGCACTACTCACTGCTCCTAATGTATGTGCACTACTCACTGCTCCTAATGTATGTGCACTACTCACTGCTCCTAATGTATGTGCACTACTCACTGCTCCTAATGTATGTGCACTACTCACTGCTCCTAATGTGTGTGCACTACTCACTGCTCCTATTGTATAAGCACTACTCACTGCTCCTAATGTATGTGCACTACTCACTGCTCCTAATGTATGTGCACTACTCACTGCTCCTAATGTATGTGCACTACTCACTGCTCCTAATGTGTGTGCACTACTCACTGCTCCTATGTATGTTCACTACTCACTGCTCCTAATGTGTGTGCACTACTCACTGCTCCTATGTGTGCACTACTCACTGCTCCTAATGTGTGTGCACTACTCACTGCTCCTAATGTATGTACACTACTCACTGCTCCTAATGTGTATACACTACTCACTGCTCCTATGTGTGTGCACTACTCACTGCTCCTAATGTATGTGCACTACTCACTGCTCCTAATGTATGTGCACTACTCACTGCTCCTAATGTATGTGCACTACTCACTGCTCCTAATGTATGTGCACTACTCACTGCTCCTAATGTATGTGCACTACTCACTGCTCCTAATGTATGTGCACTACTCCCTGCTCCTAATGTATGTGCACTACTCACTGCTCCTAATGTAGGTGGACTACTCACTGCTCCTAATGTATGTGCACTACTCACTGCTCCTAATGTGTCTGCACTACTCACTGATCCTATGTGTGCACTACTCACTGCTCCTAATGTATGTACACTACTCACTGCTCCTATGTGTGTGCACTACTCACTGCTCCTAATGTATGTGCACTACTCACTGCTCCTAATGTATGTACACTACTCACTGCTCCTAATGTGTGTACACTACTCACTGCTCCTATGTGTGTGCACTACTCACTGCTCCTAATGTATGTGCACTACTCACTGCTCCTAATGTATGTGCACTACTCACTGCTCCTAATGTATGTGCACTACTCACTGCTCCTAATGTATGTGCACTACTCACTGCTCCTAATGTATGTGCACTACTCACTGCTCCTAATGTATGTGCACTACTCACTGCTCCTAATGTGTGTGCACTACTCACTGCTCCTATGTGTGTGCCCTACTCACTGCTCCTAATGTGTGTGCACTACTCACTGCTCCTAATGTGTGTGCACTACTCACTGCTCCTATGTGTGTGCACTACTCACTGCTTCTAATGTGTGTGCACTACTCACTGCTCCTAATGTATGTGCACTACTCACTGCTCCTAATGTATGTGCACTACTCACTGCTCCTAATGTATGTGCACTACTCACTGCTCCTAATGTATGTGCACTACTCACTGCTCCTAATGTGTGTGCACTACTCACTGCTCCTATTGTATAAGCACTACTCACTGCTCCTAATGTAGGTGGACTACTCACTGCTCCTAATGTATGTGCACTACTCACTGCTCCTAATGTGTGTGCACTACTCACTGCTCCTATGTATGTGCACTACTCACTGCTCCTAATGTGTGTGCACTACTCACTGCTCCTATGTGTGTGCACTACTCACTGCTCCTAATGTATGTGCACTACTCACTGCTCCTAATGTATGTACACTACTCACTGCTCCTAATGTGTGTACACTACTCACTGCTCCTATGTGTGTGCACTACTCACTGCTCCTAATGTATGTGCACTACTCACTGCTCCTAATGTATGTGCACTACTCACTGCTCCTAATGTATGTGCACTACTCACTGCTCCTAATGTATGTGCACTACTCACTGCTCCTAATGTATGTGCACTACTCACTGCTCCTAATGTATGTGCACTACTCACTGCTCCTAATGTGTGTGCACTACTCACTGCTCCTATGTGTGTGCCCTACTCACTGCTCCTAATGTGTGTGCACTACTCACTGCTCCTATGTGTGTGCACTACTCACTGCTCCTAATGTGTGTGCAGCACTCACTGCTCTTATGTGTGTGCCCTACCCACTGCTTCTATGTGTGTGCACTACTCACTGCTTCTATGTGTATGCACTACTCACTGCTCCTAATGTGTGTGCACTACTCACTGCTCCTAATGTGTCTGCACTACTCACTGCTCCTATGTGTGCACTACTCACTGCTCCTAATGTATGTGCACTACTCACTGCTCCTATGTGTGTGCACTACTCACTGCTCCTAATGTATGTGCACTACTTACTGCTCCTAATGTGTTTGCACTACTCACTGCTCCTAATGTGTGTGCACTACTCCCTGCTCCTAATGTATGTGCACTACTCACTGCTCCTAATGTATGTGGACTACTCACTGCTCCTAATGTATGTGCACTACTCACTGCTCCTAATGTATGTGCACTACTCACTGCTCCTAATGTGTGTGCACTCCTCACTGCTCCTATGTGTGTGCACTACTCACTGCTCCTAATGTATGTACACTACTCACTGCTCCTATGTGTGTGCACTACTCACTGCTCCTAATGTATGTGCACTACTCACTGCTCCTAATGTATGTGCACTACTCACTGCTCCTAATGTGTGTGCACTACTCACTGCTCCTAATGTGTGTGCACTACTCACTGCTCCTAATGTGTGTGCACTACTCACTGCTCCTAATGTGTGTGCACTACTCACTGCTCCTAATGTATGTGCACTACTCACTGCTCCTAATGTATGTGCACTACTCACTGCTCCTAATGTGTGTGCACTACTCACTGCTCCTATGTGTGTGCACTACTCACTGCTCCTAATGTGTGTGCACTACTCACTGTTCCTAATGTGTGTGCACTACTCACTGCTCCTAATGTATGTGCACTACTCACTGCTACTAATGTGTGTGCACTACTCACTGCTCCTATGTGTGTGCAGTACTCACTGCTCCTAATGTGTGTGCAGTACTCACTGCTCCTATGTTTGTGCCCTACTCACTGCTCCTAATGTGTGTGCACTACTAACTGCTCCTAATGTATGTGCACTACTCACTGCTCCTAATGTATGTGCACTACTCACTGCTCCTAATGTGTGTGCACTACTCAATGCTCCTTTGTGTGTGCACTACTCACTGCTCCTAATGTATGTGCACTACTCACTGCTCCTAATGTGTGTGCACTACTCACTGCTCCTAATATGTGTGCACTACTCACTGCTCCTAATGTATGTGCACTACTCACTGCTCCTAATGTATGTGGACTACTCACTGCTCCTAATGTGTGTGCAGTACTCACTGCTCCTAATGTGTGTGCAGTACTCACTGCTCCTATGTGTGTGCCCTACTCACTGCTCCTAATGTGTTTGCACTACTCACTGCTCCAATGTGTGTGGACTACTCACTGCTCCTATGTGTGTGCCCTACTCACTGCTCCTAATGTGTGTGCACTACTCAATGCTCCTAATGTATGTGCACTACTCACTGCTCCTAATGTATGTACACTACTCACTGCTCCTAATGTGTGTGCACTACTCACTGCTCCTATGTGTGTGCACTACTCACTGCTAATGTATGTGCACTACTCACTGCTCCTAATGTGTGTGCACTACTCACTGCTCCTAATGTGTGTGCACTACTCACTGCTCCTAATGTATGTGCACTACTCACTGCTCCTAATGTATGTACACTACTCACTGCTCCTAATGTGTGTACACTACTCACTGCTCCTATGTGTGTGCACTACTCACTGCTCCTAATGTATGTGCACTACTAACTGCTCCTAATGTATGTGCACTACTCACTGCTCCTAATGTATGTGCCCTACTCACTGCTCGTAATGTGTGTGCACTACTCACTGCTTCTATGTGTGTGCAGTACTCACTGCTCCTAATGTATGTACACTACTCACTGCTCCTATGTGTGTGCACTACTCACTGCTCCTAATGTATGTGCACTACTCACTGCTCCTAATGTATGTGCACTACTCACTGCTCCTAATGTATGTGCACTACTCACTGCTCCTAATGTGTGTGCACTACTCACTGCTCCTAATGTGTGTGCACTACTCACTGCTCCTAATGTGTGTGCACTACTCACTGCTCCTAATGTGTGTGCACTACTCACTGCTCCTAATGTGTGTGCACTACTCACTGCTCCTAATGTGTGTGCACTACTCACTGCTCCTAATGTGTGTGCACTACTCACTGCTCCTAATGTATGTGCACTACTCACTGCTCCTAATGTATGTGCACTACTCACTGCTCCTAATGTGTGTGCACTACTCACTGCTCCTATGTGTGTGCACTACTCACTGCTCCTAATGTGTGTGCACTACTCACTGTTCCTAATGTGTGTGCACTACTCACTGCTCCTAATGTATGTGCACTACTCACTGCTACTAATGTGTGTGCACTACTCACTGCTCCTATGTGTGTGCAGTACTCACTGCTCCTAATGTGTGTGCAGTACTCACTGCTCCTATGTTTGTGCCCTACTCACTGCTCCTAATGTGTGTGCACTACTAACTGCTCCTAATGTATGTGCACTACTCACTGCTCCTAATGTATGTGCACTACTCACTGCTCCTAATGTGTGTGCACTACTCAATGCTCCTTTGTGTGTGCACTACTCACTGCTCCTAATGTATGTGCACTACTCACTGCTCCTAATGTGTGTGCACTACTCACTGCTCCTAATATGTGTGCACTACTCACTGCTCCTAATGTATGTGCACTACTCACTGCTCCTAATGTATGTGGACTACTCACTGCTCCTAATGTGTGTGCAGTACTCACTGCTCCTAATGTGTGTGCAGTACTCACTGCTCCTATGTGTGTGCCCTACTCACTGCTCCTAATGTGTTTGCACTACTCACTGCTCCAATGTGTGTGGACTACTCACTGCTCCTATGTGTGTGCCCTACTCACTGCTCCTAATGTGTGTGCACTACTCAATGCTCCTAATGTATGTGCACTACTCACTGCTCCTAATGTATGTACACTACTCACTGCTCCTAATGTGTGTGCACTACTCACTGCTCCTATGTGTGTGCACTACTCACTGCTAATGTATGTGCACTACTCACTGCTCCTAATGTGTGTGCACTACTCACTGCTCCTAATGTGTGTGCACTACTCACTGCTCCTAATGTATGTGCACTACTCACTGCTCCTAATGTATGTACACTACTCACTGCTCCTAATGTGTGTACACTACTCACTGCTCCTATGTGTGTGCACTACTCACTGCTCCTAATGTATGTGCACTACTAACTGCTCCTAATGTATGTGCACTACTCACTGCTCCTAATGTATGTGCCCTACTCACTGCTCGTAATGTGTGTGCACTACTCACTGCTTCTATGTGTGTGCACTACTCACTGCTCCTAATGTATGTGCACTACTCACTGCTCCTATGTGTGTGCACTACTCACTGCTCCAAATGTGTGTGCACTACTCACTGCTCCTAATGTGTGTGCACTACTCACTGCTCCTATGTGTGTGCACTACTCACTGCTCCTAATGTGTGTGCACTACTCACTGCTCCTAATGTATGTGCACTACTCACTGCTCCTAATGTGTGTGCACTACTCACTGCTCCTAATGTATGTGCACTACTCACTGCTCCAGCTGTGTGTGTGTGTGTGTGTGTGTGTGTGTGTGTGTGTGTGTGTGTGTGTGTGTGTGTGTGTGTGTGTGTGTGTGTGTGTGTGTGTGTGTGTGTGTGTGTGCATGTGCGTGTTTGTGTGTGTGTGTTTTGACTACTCACTGCTCCTAATGTATGTGCACTACTCACTGCTCCTAATGTGTGTGCAGTACTCACTGCTCCTAATGTATGTGCACTACTCACTGCTCCTAATCTGTGTGCACTACTCACTGCTCCTAATGTATGTGCACTACTCACTGCTCCAGCTGTGTGTGCGTGTGTGTGTGTGTGTGTGCGTGTGTGTGTTTGTGTGTGTGTTTTGACTACTCACTGCTCCTAATGTATGTGCACTACTCACTGCTCCTAATGTATGTGCACTACTCACTGCTCCTAATGTATGTGCACTACTCACTGCTCCTAATGTATGTGCCCTACTCACTGCTCGTAATGTGTGTGCACTACTCACTGCTTCTATGTGTGTGCAGTACTCACTGCTCCTAATGTGTGTGCAGTACTCACTGCTCCTATGTGTGTGCCCTACTCACTGCTCCTAATGTGTGTGCACTACTCACTGCTTCTATGTGTGTGCACTACTCACTGCTCCTAATGTGTGTGCAGTACTCACTGCTCCTATGTGTGTGCCCTACTCACTGCTCCTAATGTGTGTGCACTACTCACTGCTCCTAATGTATGTGCACTACTCACTGCTCCTAATGTGTGTGCACTACTCACTGCTCCTATGTGTGTGCCCTACTCACTGCTCCTAATGTATGTGCACTACTCACTGCTCTAATGTGTGTGCACTACTCACTGCTCCTAATGTATGTACACTACTCACTGCTCCTAATGTGTATACACTACTCACTGCTCCTATGTGTGTGCACTAATCACTGCTCCTAATGTATGTGCACTACTCACTGCTCCTAATGTAAGTGCACTACTCACTGCTCCTAATGTATGTGCACTACTCACTGCTCCTAATGTATGTGCACTACTCACTGCTCCTAATGTATGTGCACTACTCACTGCTCCTAATGTATGTGCACTACTCACTGCTCCTAATGTGTGTGCACTACTCACTGCTCCTATGTGTGTGCCCTACTCACTGCTCCTAATGTGTGTGCACTACTCACTGCTCCTATGTGTGTGCACTACTCACTGCTTCTAATGTGTGTGCACTACTCACTGCTCCTAATGTATGTGCACTACTCACTGCTCCTAATGTATGTGCACTACTCACTGCTCCTAATGTATGTGCACTACTCACTGCTCCTAATGTATGTGCACTACTCACTGCTCCTAATGTGTGTGCACTACTCACTGCTCCTATTGTATAAGCACTACTCACTGCTCCTAATGTATGTGGACTACTCACTGCTCCTAATGTATGTGCACTACTCACTGCTCCTAATGTATGTGCACTACTCACTGCTCCTAATGTGTGTGCACTACTCACTGCTCCTATGTATGTGCACTACTCACTGCTCCTAATGTGTGTGCACTACTCACTGCTCCTATGTGTGCACTACTCACTGCTCCTAATGTGTGTGCACTACTCACTGCTCCTAATGTATGTACACTACTCACTGCTCCTAATGTGTATACACTACTCACTGCTCCTATGTGTGTGCACTACTCACTGCTCCTAATGTATGTGCACTACTCACTGCTCCTAATGTATGTGCACTACTCACTGCTCCTAATGTATGTGCACTACTCACTGCTCCTAATGTATGTGCACTACTCACTGCTCCTAATGTATGTGCACTACTCCCTGCTCCTAATGTATGTGCACTACTCCCTGCTCCTAATGTATGTGCACTACTCACTGCTCCTAATGTAGGTGGACTACTCACTGCTCCTAATGTATGTGCACTACTCACTGCTCCTAATGTGTCTGCACTACTCACTGATCCTATGTGTGCACTACTCACTGCTCCTAATGTATGTACACTACTCACTGCTCCTATGTGTGTGCACTACTCACTGCTCCTAATGTATGTGCACTACTCACTGCTCCTAATGTATGTACACTACTCACTGCTCCTAATGTGTGTACACTACTCACTGCTCCTATGTGTGTGCACTACTCACTGCTCCTAATGTATGTGCACTACTCACTGCTCCTAATGTGTGTGCACTACTCACTGCTTCTATGTGTGTGCACTACTCACTGCTCCTAATGTGTGTGCAGTACTCACTGCTCCTATGTGTGTGCCCTACTCACTGCTCCTAATGTGTGTGCACTACTCACTGCTCCTAATGTATGTGCACTACTCATTGCTCCTAATGTGTGTGCACTACTCACTGCTCCTATGTGTGTGCCCTACTCACTGCTCCTAATGTATGTGCACTACTCACTGCTCTAATGTGTGTGCACTACTCACTGCTCCTAATGTATGTACACTACTCACTGCTCCTAATGTGTATACACTACTCACTGCTCCTATGTGTGTGCACTAATCACTGCTCCTAATGTATGTGCACTACTCACTGCTCCTAATGTAAGTGCACTACTCACTGCTCCTAATGTATGTGCACTACTCACTGCTCCTAATGTATGTGCACTACTCACTGCTCCTAATGTATGTGCACTACTCACTGCTCCTAATGTGTGTGCACTACTCACTGCTCCTATGTGTGTGCCCTACTCACTGCTCCTAATGTGTGTGCACTACTCACTGCTCCTATGTGTGTGCACTACTCACTGCTTCTAATGTGTGTGCACTACTCACTGCTCCTAATGTATGTGCACTACTCACTGCTCCTAATGTATGTGCACTACTCACTGCTCCTAATGTATGTGCACTACTCACTGCTCCTAATGTATGTGCACTACTCACTGCTCCTAATGTGTGTGCACTACTCACTGCTCCTATTGTATAAGCACTACTCACTGCTCCTAATGTATGTGCACTACTCACTGCTCCTAATGTATGTGCACTACTCACTGCTCCTAATGTATGTGCACTACTCACTGCTCCTAATGTGTGTGCACTACTCACTGCTCCTATGTGTGCACTACTCACTGCTCCTAATGTGTGTGCACTACTCACTGCTCCTATGTGTGCACTACTCACTGCTCCTAATGTGTGTGCACTACTCACTGCTCCTAATGTATGTACACTACTCACTGCTCCTAATGTGTATACACTACTCACTGCTCCTATGTGTGTGCACTACTCACTGCTCCTAATGTATGTGCACTACTCACTGCTCCTAATGTATGTGCACTACTCACTGCTCCTAATGTATGTGCACTACTCACTGCTCCTAATGTATGTGCACTACTCACTGCTCCTAATGTATGTGCACTACTCACTGCTCCTAATGTATGTGCACTACTCCCTGCTCCTAATGTATGTGCACTACTCACTGCTCCTAATGTAGGTGGACTACTCACTGCTCCTAATGTATGTGCACTACTCACTGCTCCTAATGTGTCTGCACTACTCACTGATCCTATGTGTGCACTACTCACTGCTCCTAATGTATGTACACTACTCACTGCTCCTATGTGTGTGCACTACTCACTGCTCCTAATGTATGTGCACTACTCACTGCTCCTAATGTATGTGCACTACTCACTGCTCCTAATGTATGTGCACTACTCACTGCTCCTAATGTATGTGCACTACTCACTGCTCCTAATGTATGTGCACTACTCACTGCTCCTAATGTGTGTGCACTACTCACTGCTCCTATGTGTGTGCCCTACTCACTGCTCCTAATGTGTGTGCACTACTCACTGCTCCTATGTGTGTGCACTACTCACTGCTTCTAATGTGTGTGCACTACTCACTGCTCCTAATGTATGTGCACTACTCACTGCTCCTAATGTATGTGCACTACTCACTGCTCCTAATGTATGTGCACTACTCACTGCTCCTAATGTATGTGCACTACTCACTGCTCCTAATGTGTGTGCACTACTCACTGCTCCTATTGTATAAGCACTACTCACTGCTCCTAATGTATGTGCACTACTCACTGCTCCTAATGTATATGCACTACTCACTGCTCCTAATGTATGTGCACTACTCACTGCTCCTAATGTGTGTGCACTACTCACTGCTCCTATGTATGTGCACTACTCACTGCTCCTAATGTGTGTGCACTACTCACTGCTCCTATGTGTGCACTACTCACTGCTCCTAATGTGTGTGCACTACTCACTGCTCCTAATGTATGTACACTACTCACTGCTCCTAATGTGTATACACTACTCACTGCTCCTATGTGTGTGCACTACTCACTGCTCCTAATGTATGTGCACTACTCACTGCTCCTAATGTATGTGCACTACTCACTGCTCCTAATGTATGTGCACTACTCCCTGCTCCTAATGTATGTGCACTACTCACTGCTCCTAATGTAGGTGGACTACTCACTGCTCCTAATGTATGTGCACTACTCACTGCTCCTAATGTGTCTGCACTACTCACTGATCCTATGTGTGCACTACTCACTGCTCCTAATGTATGTACACTACTCACTGCTCCTATGTGTGTGCACTACTCACTGCTCCTAATGTATGTGCACTACTCACTGCTCCTAATGTATGTACACTACTCACTGCTCCTAATGTGTGTACACTACTCACTGCTCCTATGTGTGTGCACTACTCACTGCTCCTAATGTATGTGCTCTACTCACTGCTTCTAATGTGTGTGCACTACTCACTGCTCCTAATGTGTGTGCACTACTCACTGCTCCTAATGTATGTACACTACTCACTGCTCCTAATGTGTATACACTACTCACTGCTCCTATGTGTGTGCACTACTCACTGCTCCTAATGTATGTGCACTACTCACTGCTCCTAATGTATGTGCACTACTCACTGCTCCTAATGTATGTGCACTACTCCCTGCTCCTAATGTATGTGCACTACTCACTGCTCCTAATGTAGGTGGACTACTCACTGCTCCTAATGTATGTGCACTACTCACTGCTCCTAATGTGTCTGCACTACTCACTGATCCTATGTGTGCACTACTCACTGCTCCTAATGTATGTACACTACTCACTGCTCCTATGTGTGTGCACTACTCACTGCTCCTAATGTATGTGCACTACTCACTGCTCCTAATGTATGTACACTACTCACTGCTCCTAATGTGTGTACACTACTCACTGCTCCTATGTGTGTGCACTACTCACTGCTCCTAATGTATGTGCACTACTCACTGCTCCTAATGTATGTGCTCTACTCACTGCTTCTAATGTGTGTGCACTACTCACTGCTCCTAATGTGTGTGCACTACTCACTGCTCCTAATGTATGTGCACTACTCACTGCTCCTAATGTGTCTGCACTACTCACTGCTCCTATATGTGCACTACTCACTGGTCCTAATGTGTGTACACTACTCACTGCTCCTATGTGTGTGCCCTACTCACTGCTCCTAATGTGTGTGCACTACTCACTGCCCTTATGTGTGTGCACTACTCACTGCTTCTAATGTGTGTGCACTACTCACTGCTCCTAATGTGTGTGCACTACTCACTGCTCCTAATGTATGTGCACTACTCACTGCTCCTAATGTGTCTACACTACTCACTGCTCCTATGTGTGCACTACTCACTGCTCCTAATGTATGTGCACTACTCACTGCTCCTATGTGTGTGCACTACTCACTGCTCCTAATCTGTGTGCACTACTCACTGCTCCTATGTGTGTGCCCTACTCACTGCTCCTAATGTGTGTGCAGTACTCACTGCTCTTATGTGTGTGCCCTACTCACTGCTTCTATGTGTGTGCACTACTCACTGCTTCTATGTGTATGCACTACTCACTGCTCCTAATGTGTGTGCACTACTCACTGCTCCTAATGTGTCTGCACTACTCACTGCTCCTATGTGTGCACTACTCACTGCTCCTAATGTATGTGCACTACTCACTGCTCCTATGTGTGTGCACTACTCACTGCTCCTAATGTATGTGCACTACTTACTGCTCCTAATGTGTTTGCACTACTCACTGCTCCTAATGTGTGTGCACTACTCCCTGCTCCTAATGTATGTGCACTACTCACTGCTCCTAATGTATGTGGACTACTCACTGCTCCTAATGTATGTGCACTACTCACTGCTCCTAATGTGTCTGCACTACTCACAGATCCTATGTGTGCACTACTCCCTGCTCCTAATGTATGTGCACTACTCACTGCTCCTATGTGTGTGCACTACTCACTGCTCCTAATGTATGTGCACTACTCACTGCTCCTAATATATGTACACTACTCACTGCTCCTAATGTGTGTACACTACTCACTGCTCCTATGTGTGTGCACTACTCACTGCTCCTAATGTATGTGCACTACTCACTGCTCCTAATGTATGTGCTCTACTCACTGCTTCTAATGTGTGTGCACAACTCACTGCTCCTAATGTGTGTGCACTACTCACTGCTCCTAATGTATGTGCACTACTCACTGCTCCTAATGTGTCTGCACTACTCACTGCTCCTATGTGTGCACTACTCACTGCTCCTAATGTATGTGCACTACTCACTGCTCCTAATGTATGTACACTACTCACTGCTCCTTATGTGTGTGCACTACTCACTGCTTCTAATGTGTGTGCACTACTCACTGCTCCTAATGTGTGTGCACTACTCACTGCTCCTAATGTATGTGCACTACTCACTGCTCCTAATGTGTCTGCACTACTCACTGCTCCTATGTGTGTACTACTCACTGCTCCTATGTGTGTGCACTACTCACTGCTCCTAATATGTGTGCACTACTCACTGCTCCTAATGTATGTGCACTACTCACTGCTCCTAATGTATGTGGACTACTCACTGCTCCTAATGTGTGTGCAGTACTCACTGCTCCTAATGTGTGTGGACTACTCACTGCTCCTATGTGTGTGCTCTACTCACTGCTCCTAATGTGTGTGCACTACTCACTGCTCCTAATGTATTTGCACTACTCACTGCTCCTAAAGTATGTGCACTACTCACTGCTACTAATGTGTGTGCACTACTCACTGCTCCTATGTGTGCACTACTCACTGCTCCTAATGTATGTGCACTACTCACTGCTCCTAATGTATGTGCACTACTCACTGCTCCTAATGTGTGTGCAGTACTCACTGCTCCTACTGTGTGTGCAGTACTCACTGCTCCTATGTGTGTGCCCTACTCACTGCTTCTATGAGTGTGCACTACTCACTGCTTCTATGTGTGTGCACTACTCACTGCTCCTAATGTGTGTGCACTACTCACTGCTCCTAATGTGTCTGCACTACTCACTGCTCCTATGTGTGCACTACTCACTGCTCCTAATGTATGTGCACTACTCACTGCTCCTATGTGTGTGCACTACTCACTGCTCCAAATGTGTGTGCACTACTCACTGCTCCTAATGTGTGTGCACTACTCACTGCTCCTATGTGTGTGCACTACTCACTGCTCCTAATGTGTGTGCACTACTCACTGCTCCTAATGTATGTGCACTACTCACTGCTCCTAATGTGTGTGCACTACTCACTGCTCCTAATGTATGTGCACTACTCACTGCTCCAGCTGTGTGTGTGTGTGTGTGTGTGTGTGTGTGTGTGTGTGTGTGTGTGTGTGTGTGTGTGTGTGTGTGTGTCTGTGTGTGTGTGTGTGTGTGCATGTGCGTGTTTGTGTGTGTGTTTTGACTACTCACTGCTCCTAATGTATGTGCACTACTCACTGCTCCTAATGTGTGTGCACTACTCACTGCTCCTAATGTATGTGCACTACTCACTGCTCCTAATCTGTGTGCACTACTCACTGCTCCTAATGTATGTGCACTACTCACTGCACCAGCTGTGTGTGCGTGTGTGTGTGTGTGTGTGCGTGTGTGTGTTTGTGTGTGTGTTTTGACTACTCACTGCTCCTAATGTATGTGCACTACTCACTGCTCCTAATGTATGTGCACTACTCACTGCTCCTAATGTATGTGCACTACTCACTGCTCCTAATGTATGTGCCCTACTCACTGCTCGTAATGTGTGTGCACTACTCACTGCTTCTATGTGTGTGCAGTACTCACTGCTCCTAATGTGTGTGCAGTACTCACTGCTCCTATGTGTGTGCCCTACTCACTGCTCCTAATGTGTGTGCACTACTCACTGCTTCTATGTGTGTGCACTACTCACTGCTCCTAATGTGTGTGCAGTACTCACTGCTCCTATGTGTGTGCCCTACTCACTGCTCCTAATGTGTGTGCACTACTCACTGCTCCTAATGTATGTGCACTACTCACTGCTCCTAATGTGTGTGCACTACTCACTGCTCCTATGTGTGTGCCCTACTCACTGCTCCTAATGTATGTGCACTACTCACTGCTCCTAATGTATGTACACTACTCACTGCTCCTAATGTGTATACACTACTCACTGCTCCTATGTGTGTGCACTAATCACTGCTCCTAATGTATGTGCACTACTCACTGCTCCTAATGTAAGTGCACTACTCACTGCTCCTAATGTATGTGCACTACTCACTGCTCCTAATGTATGTGCACTACTCACTGCTCCTAATGTATGTGCACTACTCACTGCTCCTAATGTGTGTGCACTACTCACTGCTCCTATGTGTGTGCCCTACTCACTGCTCCTAATGTGTGTGCACTACTCACTGCTCCTATGTGTGTGCACTACTCACTGCTTCTAATGTGTGTGCACTACTCACTGCTCCTAATGTATGTGCACTACTCACTGCTCCTAATGTATGTGCACTACTCACTGCTCCTAATGTATGTGCACTACTCACTGCTCCTAATGTATGTGCACTACTCACTGCTCCTAATGTGTGTGCACTACTCACTGCTCCTATTGTATAAGCACTACTCACTGCTCCTAATGTATGTGCACTACTCACTGCTCCTAATGTATGTGCACTACTCACTGCTCCTAATGTATGTGCACTACTCACTGCTCCTAATGTGTGTGCACTACTCACTGCTCCTATGTATGTGCACTACTCACTGCTCCTAATGTGTGTGCACTACTCACTGCTCCTATGTGTGCACTACTCACTGTTCCTAATGTGTGTGCACTACTCACTGCTCCTAATGTATGTACACTACTCACTGCTCCTAATGTGTATACACTACTCACTGCTCCTATGTGTGTGCACTACTCACTGCTCCTAATGTATGTGCACTACTCACTGCTCCTAATGTATGTGCACTACTCACTGCTCCTAATGTATGTGCACTACTCACTGCTCCTAATGTATGTGCACTACTCACTGCTCCTAATGTATGTGCACTACTCCCTGCTCCTAATGTATGTGCACTACTCACTGCTCCTAATGTAGGTGGACTACTCACTGCTCCTAATGTATGTGCACTACTCACTGCTCCTAATGTGTCTGCACTACTCACTGATCCTATGTGTGCACTACTCACTGCTCCTAATGTGTGTACACTACTCACTGCTCCTATGTGTGTGCACTACTCACTGCTCCTAATGTATGTGCACTACTCACTGCTCCTAATGTATGTACACTACTCACTGCTCCTAATGTGTGTACACTACTCACTGCTCCTATGTGTGTGCACTACGCACTGCTCCTAATGTATGTGCACTACTCACTGCTCCTAATGTATGTGCACTACTCACTCCTCCTAATGTATGTGCACTACTCACTGCTCCTAATGTATGTGCACTACTCACTGCTCCTAATGTATGTGCACTACTCACTGCTCCTAATGTATGTGCACTACTCACTGCTCCTAATGTGTGTGCACTACTCACTGCTCCTATGTGTGTGCCCTACTCACTGCTCCTAATGTGTGTGCACTACTCACTGCTCCTATGTGTGTGCACTACTCACTGCTTCTAATGTGTGTGCACTACTCACTGCTCCTAATGTATGTTTACTACTCACTGCTCCTAATGTATGTGCACTACTCACTGCTCCTAATGTATGTGCACTACTCACTGCTCCTAATGTATGTGCACTACTCACTGCTCCTAATGTGTGTGCACTACTCACTGCTCCTATTGTATAAGCACTACTCACTGCTCCTAATGTATGTGGACTACTCACTGCTCCTAATGTATGTGCACTACTCACTGCTCCTAATGTATGTGCACTACTCACTGCTCCTAATGTATGTGCACTACTCACTGCTCCTAATGTATGTGCACTACTCACTGCTCCTAATGTATGTGCACTACTCCCTGCTCCTAATGTATGTGCACTACTCACTGCTCCTAATGTAGGTGGACTACTCACTGCTCCTAATGTATGTGCACTACTCACTGCTCCTAATGTGTCTGCACTACTCACTGATCCTATGTGTGCACTACTCACTGCTCCTAATGTGTGTACACTACTCACTGCTCCTATGTGTGTGCACTACTCACTGCTCCTAATGTATGTGCACTACTCACTGCTCCTAATGTATGTACACTACTCACTGCTCCTAATGTGTGTACACTACTCACTGCTCCTATGTGTGTGCACTACGCACTGCTCCTAATGTATGTGCACTACTCACTGCTCCTAATGTATGTGCACTACTCACTCCTCCTAATGTATGTGCACTACTCACTGCTCCTAATGTATGTGCACTACTCACTGCTCCTAATGTATGTGCACTACTCACTGCTCCTAATGTATGTGCACTACTCACTGCTCCTAATGTGTGTGCACTACTCACTGCTCCTATGTGTGTGCCCTACTCACTGCTCCTAATGTGTGTGCACTACTCACTGCTCCTATGTGTGTGCACTACTCACTGCTTCTAATGTGTGTGCACTACTCACTGCTCCTAATGTATGTTTACTACTCACTGCTCCTAATGTATGTGCACTACTCACTGCTCCTAATGTATGTGCACTACTCACTGCTCCTAATGTATGTGCACTACTCACTGCTCCTAATGTGTGTGCACTACTCACTGCTCCTATTGTATAAGCACTACTCACTGCTCCTAATGTATGTGGACTACTCACTGCTCCTAATGTATGTGCACTACTCACTGCTCCTAATGTATGTGCACTACTCACTGCTCCTAATGTGTGTGCACTACTCACTGCTCCTATGTATGTGCACTACTCACTGCTCCTAATGTGTGTGCACTACTCACTGCTCCTATGTGTGCACTACTCACTGCTCCTAATGTGTGTGCACTACTCACTGCTCCTAATGTATGTACACTACTCACTGCTCCTAATTTGTATACACTACTCACTGCTCCTATGTGTGTGCACTACTCACTGCTCCTAATGTATGTGCACTACTCACTGCTCCTAATGTATGTGCACTACTCACTGCTCCTAATGTATGTGCACTACTCACTGCTCCTAATGTATGTGCACTACTCACTGCTCCTAATGTATGTGCACTACTCCCTGCTCCTAATGTATGTGCACTACTCACTGCTCCTAATGTATGTGCACTACTCACTGCTCCTAATGTAGGTGGACTACTCACTGCTCCTAATGTATGTGCACTACTCACTGCTCCTAATGTGTCTGCACTACTCACTGATCCTATGTGTGCACTACTCACTGCTCCTAATGTATGTACACTACTCACTGCTCCTATGTGTGTGTGCACTACTCACTGCTCCTAATGTATGTGCACTACTCACTGCTCCTAATGTATGTACACTACTCACTGCTCCTAATGTGTGTACACTACTCACTGCTCCTATGTGTGTGCACTACTCACTGCTCCTAATGTATGTGCACTACTCACTGCTCCTAATGTATGTGCTCTACTCACTGCTTCTAATGTGTGTGCACTACTCACTGCTCCTAATGTATGTGCACTACTCACTGCTCCTAATGTGTCTGCACTACTCACTGCTCCTATGTGTGCACTACTCACTGGTCCTAATGTGTGTACACTACTCACTGCTCCTATGTGTGTGCCCTACTCACTGCTCCTAATGTGTGTGCACTACTCACTGCCCTTATGTGTGTGCACTACTCACTGCTTCTAATGTGTGTGCACTACTCACTGCTCCTAATGTGTGTGCACTACTCACTGCTCCTAATGTATGTGCACTACTCACTGCTCCTAATGTGTCTACACTACTCACTGCTCCTAGGTGGTCACTACTCACTGCTCCTAATGTATGTGCACTACTCACTGCTCCTATGTGTGTGCACTACTCACTGCTCCTAATGTGTGTGCACTACTCACTGCTCCTATGTGTGTGCCCTACTCACTGCTCCTAATGTGTGTGCAGTACTCACTGCTCTTATGTGTGTGCCCTACTCACTGCTTCTATGTGTGTGCACTACTCACTGCTTCTATGTGTATGCACTACTCACTGCTCCTAATGTGTGTGCACTACTCACTGCTCCTAATGTGTCTGCACTACTCACTGCTCCTATGTGTGCACTACTCACTGCTCCTAATGTATGTGCACTACTCACTGCTCCTATGTGTGTGCACTACTCACTGCTCCTAATGTATGTGCACTACTTACTGCTCCTAATGTGTTTGCACTACTCACTGCTCCTAATGTGTGTGCACTACTCCCTGCTCCTAATGTATGTGCACAACTCACTGCTCCTAATGTGTGTGCACTACTCACTGCTCCTAATGTATGTGCACTACTCACTGCTCCTAATGTGTCTGCACTACTCACTGCTCCTATGTGTGCACTACTCACTGCTCCTAATGTATGTGCACTACTCACTGCTCCTAATGTATGTACACTACTCACTGCTCCTTATGTGTGTGCACTACTCACTGCTTCTAATGTGTGTGCACTACTCACTGTTCCTAATGTATGTGCACTACTCACTGCTCCTAATGTGTGTGCACTACTCACTGCTCCTAATGTATGTGCACTACTCACTGCTCCAGCTGTGTGTGTGTGTGTGTGTGTGTGTGTGTGTGTGTGTGTGTGTGTGTGTGTGTGTGTGTGCATGTGCGTGTTTGTGTGTGTGTTTTGACTACTCACTGCTCCTAATGTATGTGCACTACTCACTGCTCCTAATGTGTGTGCACTACTCACTGCTCCTAATGTATGTGCACTACTCACTGCTCCTAATCTGTTTGCACTACTCACTGCTCCTAATGTATGTGCACTACTCACTGCTCCAGCTGTGTGTGTGTGTGTGTGTGTGTGTGTGTGCGTGTGTGTGTTTGTGTGTGTGTTTTGACTACTCACTGCTCCTAATGTATGTGCACTACTCACTGCTCCTAATGTGTGTGCACTACACACTGCTCCTAATGTATGTGCACTACTCACTGCTCCAGCTGTGTCTGTGTGTGTGTGTGTGTGTGTGTGTGTGTGTGTGTGTGTGTGTGTGTGTGTGTGTGTGTGTGTGTGTGTGTGTGTGTTTTGACTACTCACTGCTCCTAATGTATGTGCACTACTCACTGCTCCTAATGTATGTGCACTACTCACTGCTCCTAATGTATGTGCGCTACTCACTGTTCCTAATGTATGTGCACTACTCACTGCTCCTAATGTGTGTGCACTACTCACTGCTCCTAATGTATGTGCACTACTCACTGCTCCTAATTTGTGTGCACTAACTTGAATGGGTTAAATGCAGAGGCCAAATTATGATTATGGGTTAATTTTCCATACTTGGCCTTCACTTAAAATTCTCACATGTAATTTCCCACAGGTGAGATTATGAGTATGCTAATAAGTTCCAGAAAATCCCTAATTTGGACAAAGACTGTAGATTTTATATTCTTTTAAAGAATTTATTCGGTGTAGTCGAATAAAACACAGATTTTGACTGATTAAACATGAAGAGAATTAACACACTGTTGTGACTGTATTATGGTATATCTTTGTTCTGCAAGCCATCTCTCTGGTATTTTTATAAGGATAATGCATATTTATAATGCAATACCAATCGACAGCCTTTTTCACTGTATATACTATAAAATAATAATAAAAAAAATGTTTGGTTACTATTTGACTAATAGCATTATTTCTTTCTTTTTTTTCAAGATTTCTATAGATATCACGATATATCATTATTGTGAATAACTCACACACACACACACACGCAGGCACGCACGCACGCACGCACGCACATACACACACACACACACACACGCAGGCACGCACGCACGCACGCACGCACATACACACACACACACACACACACACAAAGTTGCCTTTATAAAAGAAGGCCAGTATCACCAAAACCAATACGATGTCTCTTTGAAATTTTTAAAAACAAATTCCTCAATTTGAGCCATTAATTATAGCCATTGAACATTACAGTATAATTTAAATCTATCAATTTTAACATTCATTAGGCTTCAAATAATACAATAGCTTTAAATTTAAGTGCACTTTTATTACAATTGGTCTATGTGAAGATTGTTTATTGTCACATTAACCCTTCAATCTATCTCAATTATTTCTATTTGCCCATTTCAGTTTTACTTGCCTTGTCGAAATTGTTTTTTACCCATGTAACCTTGTAAACAGTGCTTAAAGATTTTCAGGAAGGATATATAGAAATTGAATAATCTTATCACACTTTACTGTCTTCACTACATACATTCTAAACTAAATATAGATGAATCCCTCTTACAGATACACACGTTATTCAGTCAAGAGCAGTGAGTGATTTCCTCTTTTCTTTTGTTCTTTGATTATAATTAATGACAGACATGACAGTAGGTTTATTATGCTACTGTCACTTTAAGGCCGTCCGGATTTTCTCACAACCTTTTCTCTTTAGATTATTTTAAGACCTAATGTAACTGATTCAAACCCGTGCTTGCGATAATGCTCAACAAAACGGGCATTTTGGAATAATTGTATGTTTTTTCCATGCAAGCGCTAGTTTGAAGCGGAACAGTCGTTTTGTGTGCGCACAAATTATTCACTAGCTCATAAAGACAGGAGATTCACAAACTGGTTTAAAATCATATTCAGTAATTAGAGCGTGATCACATATTGCAACGCTAGCTAAAACGGATATGATGTTAATTGCGTTTAACATTTCTAACGCGTAAAACGGAAGAAAAACAGAATTACTATTCCTTTTTTATTTTATATATTGCACACGAGTTTGTTTTTTTATATGCTATACGCATATAGGCTAGGCATACATTAAAAATGTAATCAAGATGAACTAAGGTTCAAAACTATTTTAATGTGCATTTATTTACATTATGCATTTATAAATGTACATTATAATTAAATAATGCTTTGTTAAAGTTATGTAAAATGTAAATACTGATCTTATTGCTCATTTATTGAATTATTTTCAGTTAAAAAAAACGAAATATTGTCAAAATACAACTTTATCACTCAGACTTTATTCTGTAAAATCAATATGTACCTGTTTGAGGGAGTCCAACGTCTTCACATCAGCATGGGATGCTGTTCCCAAGTTCCCAGAGCAGTCGAGGGAGTTTATCCCGCCGGAGAGAGAGAGAGAGATGTGTGTGTGTGTGTGTGTGTGTGTGTGTAACTGTAAGCACTATCATGTGAGGGATCCTCAGTCTGTCCGCTTCAGAGCTGATGAGCTGGAAGGAGGGAGTAAAGCACTTCTGTTCTTCTCTCTCCTCAGGATTTCACCGCATTTTCTCACGGCAAGCTTGCTTTCAGAGCTTCACAACTGACACGCGGGGGGGAAAACGTGTACGAAGGGAGTTCACATGGAAAGGCTGTGGCTAAAACGGCTCTTTTTAACCCTCTGTATGCCTGAGGGAATCTCCACACAGCTCTGACAGAGAACACTAGGCCAAAAACTAACACGTCACATTGAGTTTGACAACTGAGAGGCTCTTTAAAGCACTAAACCAACAGCCGGACACTGTGAAAACACTGCATGAATGCGATGGACGAAGCTCTTACCTGAGCGGAAACTATATATAGGCTATTTATATATATCAGACAGCTCGTGTTTGTTCCCCATTGACACACAGCACAGTCCATACACACTCCTACTAACACTGTCAGGTTGATCAGTAATTGTGGAGAATGACTCTAATACTCTGATGCTAATGACTAACAGGGGGACAATGTACAGTTTCCCATGAACACTTTATTCTTTCACCTCGTGTTCTCTTGATGAAACATGCCACATTTGAATGTCTAATGTTTGTCTTACAAATTCAATTGTCAATACGAAATGGCTTATTCTAGAAATAATTACAAATAAACAGCAAGTGACAATTAATTTTTGAATAATCCAATAATTGTTTTATTTATAACTTCAAGACATTATTGGTGTACATCTATCTATCTATCTATCTATCTATTCATCCATCTATCTATTCATCCATCTATCTATCTATCTATCTATCCATCCATCCATCCATCCCTCCATCTATCTATATATCCATCCATCCCTCCATCCATCCATCTATCTATCTATCTATCTATCTATCTATCTATCTATCTATCTATCTATCTATCTATCTATCTATCTATCTATCTATCTATCTATCTATCTATCTATCTATCTATCTATCTATTCATCTGTCTATCTATCTATCTATCTATTCATCCATCTATCATCTATCTATTCATCCATCCATCCATCTATCTATCTATCTATCTATCTATCTATCTATCTATCTATCTATCTATCTATCTATCTATCTATCTATCTATCTATCTATCTATCTATCTATCTATTCATCCATCTATCTATCTATCTATCTATCTATCATCTATCTATTCATCCATCTATCAATCTATCATCTATCTATTCATCCATCCATCCATCTATCTATCTATCTATCTATTCATCTGTCTATCTATCTTTCTATCTATTCATCCATCTATCTATTCATCCATCTATCTATCTATCCATCCATCCATCCATCCCTCCATCTATTTATCATCTATCTATCTGTCCATCCGTCGGTCTGTATATCATCCATCTATATTCATCCATCCATCTATCTATCTATCTATTCATCCATCTATCTATCCATCCATCCATCCATCCCTCCATCTATCTATCATCTATCTATTCATCCATCCATCCATCTATCTATCATCTATCTATCTATCTATCATCTATCTATTCATCCATCCATCTATCTATCATCTATCTATTCATCCATCCATCTATCTATCATCTATCTATTCATCCATCCATCTATCTATCATCTATCTATTCATCCATCCATCCATCTATCTATCATCTATCTATTCATCCATCTACACACATTCTACTTTAAAATTGGCCATTATGGGCCTGTGCTTATGTAAGAATCAGCGAGGATTACATGGAAATTCCTTCCAAGCAGATTTATAACAATAGACCCCAAGAGTCAAATACCTTAAACAATCCCTCCTATATGCACATAACATCCCAAAGTACAGCATGGCTCAACGACTTCGAGTTGACTGAGAAATAATGATTAAAAAAGTGTCACAGAATCTCAACGAAATTCTAATAAACAATCAAAACATTTCTGAGGATTTTATCATCAGTGCTCTGATTCCCATCTCAACATTGTGTTTCTTTTTTGATTGTTTGACTCATTGTCCCTGTGCTCAGGGTTTAGCAGAAGCTTGATAATCTCAAACAGATTGCTCTCCTGCGGCAGGGCTGTTTGATAGTGTTTGCATACATCTCAGGGTGTGTAACATACCAGACCACCTGACGGCACGCTTGCTTTCATGTAGACCAGGGGCTTTCAACCCGTGCAAACCAACTTTCTCCTTAACACTTCATGTTAACTTTATTTAACATTAACGGTATTATATTAAAATGAAATTCAAACATTAGAAATGTCATTACTTTTCACGTTTTCTTCACAGACTTGGCAGCATAAAATCCCCAAAACAACACGCTTTCACATAGTAATATTTAAAGTTAATAGATGTACTGCATTGTCTCATTTTAGTCATATTCACATTTCAACAATTTATACGCCTTCATATATAACTGCTTTTGAGACTAAAACATTAATCTTAATAGAAGATGCTACTTTTAGACGCAAGACAAGCATTAATATCCACCTTACGTTTCATTGCGGAAGTAAGAATTTCAATTCATTTTCGATCCACTGCTGCTTCATTGTACATCTAATGAGTGATTATAAGGTATTAAGCAATATGTTTCCGTCTAGATATCAAATGAGTTGAATGACTTCTCTAAGCTCATGAGATTTTACTAAGTTATAGAAGTTACCAGTGTGATTACTGAAAATGTTCTTTCATGTATTCTTTAAACGTGTGTATTTTATATCTGAGAGGTGACTGAGGACCCAATGCCAGGAATTGCTCATTTAGCCCGGGTTACAGGCATTAATTATGGACTTGTTTAAACATGTCAACACATGCATCTGCTTTTCTAGGGCAGGGGTTCCCAAACTTTTTGGGACCAGGGACCCATTAGAGCGGAGAAACATTTCCAAGGACCCCCTCATAACAATAACTGTGATTAATATGCTTAAAACTATTTATACTCTTAAATGCCATTGGGATTAATTGCAGTGGATAAGAACACATGCCTTTGGTGTGAGAGACCCGGGTTCGAATCCACTGCGAGACGCCAATGTGTCCCTGAGCAAGACACTTAACCCCTAGTTGCTCCAGAGGCGTGCGACCTCTGAAATATAGCAATTGTAAGTCGCTTTGGATAAAAGCGTCAGCTAAATGAAAAAAAAAAAAGGTACCAGAAAGTGTTTGGTTATGCGCATTCTTCAAAATATCTTCTTTTGTGTTCAGCAGGAGAAAGAAACTCATTCAGGTTTGTAACAACTTGAGGGTGAGTAAATGATGACACACTTTTCATTTTTTTGGGTGAAGTTGTGAACCATCCCTTTAAATTATGTAACGTTACTTCACGTGCATCAACTTTGATATAAGGTGCAATGAGTTCATTATTTTAATGGCAGAACAATCAACAAATCATAACAGAATTAACACTGTTGCAGAACACATCCTAGTGTTACACCAAACTTTTATTTTGGCGGGTTGTAGTGAATTTGTATTGTAGTGAGTTTTGTATTGTTATTATTTATTTAGGCCTATTTTTGTATCAAATTAAATCCTGAAACATCCTCAAAGAGACTCATAGCAGCTCTGGAGATGACACTCGTGTAAAGGCTAGAACATGTTTACTCATGTAGGCCTATGCCGCCTATCAGAGAGAATGAAAGCCCGTGTCCGCCGCATTAAACTATAAAAAAGGTAGGCTAATTGTGACTTTTTAATCTCACAATTCTGACTTTAAAGTCACAATTACCTTACCTTTTCTTTTCTTTTCTTTTTAAATTCAGTGGCGGAAACAGGCTTCCGTTACAAATGACATAGGCAAGCTACTAAACGTCTTAAACAATATTAATTTAAAACATTTTAAATAAACTGACGGATAAAAAAAAAAGAGCGGAAAAATGTAAACCTAGCCTCCTAAGGGATAGTTCACCCAAAAATGAAAATTGTCAGTATTTACTCTCCCTCATGTTGTTCAACCCCGTAAGACCTTCGTTCATCTTCGGAACACGAATTAAGATATTTTTGATTAAATCTGAGAGCTGGATCACTCCTCCATAGGCTTCTAAGGGATTGAAACTTGCCAGCCCCGAAAAGTTATTAAAGACATCGTTAAAATAGTCCAAGTGACTACAGTGGCTCAATCTTACGTTTATCAAGCGACGAGAATACTTTTTGTACGCAAAAACAAACATAAATAACGACTTTATTTCAACTATTAATTTCCTTCTCTGTGAGCCTCTAGTTAGTTAGCGTAGTGTGATAGCGTAGTGCTACGTCACATGTAGGCTCACTATTAGCCGACGCTGGTCATGTGTGTGATGCGTGTGACATACAACAACAGAAGCTTACGCTGTTACACTAGTGAACTGACTCGAGGCCCACAGAGAAGGAAATGAATAGTTAAAATAAAGTTGTTATTTTTGTTTGTTTTTGCGCACAAAAAGTATTCTCGTCGCTTGATAAACTTAAGATTGAGCCACTGTAGTCACTTGGACTATTTTAACGATGTCTTTAATAACTTTTCGGGGCTGGCAAGTTTCAATCCCTTAGAAGCCTATGGAGGAGTGATCCAGCTCTCAGATTTAATCAAAAATATCTTAATTCGTGTTCCGAAGATGAACGAAGGTCTTACGGGGTTGAACAACATGATGGAGAGTAAATACTGACAGAATTTTCATTTTTGGGTGAACTATCCCTTTAACTTTGATTTTACAACTAGGCTAGGATACTGTATATCCGCGGATTCACTCTTCGCTCTGGATATGCGTGCATGTTTGTGGGGGTTGAGAGTGAGAGAGCCGGTGCGCTCTGCCAAGATTATCCCTGATGGTCTGACTGGATTCCGGGGCTCTAAAATTATTTCGCGGACCCGTGGCAACGGGTCGCAGACCCCCACTTTGAGAACCACAGTTCTAGGGTACGCTGACTAGGTCACAGGGGTCATTGAAATCTATAGCTTGAGTGACCATTTCTTAGTTAAAGTCTTTACTTCACTGTTAGATTTAAGTGTCCTCTCCTTGAGAGACAGAACATGTTATCTTGATGTATTGGGAAGTCTCTCTTATTAATCGTTAGAGCCTGACCAAATCCAACCTTGAAGAAGCTGTGTGTCAGAGTGTGTGTTAGTCTTCTAGGAACAAGTGCATTATTGGAGATGGACTGACTTGTTTTCTTCGACATGTTGGCGTCTAGAAACGCAGACCTGGAAGGTTACGACGTCGAGCGTCAGCTGCATAATCGATGGAGATATGCTTCAGTCTATCGGTTTAACTCCGTGTGAGTCTTGAAGCTGAACTTCTGCATGAAGAACATGCAAACTATCTTCAGTTAAAATTCTCTTCAATTTATTATAATTCTGACTCTTGTCGTAAATTAACTGCACTTCTAACTCCTGGTCTTAATCTGGTCCTTGGGTCTTTAACTGAATAAAAACTAGAAGTGCGGTAAACAGCAAAACTACCAGTGTGTTTATGATTATGATAATAAAATAATATGATAAACCAGTTTGCATGTTTTCTACAGCTAAAATAACAAAAAGCGGATGATACCGGAATTCTTGCACATTCATGATTCAACCCGAAATGGTGTAAAAGTAAGGTGGATGAGGTCACTTTTAAAATAATTACAACCCCTGAAAGCCAATGTCAGGTATAACTGAAAAAAAAATGCAATTAGTGAAGTTACTTTCTAAAAACATTCGCCACACATGCTACTTTTGTCATTACATGCATTTATTTGAGAGGGAAAAGCCATACACATCTCTTTGTTTTAACCAGTACAGTTTGATTAATTTAACAGGTAATTTTAAAAATTACTAAAAATAAAGCATTACAAACATTGGGTTGAGGGCACAGAAGTGTAGACTTCAAGGTCAAAGATAATCTGGATGTAGAGGCAAAGCTTCTCTGAAGCCTGGCAGACTGAGCTCTGCTTTCACAGTCAGAGTCAACATCAACCAGACGAGAAAGAGAAAGAGAGAAACCGAAAAGCACCGACCACAGAGCCTGGAATGGTGGCAAGTACTACATTTATCGGGTCAAGCCTCGCTTCGATGTCTCAAGCTCCTCATTTGTCCTACGTTGGTGACATCTTCTGAGGTAAAGTCTAGTCTCTAGTGTCTCCAGCGGCAGTAGCTTCACACAAGTTTAGTGTTTTCTTCATGAAGTCTTGTGGTCCGGTCACTGCCTCTTTGTAAATGGCGGCTTTCATACCCAAACACACTCTTGATTTACATAATATACTCTCGCAGAGCTTCACCCCCATTTATATAAATCAACAGAGCCCCGCCCCTTTCCCAAACCCCAACCAATCAAAATAGGAAAAACTTTAAACTTAATATTTGCTCTTTATAGAATCTGAAAATATACACCAAAAGGGGGAAAATCCCACAATAACAGATTTTTTTTTTTAAAAGAAAGAAGAAAAACAAAGAGGGGGAACAGGGAGGGAGAAGAAAAAAGAGAGAGAAAAAAAAAATCACACAACAGACTCGGGTTGTTTAAAATAAATATAAACTGATTCAGCCACACAGCCAGAATAAAGAGCTGAAAAAAGGTTTAAAGGCGAGTCCTGTCTTCGGATGAGTATGTATGGTGACACACAGGGTTACCACCAATGGAAGACAGAATGAGTTTATTTATGTGTGTGTGTGTGTGTGTGTGTGTGTGTGTGTGTGTGTGTGTGTGTGTGTGTGTGTGTGTGTGAGAGAGAGAGAAAGAGAGTGAAAATTGTACAATTCATTCGCCTGTGTCTCCCGAATCTTCTGGATCACTCAGAAGATTCGCTAAAGATCAACAATTATCCAGCCGAGGCAGAAGCCGATTGCTCCACATAGTCACGCCGGGCTCAAGCGCGTGCGAGGCCCCAGAGATGCTGGTTGTTGGTGAGATCAGAAGTGGATGTTGTGACCGATTCCTGAGCAGCAGCAGGAACAAACGGAAAGCGGATGTGTGTGTCGCTTTGGTACGAGTCTTTTTTTGTGTGTGTTAAAGAGACAATAATAATGACAAACGCACACATACACTCGAGTGCAACGAAGCACTCGCTAAACAACTTCCACCAGCCGGACAAGATCTGAAAGCCAAAACCAATTAAATGTCTTTGCTCAAAGTGTTCCAGCTGATCAGTCTTTCTAATGCATTACAACCTCCAGTCCACGAGGGGGCGACGGTGAGCAGTGACGCGCCGCGATCGACAGCGTGAAGTGGTTGAACAGAAGAAGATCGCCGGTTAGCGAAAAGTGTTTCTCTGCGTGTGTGTCTTTGGTAACTGAACACCATCGCTGGACGAACATACTGAACAACTTTACGGCAACTCACCAATCACAGATGAGGTTTTCGTAATTTGAATATAATGCCAATTTTCACAAAAGGTCGGTCATTTGAGGGAAGGCGAGTCCCCTCTGCTGTTTTGAAAATGTATGGAAAAGACACGAGAAAGACGGAAAGAGTCCAGAGGAATATGAGCAAATGCCATGTGGCAAGAACAAACCGCCTCTTCTGATTCTCACTACACGTGTGGACCCTGAGAAGAGAAATACGGGTTAACTTAACCAGACTTCCTCTTAAAGCACATTCATAAGTTATTATTCCAGGAATTCCTTCATAAACATGGGAATTTCCTTGCATTACCTAGGTTACAGCATTATGGTGCATCTCTGCTGGCGTCCAGACTGGCATCAAGGAGAAGCTCCTCTAAATCCTGCCCGCAGCTCAGCTCTGCAGTCACGCTCACTAACACACACACACACACACACACACACATTATAAAACGGTTAGTTCCAGTCATTGATTCTGATTGGTCAATAGCCGTGTTTTATTCACGATAAAACACGACCGCCTCACGCAACGGTTCTATGTATCACTACACAACACCCCTAGCAACCACTCTTAGCAACGTAAACATGTTTGTTCTCATTGATCTTTTGTTCATTGAAGCTTATACGCTTATTTCACGCAGCCGTTATTTTGAAATCGAAAGCGAGGCTCCGGTGGGAAGAAAACCGGAAGTGTCGCCTTTAATCAAAGCAGAGTCGCGAATGCGATGGCGTATTGTTGCGTTTAATGTAGAAACTAGTTATTCTAAAAATGTACATACATTTCTTTCATACTTTAGACTATATACAGTGAAATTAATTTATAAATATATTTTTTTTTCAGAAAGTAAAAAAAGAAGCAGGGATGAACTATATACATATCCTATATTGGATATTAACATCCAATAGTGTAACTCGCGGCAGCAGTTTCAGGTTGGTAGTCCAAGGCATTGTTGTTTATCTTTACTTCCGGGGTTCTTCCCACCGGAGCCTCGCTTTCGATTTCAAAATAACGGCTGCGTGAAATAAGCGTATAGAGTAGAGTATTGTGAGAGATCGAGTACCTGCATTTACAGTAGATATAGCATTTTCCTTCAGGTCAGTCCTGTATTCGTAATACAAAATCAATTTGAATGTCCGCTGGGATATCTTGTCAGTTAAGGGGTTTTGCCGTGTCCTGACACTCTAGTCACTTGTCACTTGCGTCTTTCTTCTCCGTGTTCACAAGTTTCAGTCCTTTCAAAATAAAAGTCTTCTCTACTGACTGACTGACTCATAAACACAGTCTTTGCCGCCGTCTAATGCCGGAAATAAAGTAACTTCTGTTGCTGTTCACGGTCAGGGACTATTTTTTCTAGCGGAAGGAAGGCTAATAGTGATTTCACTTCATGAAAGTTGCATTGATACATATTTTTCATGGTAGAAAGCAAATACTGATACTGACATATGAAAATGAAAATGCAGCGAGATTGGGAGACCTCTCTGTTAAAAACCAACAGGCCTGGACAGGCGCATTAATGGGAGTTTATTCAAATCCATTTGTTTATTGCACCATACAGTCGCCTTTGGTCTGAATAGGCCTTAGCAAGAAAACACTGTTTTTCATAAGCATGCAAAAAATGTACAGCATGACCAGTGTAGTCCGATTCACAAGAAAATGAGTTTATAAAAAGTATTTTAGGTCTAATCTTCCACTGAACAAGCATTTCTGAAAAAACATGACTCACTAAATGAACTGCATGTTATTACTTTAAGTGATGTCAGTCTCATAATCAAAAGCAAGTGTAAATTTACATATTTGCATTTTGCAACAGATTTTCTTTAATATATAATAAAAGAAATGCAGATGTATAGAAAAGGTATGCATCAAAAATTCATGTTTTTGGTGCATATAATGGTCTGGTAATATTTTATAATAGGGGTGAGAATCACCAGAGGCCCCACAATATGATATTATTGTGATTTTAAACATTTAAGTCTTAATTATAAGAAGTCATAATCTGGAAGGGAGTAAATAATAATAAATATAAAAAATATATTATATTGGGTTTAATCAGACTGAAAGGATCGATACTTGGTGTCCGTGTATTGAAACAATATCCCCACGCAAAACATCGCAATACTATAATGTATCGTTTTTTTCCCCTCCATCCCAATTTTATAATGTCATCTAATCAACACGAAACAAATGATTGATGACTGTTTACTATTGTATTTTTAGAGCTGCTTTACAACAGAATTGAATTCTGTTTGCATCACTGAATCCTTATTTTCCTGTTTATCACTGTAAAGCTCCTTTGAAACTATCTGTGATTGTATAAAGCGCTATAGGTGACTTAACTTCACATTGAGATTGGTGTGAACAGGTCTTAGAAACCAATGAAATGTCATTTAATCAAATGACACTTCCGTACGCAAGTCCATTTACGCTTGATGGACTTCAAAAAAAATATATACCCATTAACTCCCATTATAAAATGGAAGAGTCAGGACATTATTTTAAACTCTGATTGTATTCGTCTGAAAGAAGAACGTCATATACACCTAGGATGGCTTCAGGGTCAGTAAATCATGGGCTAATTTTCATTTTTGGGTGAACTATCTCTTGGGGTGTTTTTTGGGGTCGACGGCTTACAAAAACGTATTTCTGGGTTTTTCGGCTTGTTTGCTGTACACCTTGCCACATAGCAGCTCTTAGACATTGTTTTATTTTTTGTTACAAGTCAGAAATGACAAGGAGGCATCTTCTCGCAGTGCAAAGTCAATGCAGACGGCTGGATTGTTTTCCCCCCGGTGGGCATGGTTTTCAGATTACGACGCGTGTCGGCAGGGATGGCTTACTGACCGGGCCTATGGGGCCAGTGCCCAGGGGCCCTTGACTACCAGAAGCCCAGGGAGGCCCTGGGGTTTAAGGCCGCGCAATCCAGATTGGTTGAGAAGACCCAATAACAATGAAAACTAATGTTTATTAATGCTGTAATATATGTGTCACATAGCATACACAAGGCTCTTGGACTATGAGGGCTCCCTGGAACTTATTGTTGGGCCATGTGAATATGAAGCCCAAAACCTCTTATAGAACTATTTTCACATCCTGTTTGAAAATATATTAGAACCAATCTTTGAGCTTATTTTTTAGTGTGAAAGGTATTGGAAAAAAGTTGTTACACGTTGTTTGAACCACTGTAAAATATGCACCTTAAAATAAAAAAGGCAATTAAGCAGAGTGAATATTGGAAATTACAGAATTTTTTTTACTGGTCAAACCCCAATTTTTGTAGCCACAGCACTCGAAACGACTGGTCCAATCAGATTGTAATACCTATCACCACTAGACTAGTGACGTCAAAAAGATCCACAGGGTTTTGTGAGACTATGAAGGGTGAACCTCAGTTCTTCTAGATCCGAGGGCAAGAAAAGTTTCTACATTTTTAAGTTAAATGCATTAATCTGAACTTTGAGAGTTCAGAAATATAAAAGCTCAAACCCATGTTCAGCAGGCAGCCTATGAATATAAATCATTAGAAAGGATTATAAAATATTGGGGGTGGTAAAAAAAAAAAACCTTCCATCACAATAAATGTATTGAAATTCTGTTTGGTCGCCAAATGTTTGGAAAATCATATTAAGTTGAGTAACAACATGTAACAAAGTTTATATAAAATATGGTAAATATCAGGTATCATATATAGCTACACGGTGTCGCTCTGTCTCTATAGATGACATGGACTACAAGGTAATCCAATGGGAACTCACCATGCTCCATAATGCAGCTGGCTGGTTTGAGTCCCTCCGTTTTGGGCAGGTGAAAGGCAAACTCTGGCTTCAGCCCATTGGGTAACACTATTCCCGTGCTCATAACCGGACAACCCTCGGCTTCCTCTTCTTCAGGAGATCCCTCTTGTGCACTAGAGACCTCCGTTTCCAGGAGTTCATGACCTCCTGTGACCTCCAGCTCTCGCTGCTCACTGGATTGCAGTTCTTCAGGGTTTAGCGCCCCGCCTCGAGACGGTCCTGACACTGATGGCTCTCTTTGGGTGGGACTCGACTCCTGCATCTGTTCAGTGTGAGAGGAGAACATCTGGTCCTCCTCACTGGTATCTTGTGATGTTTTTGTCTTTGCATTTACTGGTAACTCCTGCTCTAAGTGAGTCTGATCGAGTCTAACTTGGCTTTCAGATGGCGTGGCAAGTTCCTGTGAAGCTTGCTGAACTTCATCAGAAGGAGTTACATTCTCTTGCTCATCTGCAAGTGAGGACGTGTTTAGTACTTCGGTGGGCGCTGGTGTCGTTTCTGCATGTGATGTTAACGTACTGAGTTCAGACTCTGCTAGTTGTGTTGATTTCTGCTCAGGCGCTTGTGAAGGTGCATCTAAAGGTGCTTTTATATGGATTTGTGTGGGTGTTTCAGATGTTTGGCTGTCTACCGCCCTCTCGAGGACACATTTTGGCAATGCAGTCGCCTGTTGCTGCTCAGGAGGGCTTTCAACACGCGTTACCATAAAGATTTTGTGTCCTCTGCCAGGACTAGACACAGAGAAAAGGCGGCCAGGAGATGATGGGGCTCCGGAGGAAACACTGGCTTCTGTCACTTTAATTCCTGAAATGAGGGCTGGAGATCCTGGTAGAGGCGGCGCCAAGGGCACAAGCTTACAGGTGTTTATTGCAGGAATCGGTATTGGAGATGTGCTCTGTGTTGAAGCATTCAATGCCTCTATGGTCTCATCCTCATCCTCAGTGTCTGAGTCAGAGTCGTCTTGCAGTGTCGTTTCTTGATCTTTGACTTCTTGTTTCTCAAATACGTCCTCTTCATTGCCCTCCTCGCTTGATTTTTTGTGTACAGCAGCATTTTCTTCCTCGCTTTTCTCAGCAGATGCATCTTCCTCATCCTCCTGAGCTTGTTCCTCTGTGGTGATTTCTGGCATTGAAGCGGACTGTCTCATTTTCTGTTCTGTTTCTTCCTTCTCTTTGGCCAAGATGAAGTTCCTCTTGCAGCCATTCTGTATGTCTGCCAGCAGGGCGCGCTGTGTCTCAATGAAACTCTTCACCTGTACAAACAGAGAGAGAGGAAAAAAAAGCTGTAGTGCAGTTATGCAATAAACAGAGATCAATGTCATAGTTACATTTGCTGAACACTGTGGTAAATAATTAACTAGTTAGTGGAAAAATAAAATAAGTGGCTCCAATATAACATTACATTGTAAAAGAACAGCAATATTTACCTTGATCTTAAAAACAAAATCCCACATGAAGATTTTCATTTAGAGTTTTAAATCAGTCTTAACTCATGGAAATGATAAAACGTACCATATCTAATGTGGTATCTGTCTTAACGCTCTCATGCACATGGATGTAGTGAGATAAAGAAGGATCATGAAACTAGTCTAATTAAACTGGAAACATAATGCCCGAAAAAAAACAACACTTTGAAACTAATGTTGCGACATATTAGCATATTAGTAAAATCATTGTAAATGTACCCAGTCCTACTTTATATCAAGCTAAATCTTTTCCCCTCCCCTTTAACAAACACTCACCGTCTCTTTCTTGGGCTCTCGGTCCAGGTCGAGTCGGAGCAGAGATGTGTTGACTTTAAAGGCGAGGGAGAGAGCCATGAGGCCGCCGGTCTTGATTTCGTTCTCCCGCATGTCTAACCGGAGGAGCCTCGGACTCTCCGCGATGAACTCCGCTATAGCGACAGCTCCTATCACATGAACAAGCACACGATCATCTTTGTGCTCACACAAATTTAAGGGCTGCACGATATTGGGAAAAACGTACATTGCTGTATTTTGTTTTTCTGCAATATATATTGCGACACAAAAATAATTTCACCAGATGATTTGAATAGCTCTATTTTAAAATAATTCATCATTCTAGAATAATTGGGGTGATTTTGTAGAGGATTGAATCTGTGTAGAAAAATACAATAGAAGAAAGATACAACTGAATTAAGCAGTGCTTTATGTTTTTCAGGTAAATCTAACAGTATTTAGGTACAAAAATGTAATAGTCAAATGTAAAATAACAGTCTTCGCTATATAAATGAAGACCTAAAATGACATGCATCATTTTTTTTTCTCTGTTTACAACACATAACCGACTGTGTTTACGAGGATTCTCACCGAGACGGGCATTTTGTATTAATGTTACGTGCACGTGTCTGTTTAAGCTCACATGCAAATGACAAACTTTCACCCTATGATGGTTAAACTTTCCAAATAATCCACGAATCACATGCATTTTGAACCGGGCAGCATCTGGCGCATACGGATCAACTACGATCCCTATATTTGACATCGCATATCCTGCGATGTGACGATTACGGATGCGCACATCGCGATATCGATGCTAAAACGATATATCGTGCAGCCCTACTCCAGAATTCAAAGTCATCCATCTTAGATGAAGCAAATTCATAGTGGTCTTATGTAACTTCACGTTTGCACTCCAGATCGTACCTTCACAGGAGAGTTTGGTGGAGGCCAGACCCAGCCTGAGGATGGACCGGTTTGCTACGAGTCCATCTTTCAGTTTGTGCACTCCTTCGTTCCCTACTGCATTATGACCCAGGTTCAGTGTTTCCAAGCTTTGAGTGTACGGCTACAGCAGCAGAGAGAGAAAGAGATAGAAATAGAAAAAGAAAAACAATTGAAGGAACTGAAAGTGGATTAAATATTCAGTGTGAACTATGTACCGGTGAGGGATATTGTATATAATTTGCGAGAATCAGGGAGCTGCAATCAAAATGTGGGGTATTGAAATCGATTTTAAATGCACACTCGCTTTTTACATTCTCTTTCGAATTCGCAATCATGCATATTCTGCGTATAGGAAGCACCGGTCTGACAGCACATTTGACAAGATAATATATGTCATTAACGCTCAGGATCTGGACCAAATCCTCCCCCATCGTCTTGTCAGTCAACTTTTTTTAATTTTTAATTAATTAATTAATTTTATTAGGGACCATGTACAATTTCAAACATGAATGTTAACATTTGATGCATTGTACCAGATTTAGCCATAGGCTAATTTACATCTGCAGTCACGGTCATATCTCCTTACTCGTGTCATGTGATAAGTGAAATCTGACTCCAGTTACTCGTGCTGTTTGGAGCAGAACAGACGCTTTCAGTTCATAATTGTTGTGTCCGTTGTTCAACAGAACTGAATGGTAAATGGTTATGTGGTGGATATAAAAAAGAAAAAAAAAGTTTAAAATTGCAACATGTAAACTCAAAATTCCTCAGAAAAGTTAAAAAATTGCGAATGTAAACTGTGAATTATGAGAAAAAAGTTAAAAATTGCAAGATTTAAACTCAGAATTCATAGAAAAGTTTACAAATTGTGATATATAAACTCAGAATTCCAAGAAAAAGTTTTAAATTGTGAGATGTACACCCAGAATGATGAGAAAAAAATCTAAATTGTGAGATATAAACTTATAATTGCGAGATATGAACAAAAAGTTGCAATTACTACTTTTTTATTCCATGGCGGAAACAAGCTTCCATAGGAATCTAACAGGAAATACTGTATTCTTGCAGTAAAGTGTGTGGATGTACGCTCAGACACTGTTTATAAAGCACACAGCTTGTTCAGAAGGCATGCACATACTGCAGTGCATTACACACAAGGCTGTAAGAATGTGTGTGTCTTTAGTCCTTAATTAACAAAAAGATGCCAGGACACACATAAACAAGAGCGTTGCACAGTCAGCAGCTGCCAAACAGGCCCAGCATCCTCTCAATCTCCATAATGACCATCTGACTGACTGAGGACAAACCTCATCTCACGGTCATCTGTGTGCGGTGCTGTATTGTCAGTCATTTCACAAGAAGGCATAAGGAGATATTGTTATGTCGTATATGCAATACCGGTCAACAGTTTGTATTTTTAAATGTTTTTAAAAGGGGGCTTATATGCTCTCCAAGGCTGAATTTATTTGATCTAAAGAGTAAAAACAGTAAATATTTAAAAATACTGTTTTCTATTTGATTATATTTTAAAATGTGTAAGTAAGAGTGTTTTTTTTTAAAAGAAATTAATACTTTTATTCAGCAAGGACACATTAAATGGATAAAATATGACAGACTTTTATAATGTTATAAAAGATTACAATTATTATTCCTGTTCTTTTAACTTTCTCAAAGAATCCTGAAAAAAATAAAAATAATAATCTAAGTACATATTTGACAGGTTAAAGACCGATTGAAGTGTGAATTTTCACAGTTAAAAGATTTCAAAGAATGTAAGAAGTCAAAATGATGTTTAATAAGGAACAAAAGAGAACTGAGAACTGTCCTGTTGGTTGATTTTTGTAGTTTGTTCACCCAAAACATTGTAAGTATATCTAGCCAGTAAAAAATGTTTACAACCGCAAATATATTACTATAACTAACTAGACCTGAAAATATTAGTCGATATTATCATAAAAAATGGTCAGGGTTTTTTGTTGTTGAATAATCAGTCAAAAAATAAATCACCCTCATTAATCTAATAATGGTTAGATTAGTCGATTATTAAAAATAATCATCAGATGCAGCGCTATTACTAACTAGAGATTTTCATTGTCAATTAAAAATGATCAATAAATTGTTAATACAATATTACTATTATTTTCCTATTACTAAATTATCAGCTTTTTTCCAAGCACTTATATTTAGTAGTAGTAGTATTATTATATGTATTACACAATTCTATTTCAGTAATACTTAATTTTAGTTTCTGTTACATACTTTAGTAAAAATGATAAATCATGCTAAACCCTAAACCAAACCCTACAGCAAGTAAATGTTGTTAACTAAGATTACTCAGTAGTTCATTGTATGATTACACTAAAAAGGACACCTTAAAACAAAAGAGTAACCTCCATTTCTTACAGGAAATTTTCTCAGAAGACGACGGAAATCTGTGTTGAGCTTGGAGTGAATTTTGGGACAAAATCAGCTTTGCTTTGTCATGTTGCTCTTGGTGTGAATAAGCCCTGAAGATGTAGAAGTCGGTGAAACTGTGAACATTTTTAAGACGCGTTTTTTTTTATTCTTTAAAAATGCGTCTTAAGACATATAACATGTTTTATTGAGACTTTACTGCACTTAATCTGTATGTGACTTGTTTGTTGTGTGTTTTGTCTTATGCAGTGACCTGTATATTGCCTGTGAGGTGACCTTGGGTGTTATGAAAGGTGCCATTAAATAAAATGCATTATTATTATTATTACTGTTCATGGAAACTTGTGTGACATAATTTCATGGATGTTTACCAAAGCGGCGGTCAGGTAGCCCATGCCATTGTGTGTGAGCTGGTTGTTCCAGAGCACCAGAGTGACCAAACCCTTCCTCTGCTCCTTGAGTCCCTCACATATATACGCCAGCCCTGAGGAAACAAGAAAAAGCAGATATATCCAGAGAACACAAAGAGCTGAAGTGTGCTACAATTGGTTGAATGACAAGTACAAAGATTTCTGAAGGAGGAGACCGAGAGGAGAAACGAGGTCAGACCTGAGTCTAGTATGTGATTGTTTCTCAGGTCCAGAATCTGGATGTTGTAGTTGAACTTCAGGAGGTTCCCCAACTGAGCCGAATCCTGCAGACCGTTCAACTTATTATCAGCCAAATACAGCTCTCTGAGGTTCATGTTCATCTTCAGTGCCGTGGCTGCACACACACATGAAACAAGTTGCCTTTTAGTTGCTTCATTCATTTGTGGAAAATGGTTAACCCTATAAATTAGGATCAGAATCAGAAAGAGCTTTATTGCCCAAGTGTGCTTGCAATGCACAAACAAGGATTTTTTCTCGCTTCTATATAAATACAACAACAATACACATAACAATACAATTTAAAAAGAAAAATATGAAAAGCATAAAGACCTAGAATAGGCATATTTACATATATTGACTTATTTACAGTCAACAGTATCATGGATCATGAATAAAAGTGAATTAACAAGATATTGCACTAAACAGTGCAAGCCTATGGGAAGAATATTAAAGAAGTTCTAGTGCAGTGTTTCTGAAACGCTGGCCAAAACAGCCTGTCAAAACGACAATACAACTCATCCAGATCATCAGCCAGATGTTGATTCCCAGCATATTGAGGTGACGATGTCTTGTAATTGGTGAGGTCTTTGAGGATGTTACAGGATTGTTGGATGAAAACTGTTTATCCAGCTTTTAAGAGGAGCTTCTCTTTACTCTTTCATCAGGGTGTTTTTGGCCTGTTTGTACACAAATTTCCCCCCACTTCTGTAGGCATTTTCTTTGGCTTGGCAAAGCTGTTTGAGTTTTGCAGTAAACCATGAGGTCCTCGAGAATAATAAAAACAGAGTCCGGGTGATTTTGCTACACGTCTGCAATGTGATCAGCCAGTGTTTGCAGCGCTGTGCTCACGCGGGCTTGAGGAGGGATGTGAACATTAAAACAAACAAGAAAAACTCATGCGGGAAAATAAAAAGGCATTCTAAGTAGAGATGCACCGATTGATCGGCTGGTGATCGGAATCGGCCGATTTTCACGTGATCGGCCATGATCGGCGACCGGCTGGTCAGTCTGACATTTTATGCCGATTTTTTTTGCCGGTCAAATGCACTCGGGCATGATTAACATCGCGCAAAATCAGCATCACACGTGCTCACGGAACGCACATGTAGGAAACCTCGTGAATTATGGCCGTTTCACACTGCAAGCGTGAGCAGCGCAGGGGTTTTTTCCCCCCGGCGTGCATGTTTATCAATGAGTGCATTCACACCGAGAGCAGGAGCAGCGCGTGAGCGTCGAGCAGGAGTGTCGCGTGAGCTGCAGTGAAGCGGGGTTTCGGCGCAGAGTCTATTATTGCTGCGCTGCTCGCGCTCAATTAAAGTGATTGTTTAGCCTGGCTGGAAATGTGGCAGATGAGAGAAGAACTGTTTGCGAAATAAAACTTGCCATTGATGTACAAGTGATTGCAATAGGCTGTGTGTGTGTGTTTTGAGAAACATCTTTATACTGCAAGGCTATATTTATTTTATTTGCTATTTAAATATTATTTTATTGCCATTACCTGTTTTCATACAGAAGTTTAGTTTCGTAAATAAGTAAATATATCACTTTTTTTTAGTTGAGTATATGGAAATGAAAATGGTTCTTCCATACCATAACTCTGCATTTAGATATGTGTGAATTTCCCACAACAGGTGTAATAATTTATATAGTTTTATTTTATTTTATTTTATTTGTTCAAAAAATGTTCTATGTTCTATGTAAAATGTTCTATTAAAGAAAAGATGAAATCGGAATCGTCTAAAATCGGTATCGGCAGGTCAAACTCATGAAAAATCGGAAATCGGAATCGGCTTAGAAAATTGTAATCGGTGCATCTCTAATTCTAAGGCCTCTAAATTATTAGTGGCCAAAACTTGTACACAATCTACTAAATGCCTTATGTCATCTGATTGGTAGTTCACACTCTTTTAGAAAGGCATCATTTGTATATCGTTATTAATATTTCAAGATGAAAATGTACTCGACTAAAACAACAGGTTTACTTGATTTTCCATACTGAATTTTTTTTTTGTTGAAAAATCATGATAAAATGTGAGTATCAAATAGGATACATCAGGCTTTTTCATCAATCATTTTTATTTAGAGGAACAAACTGAGCAATAATATGCAATTTGGTGCACATGCTGATATTTATATGGCCAAAAAGGAAGATGACATTCTGATGTAATGCTTCTAATGCAAATCAATGAGATCTGTATAAAGGCATAGCACACTACTTGCAGAAAATGCATATCATCACTCTATATCTGCCAATAATGTCTTAGTAAGCTGATATTTAAATGCTTAGCAATTAATGCAATGCAATACAATTACGATTGAGAAATTAACACAAATAAACCTCCCTCAAAAGCCTGATGATCATATTAGACACTCACATTTTAACAAACAAAATGGATACAGGGTTCCCACACCTTGGTTAACTTCAAATTCAAGGACCGTCACCTTTCTCGGACTTTCCAGGTCCAATACCCTCAAATTCAAGGACTTAATGTTGGGACACATTTCAAGTGAGAGCAAGGTTACAACGTGTTACCTTGTAAGATGCATTGTTACAGTTTTCATGTGTCAAACACAATTATGCAAAAAAGCTTTTTTTTTTTCGTTCGTCATGGCAACGCACAACACAAAAGTACCTCACAAGGGAAACACAACGTAACTAACGTAAATCAAGCAATCTAGTATGCACAGGCCACGAAGTGTGGTGAAATAATATGGAATTATTTTCGAAAAGTTTTTGATGAACTAGGGCCTTGAATTGTTTCATCTCTCTTCAGATTCACAAACTTTCAAGGATTTCAAGGACCCGTGGGAACCCTTTGGATAATCATATAAACCTAAGTTGTGTTCCCGATCACTGTTTTTTGCATTCATTACCCAGCAGCATTAGCGGTCGTCCTGAGATGCCGGCGTTCTCCAGGTGCAGGACCGCCAGGCTGCCGCTGATCCGCAGCGCTCGGGCCACGAACGGGGCCGAATGGTCCAACAGAGGAGTGTTACGGGCGTCCAGGTACTGCAGAGAGCTCGTCTGGAGGACACACACACACATGGATAAAGATGAGCACACCGGCCGGAGCGGGTTAAAGGATTAGTTCACTTTCAAATTAAAATTAGCCCATGATTTACTCACTCTCAAGCCATCCTAGGTGTACATGACATTCTTCTTTCAGACGAATACAATCTGAGTTATATTAAAAAATATGCCCTGGCTCTTCCAAGCTTTATAAGCGGGAAATTGTATTTTGCATTCAAACGAATTGTGCTCTCCAGCGCCTCGCTTTTTCAAATGCGTGTTGCATCTACGGTAGCTGTTATGTGCCAAAAAGCTATGACAGGATGTCTTCTAACAGCACTTCGTCGAGTTTTCCATCGGGTGAACAGGTTTGTTATTTATAACAAACTGCAACTTGACACAACGAACACACAAATTTTACAGTATGAATAATAACAGTGCAATGCAGCCTTTTAAACTTGCCGGGGCCGTCGAGCGTCTCTCACTGCTCTGCTCCTCTGGTTCTGCTGCTTTCAGTCACATGACGCTGGCTCTGAACGAAAACGCGTTGTGGAAACGCGTTGGCCTAGTACTTTTTGACCCTCTCTGCTATTATAGTTTTGCGAGATGGCGGAACGACATGGAAGCCTCCTTGGACCTACCCGTCACATGTATATAAAGATAATAAATTCTTCGTTTACGAGGATAAGTCAGATAATTGGCAGAGGTATTTGTACACCATTGAGGACACATTTATGAATAAAAATATTAATTTTAGATAATAAAATACATAAAAAACTACACATAGTCCCTTTAATAACCCACAGGAGCCGTTTGGAGTTCGTTTACTGCCATTATAAAGCTTGGAATAGCCAGGATATTATTTAATATAACTCTGATTGTATTCGTCTGAAAGAAGATTGGCTAGGATGGCTTGAGGGTGAGTAAATCATTGGCTTATTTTCATTTTAAAGTGAACTATCCCTTTAAGGGTTTTTCTGTTAGAACGGTGTCGTGTTAGCGGCCCCTAAGTTAATAACTAATGATCTTTGCGACGGAAGTGAATCAATCAAAACTAACTTTAGCTGGACAATAACTTTACTCTAGAGCTGCTGTAAAGCCAAAACAATCTCTGTTACTTTAATTTCCTATTCTCACTGTAAAGCTGCTTTGAAACCATCTATATTGTTAAAAGCGCTGTATAAATGAAGGTGACTTGACAGATCAGCTGTTCCTAACAAGTGTGTCAGGCATGGTCTCACCTTCCTCATCATGTGTGCGGCGGCCTGCCACCCGCGGGTGCCGATGTGCTTGTTGCTGGAGATGTTGAGATGAGTGGCGGATTCATAGTACTCGATCATATCGAACAAAGCTGATGCTCCCTGAGAGACAGAAAAAGACACGCTCTTATTATTTTTTATTTATTCTGTACAGCATTTCAGAACAAAGAGCGAATTAATAGCAGCGTGTTTTGTTTAATCTAGAGAAAGAGACCGTGAAAGGGATGTTTTCAAAACACAAACACACAGACAACCTGAGATACCATGAAATCCACCGGCTGCACCTGTTCAGGGACTGATGAGGGAACAATGTCTCTGTTATCGCTGTTAAGGCACCATAATTAAAAACATTATTAACACATATCACCATGTACATACACAAACGGTCAAAGGTTTGGAATAATTAAGATTTGTTTTGCTTTGGAAATAAGTCTCTTCTGCTCAACAAAACTGTATTTATTTGTATCAGCTAAATCAGTAATAGCTTATTGTAAAATATTTCTACAATTTAAAATTGTAAACCGATTTATTCCTGTGATCAAAGCTGAATTTTCAGCATCATTACTCCAGTCTTCAGTGTCACATGATCCTTCAGAAATCATTCTAATATGATGATTTGTTGCTGAAAAAACATTTATTATTATCATCAATGTTGAAAACAGTTGTGCTGCTTCATATATTTTGAAAGTGTGACACTTTTTTTCCAGGATTCTTTGATGAATAGAAAGTTCGAAATAACAGCATCTCTTTTATGTTTTTAAATCTTACCCCAAACTTTTGAATGGTAGTGTATCACAGTTTTAATAATATCAGAAATATTTCTGGATCATCAAATCATCATATTAGAATGAGTAATGATGCTGAAAATTCAGCTTTGATCACAGGAATAAATTACACTTCACAAATGTAATTACATTTAATAATATTACCATATTTTATTGTATTATTGATCATAAAATGCAGCCTTGGTGAGCATAACAGGCTTCTTTTTGTAAAACATTTTACTTTTGAGCGGTAGTGTAAATAAAATAAAAACAATACATTTTTTCAAGGTAATTTTACTGTATGGCAACCATTAAAATAAATGTGTGATGATGATTAGTTATTTTATATTACAGTTATATAGATTTTTATTCCATCCAGGATAAAAGCCCAGACTGTGTCCCACATGACGCTATAAGTGCTGAGGATTAGCGTGCATGTTTGTACATGAGAAAATGTCTGTGCGTCTTGAAAGAAAATCTGGTTTTGTTTCCAACATTTACACTGGAGATTTACACTCTATCCTATAAACAGCACGAGTCATTCACTTTTCACACAGTGACCTCAGACAAGCCGAGACAAAACGCCTGAAATATTCACTTGATGGACAACGCAGAGCAAAAGGAGAGAGATAAGCCGGGTGTAAACTTAAGATGCGTTTTGGTCGATCGGATCACAAATAGTCGAGGGACAATATTTACGCATTAGGTCAGTAGGTGGAGAGTAGACCGTCTTTTGTGGCTGTTAGTACACATTCGACCACTTGAGCGTTTACACTAAGAAAGCAATCCGTTCAAACGCGTTTTCGACTACCTCTAAAAGTGGTCGAAAGTGCACACTAGGGGTGTCCCCGACTAAGCATTTTCATAGTCGAATCAGAATCGGCAAGTCTTCCCAATAGTCGACTAATAGTCGAATCGTGTGTGTGGGGTTAGGGAGGGGGCGGGGCTTTGACATTTTAAAGCCGCGATGTACAGAACATCACACAAAGATATAGAAAAAAATGTAGAAAAACATTTCGGATCAATACAACTAAGAAATAACATAAATAACTGCAGAAAAGCCACACTGCAGACAGGATTTGCATTTCACATGCAAATCAAATTAAATCGGCTAAATTGCCTGTGCGAGCAGGCTTACCTACAGAACGCAACATCTATGCACCAAAAAATAATCAAAAATTAATTTACAGAATTAAATTAGAACAGAATATACCTTTCTATAAAAAAAAAAAAAAAAAGAAATAAGTCTGAATCAAGTCACAAGATGCAGAACAAATGTGTGCAAAGTGCCGGGGAACATATATTCAAAACACAAGCAACAAATAGTTAAATTAGATTACCCTGAGTGATCAATAAATTCAAAAAAATATATATATTATTAAAACATTGAAAGTATAGCCAGAATGGTCAACTTTGTCTTTTTAACTGCAGAAACAACAATAAACGCTGAACTCGAGTGACAGTTTATCTAAACATGTTCACAGCATCCAAAAATCACATTAGAACCGGCTGAAATGTTTTGAAATCACTTGTACCCTACCTGATCGAGAGAGAAAAATCTAGTGTTTCTCACTGTCTGTGTCTCTGTGTCCGTTTGAGTCTTTTAAACTTGTGTGCGCGGGTAAAATACATTCTAAATCGCTTAACATGAAAAACGTTTAACGGCTTGATGTCCTAAGACAGTTATATTAAAACGCTAATTTTCCTCCCATTGAAAAACTTTATTATGAAGAAAACGCTTTACGTGACTTTCTATAGGAGGAACACGTTGCGTTCATATTCTGGGTTCATCTGCTTATCTGCACATTGTATGGTTTCTTAATGAGGTAGCCTACTATACATCAATTAAGCCAAAAGTGCCCTAGCGTTTTAAAAGCTTTTTTCACGTTAAGCGTTTTAGAATGTCCAGAGGAAAACCAACTTGAGATCATGGTTTTCCTGATGCTAAATCCAGTCTGGGAAAATGTATATATATATATATATATATATATATATATATATATATATATATAGATAGAGAGAGAGAGAGAGAGAGAGAGAGAGAGAGAGAGAGAGAGAGAGAGAGAGAGAGAGAGAGAGAGAGAGAGAGAGAGAGAGAGAGAGAACATCTCATGCCAGCATGCAAACGCATTAACCAGCTCTCAGTCGGCTTATTGAAGTGTGCATGTGTGATATGTAACCTCATTTATTAATAAAGTCTTGTAAACGTGGATTATTTGCGTTATCGGGTTGTATAGTGTGGGTTTTGAATCTAAACCTGAACACCAGGTCATTTCAATAAGCTCTTTTGTGAGTTATCAGCGTACTGGTGTGCATGTAAATGTTACATAATATTCTTTCTAAGCTCTAAAACATCAGAAAATGGTTTGAATAATAAAATTATAATCATAAACGTGCGATAAGCGGACTATTGGCTTAAATGAACGACTACTAGTCAAATACAGAAATATTTAATCGGGGGAAGCCTTAAATAGTACTTTTTTTTTTTTACACACACTCTGTGAAGACTGAAGCGAAACTCAGCTGTGTTTAATTGGTCCGAGCTCTGATGAGAAGCAGCGTATGGTGTTGTGCTCCACCACACACACACACACACACACACACACACACACACACACACACACACACACACACACACACACACACACACACACACACACACACACACACACACACACACAGGCGGGACAGGGCTCAATGTTTCTGGAGGACCCTAAAAACAAACAAAAATGTGCAGTTCATAAAGAGGGTTTGAAGGCGAGGAAGATTAGGAGCGCAGCAAATGCTTTTAGACACAGGAACACAACACACACATGATAACAGTGCTGAGGGTTTACAGGGGTGCAGCAGGGGGACAAAAACTTCCCATGGCCAACACTGGACTGGAGGAGGAAAACCTGATCCCAGACAAGCAGTTACGGGTAGCAATACTAATAATAATCATGCACACAAATAATATAAATAACTAATAAAATACTATAAGTCAACAAATAAATATCAATAAATGCACATTTATATATAAAGTGCTTTTGACAATACACATTGTTTCAAGCAAAATGTTAATATACACACAATAGTAATACATGTAGTAATACATGTAGTAATGTAGCAATATATATATATTAATCAGCACAATAAATATATGTATTTTTATATATATATATATATATATATATATATATATATATATATATAAAAATACATATATTTATTGTGCTGATTAGAATGTGTCTATAGAGTACATTTAACATCTTTTATTTCAGAATAGCAAATAAACAAATTAATAAATACAACAAGCCTGTCTTGGGAATAAATCGATTTCCATGACACATCTCCCTTCAGTAGTGGTGTTGAGGAATGAGTGTGTGTTTGTATATATAGAAGACGCTGAGAGATCCACCCGCTTATGACGCTTATGGCAAAATTAACTCAAAGCCCAGTAATTTGAGTCCAGGAGCGGCCTTAAGTAACCTTTTAGAAACAGACTGAATTTATGTATCCAGAGCTCCTAATATCTGTGTTTATGCTGGACACAATCTGTATCAGACCAGACAAACGTAGCCTAAACGGAAACACCACACAACTGTGGCTGCTTAGCCACTAACTAGATGTACATAGGAGATTTTGATTGCGTAACAGCACTGATAAATGCAATAAAGAGCACTGCACACGCATTTACAGAAGCTCAGGCAGTTTTAAAGATGGAAAGAGAACAAAATGAATGACTCTGCGGTCAGAAAGCTAATCAGTATAGAGCGGAAATGAGATAAAAAGAGCAGCACTCACGTCTTCGTCCAAGTTGGTCTGCTCCAGATCTACTACTTTAAACTGCACCCGCTTAAAGATTTCCTCCAGAGATTCACATGATTTATAGTCCAGCTTCTCTCCTACGAGAATGACAAATGATAAAGAAGAGATATTACTTTTAACTTTTGCACTGATACGGTTTTTTGTATTTTTTATATATATGGCAACACAGATCAAAGCCAAACACACGGCTAATTGCATGGTTTTTCTGTTACTTTACTATTTACAGTAAACCTGAATCCTTGAGGATGAGATCAGCTTGTCTAGGGACACACACCCATTAACTACACAAACTAAACAAGCATACAAACCAGTCGTAACATGCTGAACTCAACGAAGGGTGTGTGTATGCGAATGTGAATGTATGAACACATGTGACCTACAGGGTTCCCACAGCTTTTGACCAATTAATTTCCATGACAATCCCATGCCTTGTTCTAGTTGTTCATAATTCATGAACTTTAACTACATAGATATATTATCAAAAAGTTTGGGTCCTGAATATTTTTTTAATGATTTTCTGAAAAACTATTCTGCTCACCAAGCATTTATTTGATTAAAAATACAGCAAAAACAGTAATATTGTGAAATATTATTACAGTTTAAAACAGCTGTTTCCTATGTGTAAATTATTGCAGTGATCAAAGCTGAATTTCTTTAGCATCATAACTCCAGTCTTCAGTGTCACATGACCCTTCAGAAATCATTGTAATATGATGATTTGTTGCTGAAAAAACATTTCTGATTATTATAAATATTTTTTTTCAGGATTCTTTGACGAATGCAAAGTTCAAAAGAACATCATGTATTTGAAATGGTCACTTTTGGTCAATTTATTACATCCTTGCTGGATACATTTTTTTTTATTATATTATATTATTGTGTAAATGCAGGAAGCATTAGTAAAACCTTATGAATGGTAGTTATATATATGGTAGTGTATACAGTATATAGAGAGACTGAACATATATATATTTGCCAATGATATATTTTAAATAGGAGACAAACAAGAAAAACTCACATTGATTAAAGACATTCTCATGATTGATTACATTTCTATGACTATTCCAGGACTGGAAATCAACATTCAAAATTCCCTGAACCTTCGATGACCGCCCGAACACTGAACATTGTGATAAAGCCCATTTTCAGCTCACCTTTGAGGTCTAGGCACTCGTTTCGCTGTGTCAGGTCTTTTAAGTCCTATGGACAAAAAAAGAAAAAGTTTACTATTAAGAGATGAATGTTTAATTCTTATTGGATAGGTAACCTGCCAATATGTAACATTAATGTAACTCTAGTAAGAAAAGTGTGTGTGCAATGACAAGTGGTTTTATTTATTTATTTAAATCTAAATGGATAGACAAGAATCAATGAACTGACTAATACACTCAAGGGCAATTGAGGTCCTCAATGGGTAAACAGCTTATAAATCATACATAATTAGTTTTTTCTGAAAATGTAAAAATGCAGAAAGTTGTGTGTGATGGCTAGGTTTAGGGGTCGGGTTAGTGTAAGGGGAGAGATTACACCGTTTCTACAGTATAAACACCATTACATCTATGGAGAGTCCCCACAAAGATAGCGAACCAGACGTGTGTGTGTGTGTGTGTGTAGTAACATATCTCACACTGGAACTAGGGGACTAAGAGCTGAAAGTATGCCAGTATAAACGTTGAATTCATACGTTTCAAGGCTGTGTAAACACTAGGATGTCTGTGCTGTGAAACACCAGGGGCAGCTGCCCTAAACCTGTTCTCTGATCAGCAATCTCTCCAGAGCATTCAGAGTCATCACCTGACATTCAACGCTGCCATGCAAACAGCATCTGACCCTGAGCTTTCTAATGTGACTTCAATGAGCCTTGTGTTTCTGCTGTTATAAAAACCACCTGCGGTCATCTTTTCCTCAGCAATCAGAGACTTGTGTGGTGTGCACTTGTACGGGTGAGGAGGGAAACTGTATTAAAGAGGATCTATTATGGTTTTTTTTCCCATGTTCATCTTTCTTTAGTGTTAAATTTAGCTGTTTGAGCATTAAAAAGCTCTGCAAAATCCCTCCAGCGGGAGTTATTCTCTATATCAGTGTTTCTGAACTCCCTGAAACGCCTCCATTGTAGTCTTGAGTTTCTTCTGGGAACGAACACGTCACAATATTCCTCGTTTAAATAATGAATACGCAGAATAAAGGGGCGGGGCCTGGTTGAGTTAGTTAGTAGTGTGTTAAACTGGTGGTTATGGGAAAGGACGGGACATTTCCCAAACACACTCGAAGCACTCGACCAATCACAACACACTGATCCAGCCGACCAATCAGAGCACAGTGTGCTTTTCAGAAGGAGGGGCTTGATAGAGACAGGAAGTAAACAGAGCGTTACTGACAGACTGAGAAGAGACGAGCTGCAACAATGGATTATGGGGACAATTTTCTTTTTTTTAAATTCAAGAATGAAAACCTATTTAGTAGATCCCAAACCAATCAAGTGCATAATATGGCCTTAAAAAATAAAAAATATATGGCCACTTGCCATCTATGTTAAGTAAACCATCATAAATGGAGCATTAATCTACTTAGAAGCTTTCTCTCTCTCTCTTTCTTTTCAGCGCATTTCTTTTATAGGCCTGTTTGTGAAGTCATTTTTCCAGGGGTGACTAAGCAATTAAGAGAGAGGAACACAAGCACAGACTGAGGTGGTGGAAAAACACATACGTACACACGCACTCAGTAATGACCGGCTATTTTCTGCCCTGGGGACTCCCAGTGGAAATTTACCACGATGCCCTCGGAAAGGATTTAACAGACTGATGTCCTTCTGCACAACTACAGGTTACACATATTGCACCCAAAATACATTACATGAAAAAAGTACACTTGCAGAGAAAAATAAAGGAATGGAAAAGAAACAGATGGGAAACACAAAAGAACGGGAATGGAGGGAAAGAGGGGAGGAGAACGACAGCATGTGCTGGTTGGTGAGTGATTGTGGGTGTTAGCTGGCATCTCTGTGCAAACATCAGGCCATGATAGCATAATCGCTCTCTTTCTGTCTGTTTTCAGTGACTCAGCTAGTAGCAGATGGGAGAAACTGCTCACTCTCTCTCTATCCATCGATCTGTTTCAGCGGGCATGCACGTGTCCTCCTGTCTCATCAAAACAATCTGCATTCTCACCTGAAATCTTTCATGCATGTTTGAAATCAGATTTCCATTACACAAGAGTAGATGTTAAAACTTCATGCTGAAGTTAATTAAAAATCACCCCGTCTATTTTCTCATCATGCATTCAGGTCCGTTTTGATATGCAAGCCTATCGATGAACCATTGCAGTGTGGAAAATTTAACGTCTTTTTTCATCTCAAAGTGAAAGTTACGCAACAGTAGGTTTCATCAATTTGGACTGTTTTTTGGGCAACCATGAGTTATAAGTTTAAATTAATTTAATTTAATGAATTGATTTCAATTGGGGTTGATACTGGTAATTCTCAGATTGTATATTCTTAAAAAATTCATATATATTTGAACAAATATTCTATTTTTTTTTCTTGCATCACATTGGTTTTTCTGTGTTCATGTAAAATTTCAACAACAAAAAAATTACCAAAAGAGCTAAAAATAATAACATGGTTTTATCATCAAGTTTTATTTTTCTCCAACCACAGCCATAATTCGTTTTTCATGACCTGTTTTTTGTTGTTGTTGCTGCAGAACCGTTAAGACTCTTGTAGTAACGACAAATTTGAACCTTTGAAAATCATAACATTAGTAATTACAATGGATAATTGCTTATTGTTATAGGAAGTCTAGTAGTAGTTAAACATTAACTGACAGAAAACAGGCACAATCCCGTTGAGCTCCAGCCAAACCATTATAATGCTACATGCAAATAACCCAGAATTGGACTGGGTGTCTGTGTGTCATCAGGACAAGGAGAAATTATGTTTGTTGACTCAGTATGGGCCGTTTACAACGCTGTGCCTTTAAGAGGCTTTAAGTAAGCGAGGCGCAGCCAGAGAGAGTCAGGAGGCATGTGATTGGTCCAATGCCAGAGGTTAGTGAGGTTATATGTTTGTGATCAGAGTACAAATGTAATCCAGAACAACAGGCCAACTGGGGATACAATAGAGATTACTAACGTGCACAGTTAAGCTTTCTTCAATGAGTGTGTAATGTATGGAGAGTTGAGGCAAAAATGCCACCAAATTTCAAGGTAAGGGGTAAAAAAAATGCACAATAAAAACATAAATTCAATAAAAACATAAATTCAAGTCATGATGTGAAAATGAAGTGTCAATTGCAGCATTACATCTAAATCTGCTCATGTTGCATCAAAGACTACTTTTACCTATTTTTTTGCAGCGTTGAGAATTATAACCAACACACAAATTTTTCTGTTGAGTGTATGAATGCAATGGCCAATCAGAGGTGTTTAGATGAGTCACCAGCAACTGAGAAATCAGCTGAAAATGGCAGTTTTGTTCAGTGCGCGCACTTGCGAACTCTCTAATCATTAAAGGGATAATGTGTAGTTTTTTAGGTATTTTATTATCTAAAATCAATATTTGTATTCATAAATATGTCCTCAATGGTGTACAAATACCTCTGCCAATTATCTGACTTATCCTTGTAAACGAAGAATTTATTATCTTTAAACACATGTGATGTAGTTCTGCCATCTAGTCAAAAAGTACTAGGCCAACGCGTTTCCACAACGCGTTTTCGTTCAGAGCCAGCGTCATGTGACTGAAAGCAGCTGAACCAGAGGAGCAGAGCAGTGAGAGACGCTCGACGGCCCCGGCAAGTTTAAAAGGCTGCATTGCACTGTTATTATTCATACTGTAAAATTTGTGTGTTCGTTGTGTCAAGTTGCAGTTTGTTATAAATAACAAACCTGTTCACCCGATGGAAAACTCGACGAAGTGCTGTTAGAAGACATCCTGTCATAGCTTTTTGGTACATAACAGCCACCGTAGATGCAACACGCATTTGAAAAAGCGAGTCGCTGGAGAGCACAATTCGTTTGAATGCAAAATACAATTTCACCGCTAGATGGGAGAAATTCCTACACAATGTTCCTTTCACAACAAAGTGCAGATATGATGTAAACGAGATTAATTTTGAAGTGAAGACAGCTTCAGTGATTTCAACAGGAGTATTTGCCAGAGTGCATAACTCCGTGACCTTGCACTAGACTAAAGTCATGGACTGCGCGCTTTCTGTATACAAGTTACTCGAGTTTTAATAACCTTTTTCCTTTTTGATACTTAAATACAAGACATAATAATGTTATGTCTTGATATTCTAATGCATACAAATCAATAAATGAATTCATATTTCTAAACTTTTGTCTGAGTACCATACAAAAATATGACAAGCAATTTCCCCACTCATAATTTATGTATTCTATTAATCAACATTAACAATCATTATTACAACATCAAGAGCAATATTCTGCAATTTGTCATAATATTGCAGTTCTGCCATGTAATGAATTCCTTTTTTTATTTTAATTTTTTTATACTTTGTATACTTTATGTAGGATATTAACATTGTGCAATTGTTGTGTAAATACATGTATGCCACCTTTGATCAGCATTAAACAGTCTGTGTAAATAAACATACCATGTCAGATGCAGCTTCTGTTCCACCTTTGCAGTATACAGATGTCTTTTGTTCATGTTGATAAAATTGGTAACAATCAATAGTATTCTGACTGATTAAAGTAACTGGTTGAATACATTTTGACATAAAGAACAACACAGAAACATATAATATGGTAATCAAATATTGCAAAGCAAATATTGCCTCAAAATGGTAAATAGTTACTTTCTGACCCAGGTGTGAATGCAATGCTTTTATGACTTCGAAGAGGACTTGAAATAATTTCCAGCATGCTTTTGCGAGGTGTTACCTGTATCTGTTTGAGCACTTTTGGGATTGGTTTGCAGTTGAGCTTCTGGCATGCTTGTCTGTAAGCATTCAGAATCTCCTCCACCGTCACATTCTGGGCTGCAGAGACAAAACCACACAAAGAAAGGGTCAAAGGTCACATACAGTGTATGCTACATATCATCAGTATCATCAAATGGCATCAGTATCAAAAGTGTAGCGTCTGGACGAGAAAGAGAGCGAGAGAGTAGGGCTGCTCGATTATGGCAAAAATCATAATCACGATTATTTTTGTCAATATTGAAATCACAATTATTGGTGGGTGATATGATCAAAGTCATAATTTATGATATAAGTCCTTTTAAATGCAAGTGAAATTTCAGAATTATCAATACAAAAGCAAAAACTAATACTAGGTTGATTAATGCAAGTAAAAAGTCAAGACAAGTCAACAGTTAGCAATACAATCAGAACAAAGAAACTAATAAAAAAAAAAAAAGAGTCAAAATACAACAGAACAAAAATACAATAAACAGTATAAACAGTAAATAAACAGTGCTTTAAATAAACAGTGCTTTATGTTTTTCAGGAAGATGTACTAACAGTGATATTCAGTAGAGCTGCACGATTATGACAAAAATCGTAATTGCCGATTATTCCCTTGAAATTGTAATTGCGATTATTAATTACGATTATTACAATTTACATTGAATATATATAGGCATTTTATAATACATGTTTACACAAAAATTGTTAACACACACACAAGTACTGTCCCCCTTTACTTAACATAAATTGTAAGAATGACTAATAGTAAAGACTACTAATAGATAAACATTAGGACTATGCTAAAGCAATTAAATAGCAGTCCCAAACTAGTTTTTGTTAATACAATGTTGATATGAGCCACCACAGTCATTTAAAAATATAAAAAATAACACAAAGTGAACAAAAGTGGCATTTCGGGGTTATGGAAACGACACTTACCATGGTAAATACACAATACTAACAAGAACTGTTAATGAAACAGCTCCTGGTGAATAGAATGAAAATCATACCTGCATGCAAATCCTTCTCAGCTAACACGTGATTTATTGGTATTTTACTTTTATTTCGTGACTTACTAATTTACATTGTAACGACGTTGCATGCTCCTAGTTTCTTTCGCACTTCATACAGTGAAGCGATACACAGCGCGCGCCGCCGTATTTGCGCGTGCAATTGAAGAGTGTCCGCGCTACGAGCACAGTATACCGGCTGACAGGACAGTAAAGTCCGTTTTTCTGAGGTGAAAGTCTTTTTATTTCAGCTTACACTTACGACACTGCCTGGTATGTCATATTGTGCTGGGTTTTCTGAAGTTGTCGTGATTAGTCGTCGATAACAACACTATTTTAGGGTTCAATTCTCCCTACTAACTAGTTGCTTATTAGCTAGGATATTGGCTGTTTATTTGTACTTATAAAGCACATATTAATGCCTTAGTCTACATGCCTTAATCTTAACCATTACTAGGGCTGGGCAATAAATCGATTTTATCGAATAACTCGAATGAGCAGTTTACGTCGACTTGTTTGAATGAAAATCGTTTTTCTCTTTAACCTCCGCTGACGCTCCTCTCTGAGCTCCCGTAAGTCCGAACTGTATACAAACTATACACAAACAACATGGCAAATAGCACAAGAACACCCGCCAAAAATATTTACAAACTGAATCCGCAGGGCTGCCAACTCTCAGAAATTCACCGTGAGACTCACACAATTGTCACTTTTCACACGCTCTCACGCCACACATCATTTTCTCACGTAGAGAAAAATCGCGAAGCAAAGAGGACACTGACACCGACAGACAAGACAGAGAAGGTTACTATTGATGACATGAAACAAATTCTCAGCTCTCAGATTCTGTCAATTTAATTACAACTTTCAAACAATAAACACCGTATCAGCGCTTGTAAAAGTAACGTGAGTGATCGCTGACAGATCTCAGTTCAAGCGGCACGTGAACCGATCTTCTGTTACTCTTTATTACTAGTTAACAGTAAATAAACACGAATAATCAATAGGCAATTTGAAAGATACAGTTCAACTTACCAAAATGTAATAAAATGGATCAGTGTATATTTCAACCGCGGAAAGAGGTCCATAAAACAGCTGGAGAACAATGTGTCACGTAACGTTAACATTAGCCTCAGGAAAGCCATTTAATGACCATAGCACGTTAGTTGGGCTTAAAACAATTGCTTTAGAGAGGAGTATTTTGCCAAATATGATAAATATATATTTTTTTTAATATTTTTACCTATATCATTAAAGGTGCTCTAAAAGCGATGCTACGCATTTTTTTAGGCCAAAACATTTTTTGTCACATACAGCAAACATCTCCTCGCTATCTGCTAGCTGCCTGTCCCCTGAACACACTGTTAAAAAACGCGGTCTCTGCAGACACCCCAGGCTCCACAAACAGCAACAAAAACAAACTGGGCTAACCCGCACCACGAAACATAACTGTTCCAGCCAATAACCGACAAGAGGATTTTTTTTTTGGGGGGGGGGGGGGGGGGGGGGGGGGTTAGTGCGCGGATGAGGAGGAGGGAGGGTCTAGCTAGCCTCCATTTTGTTTGACAATACTTCAAACGTCAACAAGTGACGTCACCCAACATCGCTTAGAGCACCTTTAAAATATTATAACTTTTTTTAATAAAAAACACATTATATTTAATTTGAGATGTTATTATTACATAACACATTAACATATCTACTGTACCTAATATTTATCCAAAGGAATCGATATTGAATCAAGATCAGAATCAAATCACTTGAACTGAAATTGTGAAATTTGTGTCAAGCAATAATAAAAACAGTAGCATACCAGTCATTGTACAATATAAACATTGTGTTGTCACTAGAGATGCACCGATTGATCGGCTGGTGATCGGAATCAGACGATTTTCACGTGATCGGCCATGACCGGCGACCGGCTGGTCAGTCTGATATATTCCGATTTTTTGCCTGTCAAACTCAGTCGGGCGCCGCATTATTAACATCGCGCAACATCAGCATCACACGTGCACACGGAACTCACAGGAAACCTCATGAATTTCGTCCGGTTCACACCGCAAGCGTGAGCAGCGCGTTTTTTTCCCCGGCGTGCATGTTAATCAATGAGTGCATTCACACCGAGAGCAGGAGCAGTGCTGATCCACTTGTCCGACACAGTGTTGCCAGATTGGGAATGTCCAATTATAGTACCAGTAGTTCAAAATTATCGTATTTATTGTAAAATTATCGTACACGACGTAAACGTGCAGAATACAGCTATTTATCCCAACATGTAGGATGGATTGTTTGGTTTTGATGATTGGGTGGGGGTGGGGGTGGGGGGGGGGGGGGGGGGGGTAGTGTTGACGTGCTGGCCGGGCGACACCGTGTGGTGCCTGTGTGTGTGTGTGTGTGTGTGCTTGCGTGCAGGCAGGCGAGCTTGCGAAATGATTCTGGGTCAGAGAGAGAAGCGGTAGGATGGGTGTTTGGACGAACGACTGAAAACTCTGAAATTATCGTACATTATGAGATTTTTTCATTGATCGTACATCGTAGAGAGGTCAAAATTATCGTACAAATACAATAATTATCGTACATCTGGCAACACTGGTCCGACACGACTGTCGCGTGGTGTCTTGACGCCTCCCCCACATTAGTACATTGATGGGCGTTCCTCTGTTTACCGCTATGGGCCTGGTTTTGACCGAGCGGGACATGTTGCGTATCAGAACAGAGGACCTGCGAGAGACTTCCCCCCGTCTCCATGTGCTCTACTTCTATTGGATAGACTCATTTGCATAAAGATGGGCATCGGCCAGCTTTTTGACGCGCGACAATTTTTCAAATGAAGCGCCACCTTCCCAGAATGCTTCGCGTGACGTCACCCATAGGAATAAAGCGGAGCGCAACGCGACAGAACTGTCGCACGGACAAGTGGATCAGCACCGTCGAGCAGGAGCATCGCGAGACCAGCACGGAAGCGGGGTTTCGGCGCAGAGTCTATTTTTGCTACGCTGCTCGCGCTCAATTACAGTGAAAGCACACTTTTGTTGGACAAAATAAATATGATTTCACCCAAAAAGAGCCCAGTGCATGTCTGGTGTGTTTTAACAAGAACTGGAGAAGGCTATGTCAGAAAAGAAATTATTTTTATTATTTCCCAATCGTTTCCCTGCATTTGCTTCACTTGCCCAAGCTTAGCGCTTGTTTAGCCTGGCTGGACATGTGGCAGATGAGAGAAGAACTGTTTGCGAAATAAAACTTGCCATTGATGTATTAGTGATTGCAATAAGCCTGTGTCTTTGTGTGTGTGTGTGTGTGTGTGTGTGTGTGTGTGTGTGTGTGTGTGTGTAGAAATATCTTTATACTGCAAGGCTATATATATATATATATATATATATTTTGCTATTTATATATTATTGCCATTACCTGTTTTCATACAGAAGTTTAGTTTCCTAAATAAGTAAATATATGACATTTTTGTATAGTTGAATATAGGAATTGAAAATGGTTCTTCCATACCATAATACTGCACTTACATGTGTGAATTTCCCACACCAGGAGTAATAATTCATATAGTTCAATTTTATTTATTTTGTCCAAAAATGTTCCATGTTCTATTAAAGAAAAGAAAGAAAATAAATATTTGTGTTTGCTGTAAAGTGGTTAGAAAAAAATGTAATCGGAATCGGCTAAAATCGGTATCGGCGGGCCAAACTCATGAAAAATCGGAACCTAGAAAATTTTAATCGGTGCATCTGTAGTTGTACTAAACTTAATAAAATTCTGTTTAGTAACCAAATGTTTTGACAATCACAACACACTTATTGTGATACAAGTGTTTTTTTGTTGTTGTTTTTTTACATCCCCTCAATCCCAATCCACCCATTTTATGTTATGTTACGTTATGTTATGTTACATTTTCACTGTTTACAAAGGCAGGGCCTGCCATCTTGTCTTGTTGGCTTGTTGTTTCTGATTGCACTTTAACCCCCAGGGGTAAATCCAGGTCAAATCCCAGAAGGGAAAATCAACAAAAAAAAAAGTTAAAACTTGTTTTGAACAATTTCTTTGTCATCTGCAGATTGAATTTAATTTGGGGGGTTGGGGTAGGAATTGATTTAAATCGGATTTGTGAAAAAAATCAGGGATTTTTTTTTAGGCCGTATCGCCCAGCCCTACCTAATACCTAAACTTAAATGCAAAAAAAAAACTACCTTACTAACTATTAATAAGCAATAAATAAGGAGTTTATTTATACCGAATAAAGAAATCCAATGTAAAATAACACTGCTGTGCTATATACATTAAATATAGACTAATCCTCATTTAAAACTACAAAAAATATTCATTCAAGAGCAGCGAGAGATTTTACCTTTGTCTTTTCTCGTTTGATTAACATTAATGACTGCAGCAGTCATGTTGCAGGCTACGGTCACTTTAAGAGCTGCACGGATCCAATATACTGTTACACACGCGTTTCGAATACGCTTTCTCAAATGTTTACATTTACTTAAGGCATAACCGACTGTGTTGACGGGGCTTACTGCGCTTTTAATAACACTATTTAATATCAAGCATGTCCCACAGTTTAGCAACAATAGACTGCATTTTAAATCACTCACTTGTTCGACTGATTTGGATGTTAAGTTTGACTTTGGGAGGAAAGAAAGCCCACCGCTGTGAAGGAAAGAAAGGTGCGTGGGACATGATTAACTTGATTATCTTGATATTATAGTAGAGTCACGCGACAAATGTGTAAGGGAGGCAGGACCTGCGTTAAAAACTGGTAGAAAGTGGTCAGCAAAGAAATCTGTAGTAGAGGCAAAGGCTGCCCTTCAAATTGGGGATATCATGGGAGAGGTACAGCATGGAAGAGTGGGTTTTGGGCTCAGTTTAGCTCCTCCTAAATGGCACAAGGCAGGCCCAGCTCAAAGGAGGAAGCTGGTAGTCAACGAGGTGCGAAAGCAGGAGGAGAGGATGAGAGGTATAAAGGCCATTTCCCAGGCCAAGCAGGGAGATTGGATGAGATGGGACAGTGTGGAACAACACAAGATGGGCTGGCAAGACCTTTGGTCAATGGAAGAGAGTAGGATCCGTTTTCTTTATCAGGTCAACATATGATGTTCTCCCATCACCACAGAACCTAAACCTTTGGGTAGGAGAGGATCCTCTTGTCCTTTGTGTTTATCACCTGCCACATTAAGGCACATTTTGACAGGATGTAAGTTGCCACCTGTTCTAGCAAAACATTACACACAGAAGACAATATTGCTCCGCCCAGGCGAGCAACCACCAAGAAAGGGTGTTAAAACCACTTCTCGTCCAGGACAACTGGAAGCTGCTAGGGACTGGAAGATGCTGGCTGATCTTGATCAACGGGTTATTTTTCCACCTGAGATTGCCACTACTAACCTCCGACCAGATATTGTTCTGTGGAAGTGGGTTGTCGAGGTTTTGTGGCACACTCTACAACCCGGTTCCTCAGAGACGTCGGATTCAGTGGCCAAGAGTTGTGTCGCACAGTAAATAACTTATCTGAAGCAGCAGAAAGGAGCAGCAACTGGCTGTGGTTGAGACGGAAAGATTCTGGCTGGCTGTGTACAGGCCGCCATGCTACGGTTTCGAAAAATTCTTGAAAACTCTAAGAGTCTGTTGGTTTATTTATATAGTATGCACTGTAATATTATGTTCCTGTGTATTTTGAGTGAATGAGGATTGGTGTTTGGACAGATATTGTGTTTTGCGGTAGTATGCCATACGGAAACGTTGCCACTGAACCTGCTTTAATGACGACAGTGGGGCTCGACAGCCTTAGTCAAACGGGGTTGGCGCATATGGTCGGGTTGTGGAGAGATTGTGAGAGACTGTGGTTAGGTCACATGTGAACTGTGAGGAAGAAGCAACCTCAGGAGTAGGAGGGAGGTAAAGGTCAGTAAGCTGGGCTGAGTTGAGTGGGGGACGGAGGGGGGTGACTCTGGGACGCCAGAGTCACTGTCGAGCCCTCTTGAGGTGTCGTGGGCTAGTCGACGAAACACTGAGGACGGAAGGTGCCCACTTGAAGACCCTAGAGATGTCCCCTACTCAGCTCAATCCAGACGGTTGTCATGGGGGGACCGCACTGTGGTTGCAGCCGTTGTGTGTGCTGACGCGTGTTAACACCAGACAGAAGGAGATTTACATCACCATATGGAAAGAAGCGTAAATGGATGGAGAAGCATAGGTTACTTTAAAGCTACGTCTTAGTTGGTGCTTATCTTGGCGAAAGCTGAGTACAAATCAGCATGAAGTTTTAACATCTACTCTCGTGTAATGGAAATCTGGTTTTCATAATCGTTAGAAGCCAAGCCGATATCAAAATACGAAATCGCACAGTCCTACGAGAGAGCAAACGGATCTGTCCTCATTGAGTCTGGGAAGAGATCAGTGTGTGTACACTGTGATTCTTGAGCGCTCTCAGAAGGGCCTTTGTGTAACACGAACACACACACACACACACCCACGCGGTCTAGACCTTCTAAGCGCCGTCTAAAGTCATATGACGTCATACATTCATACTTATTGTTTTGAGGTGACACATACAGATTGCAATATGGTTTAAGCTAAAATATCAGGGCCCTACAGTGTGAACATTCGCTTGCATTTGCCCTGCGGTGATACTACAGTGTTATTTGTTATGCAAATACATTAATCATAACATAAAAGTAGGCGACTGAAATCTTAAAACAAAAGGAAGCACCAAAACCTATTACATGACAACTGTTTTGGCACAAAAAAACTTTAACATTAGAGGCAGATATCAGAAAAAAGAATAAAAAAATGCTTAACATAACCCACTTAATATAAAATATATATATATATATAAAAAATTTTAAGTCATTTAAAGAGCAGACTCAATGTTCATATGATTCGCTTGCATGACGCATGAAAACAACATGAGAGTTAGTAAATGCAGAATTTAAATTTTTGGATGAACTAGCTGTTTGCAGTTTGGGAATCGTCAATTTGATGCTTTCTTGCGATTAGAACTGTGATTGATAACACTGATCATCTGAAGCGCTGGAACGGCACTCCTCAGAGTGAAAGCACAAACACACATTTCAGATCACATTTAGTTTAGAAGTATGATTATGTAAAGCGTTTAGAATATCGCAATAGTAGCTATCGTATAGAGAGCTTAGTATTGCGATTTGTATCGAACAATGCAGCAGCGCATTAGTTTAGAACGGCGATTAATTTGCGTGTACAATAAACAGTTTAAAACGTGCATTCACCCGATAAATTGAGTATCGAGATGGTATAATCAACTATAATCAACTTGTGGAGCGCACTCCGAGTATGCATTTAATTGCCACTTTTTGGAAATGGTGCGTAAAAGTGGACTTCAAATATTTCTTATCCTGTTGCGCCCTCTATAGGCCATGAACAGAGACTAGTCGATGTCAAGCTTAAGCGACATTAAAGTCGACTAGACGAGTAGTCTGTGACCAAAGAGACACAAAAGTTAAAATTCTGGTTTATTTTTACCCTGTAAACCAGCTGTGCATGCTGTTGATTACCGCATACAAACACATACATGCACCGCATACGTGTATAAATGAACAGGAAACATGTTTACAGTAAACAATCACAATGCAAGCTTTGCAGGACTGAAGGTTCAATAGGAATACTCAATCTTGTGTTTCTGTTCAAGCATTCTTCAGTCATTTTACTGAATTTCTTTACTACAAATGTAGGTAGGGACGATGTACAGAGACCAATCGGACACTGTTTTACAGCTGTGCTTGGATTGATCGCACAGATTGACAGGTCTTGATTTACTATGTGACATAAAACAGGAGTGCACAGCTGAAACAGTGCTGGAAGATCAGCACTCATCAACCAGGAACTTCTTATTTATTCAGTGTATAACTATGTTATGCTTTGTGGCCTTTTTCACATGTAGCCTAAGTAGTTCTTATGTTCAGTAAAACACTTGTGTAAAACACAATAGTTGGCTCAGATGCAGTTGACATGATTGTGAACAAGCCCAAACTTGATTTTATGACCGGTCATATATACTTCATATCAAGCACAAATAACAACAAATTTTTATAAATATTTTTTTTTTTTAGGGGTCTAAGCACAGCACAAGAACCTCTGAACATGATAAAAATAAATTTTCTTCAAAATTTGAAAGGATTTCTATCAGTTGAGACCATGTACTTCATACACCTTGATGCCATAACTTTAAGTATGCCACTTAGATGAGAAATCATTTAAAATGCCTTCAGTGTGATAGGCTGATCATGATGACAAGAAATCAATAGTTGGTATGGGCTGCAAAAATCCTGATCAGAGCATCCCTAATTATTGAGCATGAGGTCATTAGGTTGAAATAGTGAGGAGGAAAATATCAGTCATTAGGCTGAAATATTCTTTGTATATGCAGAAAAATAAAAACACTGAATTCAAGAGAAAGACTCACATAGTCAAGGTGTTATAGAGTCTCTGTTGTTGGTTTTTTGCACACACAAACGTATAAACACCACAGAGCACCAGTGACCATGTGATGATGTGCTGGTTGATGACTCTAATGATAATTACCCGTTTGGATGCAGTCCTTCCACGCTTGCTTTCATCTAATAAGCTGCAGACTAATCATGACCAGTCACTTTACATGGGCTATAAATAAAAATAAATACATGAACGAATGAGACGATTCAGTTAGAGTGCATCGTATGTCTTTCAACTTCTCCTCAGGCAGTCTAATTAAACTAAAGTCTGCTCTAAAAGATTTTCAATGGCTCATTCTCCATGAGCGGAGCTCAGGAACGTCTTCTGGAGTTTCAGCAATACTTCTATAAGCCAGTCTCTCCAGTTTTTAATAAGCAATAGGCCTACCAAACCAATGCTAAATAATTACAACAAAAACTGCAAAGTCGTAAAGACAAAACAGTTAGTCACATTACAAAAGTTTTTGGTTAATTTAAAGATTGGTAACACTTTACAATAAGGTTAATTAGTTAATGCATTAACTAACATGAACTAACAATGAGCAAAACATTTGTTTTGCTCAGTGGTAATATTTCTAAATTGCATTTGAAAATGTGGCGGTGATACTGTGATAACCACAACACTAAAGTATCACAGTATCTCCGTTCCTAATGGTACATCCACTACGTATATAGATTATGGTATCACGAGAGTGGGGTGAATTAATGAAGAACTGTCTATCAGCAAACAGTCTTTGGGGAAACCTGTGGTTTGCATTCCTCTGAATGGCGTCTTTCCAACAGGGCCGATGGAGAACACTTACTGGAGTGTGTTGCTGAGCTGGCCAGACTTGTAAATTAAAGACTGCTTCTTCAGATTAAAACTGATTACAATTAGATCAATGCACAGAGACTGGTACTGCAGTACACAGTCCTAGCAAAACGTGCAGAAACATGAGTTTATAGTGATAGTTATGTTATAGTCATGTCATAACCTATGACTTACTTTCTTCAGTGAGACAAAAAAGATATTTGAATAATATTGGTAACTAAAGAGTTTTTGATGAATGATGCCAATGACTGATTCAAAGCTGATTTAATTTAAATATAGTAAATAACCTGAATTGAAATTTATATCTAAAAGAACACGTCAACTGACTTCATGCATCTACTCAAATTCACCTTGCCATGAGTTGGTTAAATAGCTCTAAAAATCTCAGAGAAATTTAATTTAAAACTAGCACATAATATCTGAAACAATTCTTAGTAAGGCTACACGATTAATCGGAATGAAACCGCTCGCGACTTGGCAAAAGTCTAAACCTTGTTTTATGCGCAGCTTGTCAGTGTGGCACGGCTCGGTGTTCAGCAGTAAATGCTTCATCTGAAAGCCAGAGTTTTAGAAAAAAAGTCTGTATTTTTAGTGCCTGATCGCCTCATCCAGCCTCTGAAACTGCTGTGCTTTCCATAGGCGATGTGAGGATTATTATATACACTGGAATATATCGAGGTTAAACATTAAACACATTCAAACTTTGCTCACCGTTTCTGCACTTTATTTCTATTTCAGAAAACTGTACAACCAACACAATCTCATGGCAAATCATAACTATTTTAAGTTTTGTCGAATTGATGGATAATTCATGTTTTCATACGATATAAACACACGCCAGTGACGGGTATGTTTAGGGGTGGACCTTCACTTTTACTTTCTCCAATAATCGTATGTTTTTGTACAATTCAGATCTGCAGTTAATGATCTCCACATCCACTTCCCTTTACCCCATAGATAAAACGTTATCAAAATGACTCCAGTTCGCATGGATCTTAGGAAAAATCGATTCTTAGATGCATCGGGATGCGGACGATTCTGAATCGAAACTACGGATTTTCTAAATGCTAATTGATAACGTAATGTTGACGTAACGCAAATGGCGCCTGGACAGTCGTAAGCTCAGAACAGGTTTACTCGTGGGCTGATCTCAATCACGCAACACAGCGCTGGGAGATCCAGTGATAAAGTGTTTGAATTCACCGCAGAATTAATAATTTCGCAGCAAGATCGAATTGGAAGCATTGAAATTTGGCGCAGAATTCTGCAGAATAAACCACGTGTCAGATTAAAAAAAAAAGAAAATCGCCAATGTGGAAACCAGGAAAACCTGTTTAATTAATCAAATATATTGGAAGTAAATTCATTATGGATCATTACAAATACTTTGTTTTAAAAGTACCAAGTAGTCACACAATGAGAAAAAAGAAAATCTGTATAGAAAAAAGAAAAAAAAGATGCATCAAAAATCGTTTTATCGTTTCGCAGCTCGTTAGGTGCCTAGAGATTCCCACGCCTAATGGATCCGCAGAAACGACTAAAAATCCTGTATTATGCAGATTCAGTCGAGGTGGATCGGTCGAGCTGCGAGTCCCACTGAGCTCTTCGAGATGAAGCTGAGCTCAGTATCAGACCATTGTATTGTGCAGCCCTAATTCCTAGAGTAATTTTAGTAACCTGATGTAATGCAAAACATTACATCAAGTACATCAGTGACAAAAAACAATATGAACTCTAAAGTTTGGAAACATTTTATAGCACAATTCAAAAAGGGAGTAAAACTAAATTCTTTGCAAATCTCTTGAAATCCCACCACACTATCCAATCCATTCAAACGCATACTTGCAAGTACACCATTGATGTAAAAGCAGCAAACATTAGAGAACTGGAAGAGCTTGTAAATTGTAAAGGCATTCTGAATACACTGCGCACCTTTTTCTTTCTGAGCAGAGGTGTCGATCACTTATATGATCCGGTTCAACAAAATCAGTACATTTACACCAAACCCTATGCTTTTGAAGGTCATTGACAGGAATGTTAAATGCATATTGATGACAACTTTACAACACAAAAATCTTGCCCTGGAGCAAGCAGTTAAAGCTAACCACAGAATACCAATGGCCAGTGTGAATGAATTGTGCCACTTTCCTGTGAAATACATCCCTGAAATTCTCTGGAATAGTCTACTTCCCTGCCTTGAAGCTTCTGAATATTAAAGGTACAATATGTAAGAATTTTATATCAAAATACCCAAAAAACACTTGCACAGTGTTATATATTTCTTTCAATTGTGTACTTACATTATCCTATGTTTCCAAGAATCTGTAAATTCAGAGAAAGTCACAATTTTAAATATGCCCGTCCCTTGTCGCCTGTCAATATGACGTAATATCCACGCTATCCCTGGTTTCCAATAGTACTCCCATAGTAACCATGGCGACAGATGTGGACAACTGCGTTATGTCTAGCGGCATGCTCACACTGTTGCGGTTTAGTTCAAACATTATGGACCATCGGAAGCAGACTCGGGACAAAAGGAGAAATAAAAACGAAGATCAATAGGGGCATGGCGTTTCGGAGAAGCCGAGAGCTCCACGACAAACTTCGACTTCACAGAAACGCCACTCTTGCATGTACTTTATTAGACAGGTGAGCAAATGTACATAAAACGAATCAATGTTATATAGCTCAACATGATGAAATGTTAGAATATGATGAATTGATCTAGCAACGAACTAACACATAGAACAACATTATAAAGTGACCTGTGTAAGTATTAATCCAGCACTTGCGGGTAAATTCGGTAGAATGAAATGTGAAACTCCTTTCTATGCGCGTGACTCGCGTGTGGCGCTGATATCTCTCTCTCATTAGCAATCGCGCCCTGCTTCATACCACAGTCATGTTAAAAACATGAATGTATTCACTCATACATAAACATTATTAGATCCATCGGCATGACAGCAAGTTCCATGATTCCGCTTATTCACTGCGTCATCAATATACGCCTTTGTTACTGTAAGAGGTTAGCGACCCCTAGCGGTGAAAAAAGTTACATATTGTAGCTTTTACTGCGTAATATATTTTTGTTTGACAAAGATTAATAATTGAGGAAACAAAGCCAGAGACCATTTTGATCCAGCTCAAATAATTAAAAAATACAAATACTATAAAAGATAATGCTACTAAAATATTCAATTTTCAACATCAAAGCTACTCAAAATAAAAAAGGGATACATGCATGCAATAAAAAAACAAGAAAATGAATATATTGGAATTGTTTAAAGTTTAGCTAGAGTAACAAAGTTCTCTTGAAAATCTTTAATTACTACATTTTCTGATTTAAACATAGCAAAATTGACATGTCAATTTAAATATAGCCCAACTTCTCAGAATCAGAATGCTTTTTTTGTCATTGTACAACAAAATTAAAGTGCAAATCTCAAGGTGCTTTGGGAGAGACATTATTTACATACATTATAGACTTATGAGAAATAAGTAAATATTAAACATCAGTAAATATTACACTTAGTCCAGTCAATTCACTCAGTCAATTGCAAAAGTGTTTTGAAAACACATTTTAAGGACCCTCACGGTCAAAATTGTATATTTAAATAGACAAAAGCATGCATTCCCCTCAGGCATTTGAGAGATCAAGACTAGTGGTCGACCAATATATCCCAAAGGAAGATATTTTTGTCCCTCCATTGACAGTCAACTCAACTACTACTTTGACGCTTCAAAAAAATACATAAATGGATCGGGAAAGAAATCTCTCAGATTTCATTAAAAATATTTTCATTTATGTTCTGAAGATGAATGAAATTCTTACAGGTTTTGATTGGAATGATATGAAGGTGAGTACTTAATGACAAATCTTTGGTTGAACTAACCCTTTAATTGAACAGCTAAACAAAAAAAATGGTAAACGAAAGTAAACGGTACACGAAAAAGTAGCATTTGCTTTATTAGTAATAGAAAGGCAAAGTGGCAAACACTAATACTTTCTCATACCATCAGCATACATACAGCAATTATGCATTTATATCATTTTAAACCTCACCCACTTTGTCGAATCCATCTGTGAGGTGTGCGTTTGTAGCCAGCATGATCAGTTTAAGGCTACTTTGTGTGTGATGGTCGGTCCATATGAACTGAATGCGAAATGGAGAGTTCAGCTTTACGATCAACAAACTTTAACCCTCTGAGGTCTAAGGAGTTTTTGGGGTCCTTGAGGTGTTCTGACATGCTCTGACATTTGTGCTCTTTTCAGTTATTTATAAACATGTTCATGGCAAAGGTGTAATTACACTCTATATAGCACAAGCGAGGCTACCGTTGTGAGCAACATGTATGTACATGTTTGTATTTTTTTAGAGAATAATGTTTATGCGTGGTTATTAAAAAAACTTAAAGTGTCTGAAATAAGGCCACAAAACACATACTACATATGTGTCTACAAGACTTTTGACTGATGAGTATTGTTGCCTAGAATTTCTGCTTCAAAATGATCTGAAAATCATCCTGCCTAATCATTTACACAAAACAATACATTGATTTAAATTTTATAAGACAACTTTTGTTTGGAAAGGCAATATGCGTGGAGGCGTGTTTACACCTGAGAAGACAAAGGCCGGATAATGTGCCACATACATAATGAGCTGCATATTAATTAGCCTTTCACACAGGTGTGTCACAGGATCCCAAAGAATACAAGGACAAAATAAATTATCTATATATACATATTCAGACCTGCAAACTCCTTAGAGTAAAAAAGGTGACAGTGGGGTGGAGGGTGTGGGGGGCACATTTCTGCAAACGACACATTTCTGTAGGGCTGCAACAACTAATCGATAAAATCGATTATAATCGATTATGAAAATCGTTGTCAACGAATGTCATTATCGATTAGTTGGTCTGCTTACGTCACGGGGAGCGTTTACTGGTACGCACACACACGCAAGGTCTCTCTCCCTCAGGCGCTCTGCCGAGCGCGCGCGCTACACGGTTTGGAGCATCACTTATTCTAAAAAGAATATCAAGTATATGTTAGAAGAATCTGACATAGGGCTGTGTTAATAGTAAAACGTCCGTCATTTAACGCATTTTAAAAACACGTGATGGATAATAAAAAATGCTTTCTGGCATTTTGACAGGAAAAAAACCATAACCAAGAACAAAACAGTTCGTCAATTTTCATTTTACAATTATCATCTCTCTCTCTCTCTGTGTTTGTGAGAGAGAGAGAGAGAGAGAGAGAGAGAGAGAGAGAGAGAGAGAGAGAGAGAGAGAGAGAGAGAGAGAGAGAGAGAGAGAGAGAGAGAGAGAGAGGTACTTTAGTTATTATAACACAATAACGTAACACATGCAGGCTACGTTTCTCAACACTGAGAATGAATAAATAAACGCCTGTTTGCAGACTCGCTCTTATCAGTAAATTAATCCACAAATCACAGCACTTTCATAATCAGTAAGCCACAGCGATTTTAATTTTATTTAGATTTATTGTTCATCAATACTTAAGCTTTTTATAATTTGCATGGCTGTATGATGTCTTCATCTTATCTGAGTGACATGAATGACGGAGTATTTTAAGACAACCCATGCGATTGCGATCAGTCCGTGTGATAATAGAATCCAGATTAAGTTAACTCAATACAATATTTAAACTTTCCACATCCACCTCAGCCCGTTTACCTTCAGGAGTCAGAAGTACTGTGACTACTGTAGCCTTCTGTCCTCGCTCATGAACTCAGACAGAGGCGGCCGCGGGAGTGGAAGAGGATCGAGCGGGATTCTTTATTGCTGTCGATTTTCAGTCTCTGTTTAATGATAGGCCTTACGCATCTGTCAATCATACCCGCTTGCTATTTGGGGAATTAACCCAGCGCTATGATTGGTCGAACTCTGCTTCATTTGCTGTTGCTTTTTTTTTGCTTTTTTTCGCAGACACGTCTGTACGCCGGAAATCTGGCCGCTATCAGGCCTGCTGATAAGAAGAAAAGCAAGACATTTTTTTCTATCGCTCTCGCAATAGTCGACCTCAGAGGGTTAATCCCCTGATTGCAAACTATGCTGCACTATATCCAGATAAAGCCACTGTGTCATATTCATGTCATTCTCACTTTGTGCTGTATGTAAAATTAGTGTTACCTTGTCTTTATTTAAAAAATAAAAAATTATTGGGTGCTCCGATTGATCGATTGACCGATAATTGCTTTGGGATGTGAGATCGGCGGTCTCTGTAAAGGCCGATCAAGAAAAGCCGATCAAATGACGCAAAACTCGCTAGACAATTTTTTATGCCCTGGTAAAAATGGCTTCACCGGTCTGGCAATTCTACAAGGTGTGTGAAAAACACAATTCATTAGCAATCAACCTGCAATGTGTGTACCATGCCGCTACCCGCTTGTCAAACTGTGCAGCCTCTCCGTTCAACCCGTAAATAAATCCATCGATCCGCAAACTACGTTTGAGTTCTTAAATGGGGTTAGGGTTTTTGTGAAAAATACTGTAATAGGATCACAGAATCAAGATGTTGCTGTCTAACGTATAAGTAGCTAAGTATGTATAGTATGAGTTATTTTAATTCATTTTCAAATTATTTATTTCTAATTGATTCAACATTAAGTAAAATAAATAAATATAAAATATAGGCCTATACGTTTTGGCTTTATCTCGGCCACCCTGCTCTCTAATATATCGGCATCAGCCATCAAAAAAACAATATTGGTCAACCACTAATCAAGACGGCACATCACACGAGTTTATAGAAGTGAATCCTTCTGGTAGAACGATAATTAGGCCTCAGTTTATCCAGATACTTTGAGTCCTCAAACTTCAAACTGTAAAGTACAGCAAGTAGCTCCGAGCTAAACTCTGCACTGCCGTCTGATAAGGATGATATGTAAACAAAAGTTAAATGTTGGCAATTAACGTGAGGTGCTGTCAGCAGACAGAATCAAGCCCCTCGGGGTATCAGACAGAAACACTCGCACACTTGAGCAAGACTGCATGCTGTCCTCCTTTCCCATAAAACATGCCTAGACATCACTGACTTCATTTCCTCTGAGCGGAAGGCCTGACGAAAAACGCAGCACAAAAGCTAGTTTTGGTAACGCGTTTCTTCAACTATGGACACTTTTGGCCCTGTAGATACACTAATTTGTCCAATAAAGTCTGTTTTCTTCTCACATCACGTCTCATATTTCATAAACTTTGCAAGACCTTTATTAGGAGCAAAACTGTTCATTTTGACAAATTATGGAACTGAGAGACAGTCGTCACTTGTCACAATAATGAAGGCATGGGGAAAAGTTCCCAAGATCTTTATAAAGTGACTGTAATGATAAATAAAGAACGCCTTAACATTAAAGTTATTTATCGAAAAGTTCTAGAACTTCAATAAAGCTCCAATGTTTCAGACTCAGCATAAAATTGCTCCCAAAGTTGAAATACCACAGACCAAATGAGATTGTGTCATAAACAACAATCTCCTCCGTAAGCCTCCCAATAACACAGACCAACAAAGCATAAAAAATGAAAGCAATCTTCTATTCCTCCTACCTCTTTGAACTCATTGCTATTGCCCTAAAGTTGCAGTGACAACGAAAGTCAGACTTTATAATAAGGAAAGCCAATCGCTTGGGTTGGTAAAAGGATGTGATATTTTCATATTCATGATGAGGAAATGCTTTAATTCATTGGCTTGATCTTCCATCTTTTCTTTGTTTGGAAAGAGCAAATGTGTCTGATTAGCCTGTTAGGTGCCCTGAAATGATAAAGCATCATACTAATAACACCAATAAATCTAGATAAAAGTAAAATTTAAAAAAAATTAAAACATAAAAATGGAGCAAACCAAGCAAAAATAAATAAAAATGGGTAATTATCAAGAGGCTAAAGCTCCGGTTCAAACGCTTTCCAAACTTGACCAAAGTATTCTTGCAATAAATATCATTCAAAAACTGCATGATATTTTAGCCCATGTGCCAGATCTGAACGAGGGGCCCGAGCTGTGGCTCTCAGGGACGCCACGGGTCAGTAACATCTGAGCGATACGTTCAAAAATAGATCTTCACACCACCTCATTCCAGCGGACCTCAAAGTCATTCACACAGCAGTGCCACGGTGTGTGTGTCGAAAGAGAGAGAGAAAGAGAGAGAACACACCCACACCCTTTCCCTCTAGCTAAGACACATCAAAAAGGACCTGAATGAAACCATCAGCAGTGTTTAAAAGTGTAAAATCTGCCTCAGGACATGGTCAGATTCAAAAAGCTAATATCTTTAGATATTATCTATTATTTCTCATAAAATTATTATAATATAAAATAAAAATAAATTAACCGTAGAAACTCAAATGGGTGCGGCAGTTGCAGGAAGCAGATTTGTCACATGGTTTTTAGACCGGGATCCTGATTAATGATCGATCAGACACGAGTGATATCTGCCCTATAAGCCTCGGGACATTTAGAAACATCCCAATCCAGGAACTAGGTGAATAACATGAGAAAATCATCATGCATATAAATTATGGAAATGAAACTACAACATAACCATTCATAAATTAAAGGGATAGTTCATCCAAAAATGAAAATTCGTTCATCTTCAGAACACGAATTAAGATATGTTTGATTAAATCTGAGAGCTGGATCACTCCTCCATAGGCTTCTAAGGGATTGAAACTTGCAGGCCTCGAAAAGTTATTAAAGACATCGTTAAAATAGTCCAAGTGACTACAGTGGCTCAATCTTACGTTTATCAAGCGACGAGAATACTTTTTGTGCTCAAAAAAACCCCAAAATAACGACTTTATTTCAGCTATTCATTTCCTTCTCTGTGGGCCTCGAGTGAGTTCACTAGTGTAACAGCGCAGCGCTTCTGTGTTGTACGTCACACGCATCACACACATGACCAGCGTCGGCCAATAGTGAGACTACAAGTGACGTAGCACTACGCTAACACACTACGCTAACTGACTCGAGGCCCACAGAGAAGGAAATTATTAGTTGAAATAAAGTCGTTATTTGTGTTTGTTTTTGCGCACAAAAAGTATTCTCGTCGCTTGATAAACTTAAGATTGAGCCACTGTACTCACTTGGACTATTTTAACGATGTCTTTAATAACTTTTCGGGGCTGGCAAGTTTCAATCCCTTAGAAGCCTATGGAGGAGTGATCCAGCAATTTATGTGTTTGTTACTACATACCTCCTGTAATTTCAAGCAAATCAGACCATTGTTTACCTTACTAGCTGTATAAGATTGTGTGCTACACTAATATATTACTTCACAGGCATTAATGGCTTGTACTTTTAAATCCAAAATATTATAAATTTACAGTTTATTGATGGTCTGTGATTTTACACTGCTTTAATTTTAATAATATTTCATATTATTATCAGGTGAGCTTAAATGGTGCACTACAATGAAAATCACAGAGCTTCAGTGTGACATCAATTAGAAAAAGTATGATTTCACAGATATTGTAAATAAGAGTTGTTCATATTAAGATATGTATTAAAGTGATACATGACCTAGATTATTTATTTAGCAAAATATTGTCCTTTAAATTTTACGTAATATTTATTAATTCAAAATTGTTGCTGCTCCAATTAAGCCTCAGTGTGTGCTCCCTTTAAGCTCATCCACATTGAACGTCTATGTAAATACCTTATAAACAGACTTGATGGTTGTCACTTTAAGTTAATCTTTATAAGATCATTAATAACTTATTTTTTTCACAGCCTTGAGATGACAAAATCTAGACAGAATTATAGTTTATTCTAATATAACGACTTCAGAGCTCTTACACATACACACGGGAGCGTTTGAATGCAGGCGTCTATCAGCGGATCAGTTTATCAGTGGATATATTAGGGATCCTCTGATAGACGCCTGCTTTCAAACACTGATAAGAAAAGCACGAGGTGAAGACATGTTTTTGAGGTGTTGATCATTGTAGCCAATCACAGACATAGCTATATTGAGTGTGTGAACGCATTGGCCAATCAGAGGTGTTTAAAGGAGTTCACTTTAAAATGAAAATTACCCCATGATTTACTCACCCTCAAGCCATAGGTGTATATGACTTTCTTCTTTCAGAAGAATACAATCGGAGTTATATTAATAAACACCCTGACACTTCCGAGCTTTAAAGTGGCAGTGAATTGCAACCATCAGTTTGAAGCTCAAAAAAGTGCATCCATCCAATCGTAAAAGTTAATTTTTCATGATAAAAGTGCATCCATCCATCATAAAAGTGCATCCATCCATCATAAAAGTGCTCCACACTGCTCCGGGGGGGTTAATAAAGGCCTTCTGAAGCAAAGCCATGAGTTTGTGTAACAAAAATATTCATATTTCAAACTTTATGAAGTAAAGAAACTAGCTTACGCCAGTTAATTTAATTACCACCAGTTGCGTAAGTTGCGCTTTAGACGCAAGTGGAGTACCAGATCTGATCTTTTAAAATCTGTGCTTGATTTTAGAGTTCTGTTGCGTCTGTGATTGACTCTCTACCTTCAAATAATTTTTTTTTCAATTATTCTTTAAAAAGGTTGCTTAAAATAAACATAAAACATGTTGTGAGCTTATTGGGAACAGGGGTGTGCTTAAAGGGTACAAAATGTACCCATTAAGCACAGCCAGACTTTTTATATTTAATGATGTACATCTAAATTGAAATACTTTTGTCATTTAAAATAAAATGAAATATTATAGTGTGAGAGATTAATATTTTATTTTAAAATAACTTCTTGTACTAAAACCAATATCTTGTGCACTAAAAAATGTCTCAATGTAGATTTTGGTGAGCTTAATAGGTACGTTTACCCTATAATTATTACAAAATATTTCCTTTTCAAATGGTTTCTACAAAAAAAAGCAACACAAGCACTTGAATAAATGCAAAAAGAAACAGTTAACAGTTGTCTTAAATTGTATAAATGCATTTCAGATCAAGTAAATGCAGGCTTAGTAAGAACAAAAGACAAAATAAATATATTTTTTTTTAATAATAAATTCTTACAAACCCCAAACATTTGACCGGTAGAGTAAAAATGTAGTTATAACTGATTATTTTTATCAGAACATCCGTAAACATCCCTAAAATTTGTGAATTAAAGTCACCCTGTAGTCAATAATTTATCCATTAAAACTCATCTTTGATCACCAAAATGACATATTTAAACGCAGTTTAAACGCCGCAAATGTTTTGACTTATGAATTTACACATGGTTTGTCTTAAAGCATATTAAAAACACCACATTAACATATAAACAAGATTAAAAACTTGATTTTTACCACAGGGGAACTTTAAATCATTATTGTAAACGCAATTAAAAGAGAACAAACAGCTTGGTTTCAACTCAGATCCACTGGCTCTCTCATGAAGTCAATGATAGGAGACACACAAACACTATAGCTAGTGTTTCCCTGAGACCAAAAACTCTGGGTCAGAGGAAAGGGTGTAGGAAACCAAGCTACAAAAGTGGGAAGTTCAACCTCAGAATATAAGGAAACTATAGTGTACAGTACAGTCAGGTCACTTAAACTACTTCCTCATACCCAAATAACAAAGAGAACAATGTGAGACTGAAATAAGACCTGCCAACACCTGTGATATAAAAGCTAGCATTCTAATATCAGCTTTAATGCGATCAGGGTTCACTCACATGAGTAATTAAACTAACAATAGTTACTCCATTGCAATTAACTCGTAGTTGCTCAAAGTGCAATATTTGCGAGTACAGCGACCAAGTACACTGTGCTCTGCTGAAAGTCATAATAGTGGCCGAGCAGGATCGGGATTGCGGGAAATCTCCACAGACAACATTACTTGGAAATTAACCAGCAACCTTTGTGCTAGCTGATCAGATACCTAAACATTACAGGCTATTACCACAAATATCCTGGGATAACTGCACCTAGATCCTTTAAAATGCACATAAAACTGTCTTTTCCAAGAGTAGGTTTAAGTAATGAACACTAAGATACCAAATTACACAATGCTTTTGCTTTAAATTAGTAAACACTACTAATGATCTTTTAAACGACGTAGGCCTTTAAATGTACAGTACATGTAACACTTTGTTTGCAACAATGTTAAAGTTATTAAACTTGGTTAATGCATTACGTATCATGGACTAATAGCAGAATTTATCAATAAAAGGTAAAAAAAAAATTAATAGGCTACTTTTGTTCATTGTTAATTCATGTTGGTCCATAATACATTAACGTTCATTTAAACAACCTGAAATGTTAAAAATGTGTCAGTAGAAGAAATTAGCATTAACCAAGATTAATACTATAAAAGTATTGTTCATGATGTTAGCATATATTGTTTTTGTAAATTTTAGCAAAATAAGGGTTCAGATTTTATGCAGTCGAGCCTATATTCATATTTGAATGCAAATCAATCAAATACATGTTTACCATTATATGTCTGTAATTAATAAACCATACCAGTTAGTTAAAGCTCAAGTCAAGTGTCTTTGACAGACTTCAAAAGATGACTACAACATGAAAACTAGGCTAATCGAAGTACAATACCAAATATTTTTAAATATGCTGAACTTTCCAACTTCCTTTATAATGTGACAACTAAGTAAACAAACAAGCAGCTGTCAGACAAAACCTTGATACAAAGATTCATTGTGTCTCGACGGCTTTGTTGATTTAATTGTTGAGTTTCCACAGACACACACACACACACACACACACTCAACACCTTGACCAGTGCGATATGCAAAGGAGATTCGCTGCAGGGGAAACAGAGACACACCTCAAAAACCTTTGGCCTAGAAAGCAAAGAACAAGACTGTTATGTTTTTGCTGGCTCAAAGACATCAGACACATTGCGGCCAATCAAGCCGAACAATGTGCGGTACCCTGGGTCATTGTGTTTTACAAGAGATGAAGCGGTACTCGGTCTACAAGATGCTGAGATCTCAGAATGAGCTTTACACAACACCGTCTGGAAGAGTTAGAGAGGTTTCTCCATATCTGTGAGACCGATGCCTGAGGCTCAGAGACGGATCGCAGAAGCTTTCTGCAGTTGTTATGGAGCCCGTTGAATGACCCTGAAGGACTCACGGATCAAATGTCACATGGATCACGGAGTCTTTCAGGAAAAAGCCACCGTTCTCGGAGCATGACAGGTAACAGAAGCCTTGTTCAAACCTTGGCTTCAACTAAGCAAAGTCTGAGCACAATTACGCAAAACCTTTCAGACAACAATGCAAGCCACAGGAGACGAACTCTGGATTTGAGATGCGACTTAATATTTGAGCCCAAGAACTGCAATGCTACATTCACACTGTCCAAATCCGATTATAAGTGTATCCGATTGAAATCTGTTCTCAAAGATCTACAGTGTCTCGCAGGTGTTTTGGTCGGGTGTGTGTGCACCGTGGCGCTCTTTCGTTTTTCTGAAAATCTTTGTAGGTTTCTATGACAATGAGGTTTCTTTGGAAGGCCTATACAAAGGGGTTTGCAATGTTTTCTTACAATATGATGACGCAGGACTACTACGTCTAATAAAGCAGAAATGTTGGCAGGCGCAGCTTTATTAGGTGTGTGGAAATGGTTGACTTGCAGTGGCTGGTGAAGACAGGCTGAAACAGATTATATTGAATGGGATTTCAAACCATAGCCTATAGCTAGAAATGGATTTGTCAGATTTCAGGTGATGTTTTGCCAGTCACACTTGCTAAATACATTCAGATTCCAAACGAATATGCACAAAAATCAGACTTGGATTGACAGTCTGAACGAGGTTTAAAGATCTACTTACCGTGTCTCCAAGGGTCCTTCGGCTCAACGGCACCAGAGACGATGTCCTCGTCTGATGGAAAGGTCACTCTCTTTGACCCGTGCTTAATCCCAACTCCCTCGTCCGGTGTTGTAGCCGAGACGGGCATGTTGTCGTCCCTATGTTCCTGCGAATGCAGTTCTATGACTGATATTTGAGAATTAACACTTGAGGCACTTTCCTCGCGTTGAGTCTGGGCCGCTGGTTCGAGCTCTAAAACCCCATTTTCATCGAGACTTAAATCGACTCCAATATCCATCTCCCCATCATCTGCTTCATCACCAGCATCTCCAACAGAACAGTTGATCACTGGCGGTTCCTCAAACTTGCTTAAACTCTGTTGAAAGTCACCGGCAGAACCATTTAAGGGGTCGGCGGATACTGCAATTGATCCATTGTTTTTACTATGCGGTGCTTTGAGCTCTGTGGAACCATCATCCTTTAAATGGATGTCTTTTAACCTGGCCAGGACGGCAGTGTCCCGTTCCCCTTGGTCTCCATCCAACGTGTCACGGGCAAGGATCTCTGGTGATACCGTGTTGTCAGGCACATTGCACAAATCTATAGCATTGCACAAATCTACAGCTTGATCTTCGCAATTCATCTTCTCATTTCCAGGGAGCTGGAGCACGCCACTGCCTGTCGAACACTAAAGTTCCCTCAAAACACCTACAATGCAGTTCAATTCCAGGGAGAAACAGTTCAAGATATCCTTAGTGAGTGGATCACTAAATAAAAGTTCACATCATAGAATAACGTGTATTTATACTTGTCTTATTTATGCACCTAAATGCCTACATACATCGCAGTAGTCTTAATTGTTAAGGGTCGCATCAGGAAAATCAGTATCTATGTCCAATTATGTGCTCCAATCAAAGTTGTAAACACCTACAACATCTTTCACAATCAAACTGAATCCGTTTTAACCGCATTAAAAGTCTCTGATGCACTTCATGTTAACATTTTCAGCAAACATTGTATTTTTAATGTCCCTGTGAACCATTAACACTGTTAATGTCCTCTCATCGCGTTGAAGAATAAGTTAAGAACTGATAGATGCATTTAAAGCAAGTATAAACAAGCCGTGGGATGATGAAGATTAACGTATGCTGATGAAGACCAGGCTTTCTGGACTGGCCTGCTGTCCTACACCAAGACGAATAAAGTACTAAAACTGACTCCTTAGGCAAATCATCTAAATGTTTAACGCTTCAGTCGTGTTTTTAAGCTGTCAAGACGAGGAATCCTGCACTGTCACTTTCCGTGTCGCAGTGAACACGAATAAACACAGGCGTCACAGTCCGGAGCGCGCGCTCATCCCAAATAACCGCCACGAACGTACTCGTTTTCTCCGTATAAACACTCTATTCCGGCCGTCTTGTATGAACGACGCTTTTCACATCGCCTAAACCCACAGACGAGCAGAAAAAGAGAAAAATATTGGACCCGTTGAAGCTCCAGTCCGGACCGACTGTGTATGTGTGTCTGTTGACTGTTCGGAGATACGTCATCATCCCCCCGGTTGGAAACGCTGTCGAAGATTTCAGCAGGCGCACTTTCGGTGCTTCAACTTGAGCGTTTTTTATTTATTAGGGAAATGCCGGGAAAATTACAGAGTTGCTCACGTGTTGTGTTTCTTTAGCAGATTTTCATTTGCAGCAATTGCGTTTGTAGTTTATCTAGATTAGCATTTATAATAAATCACTATAAAAATCTCAACGAATCAGTTGACGTTTGAACCCTTCCAAACAGCTGTCACGTTGGATGGTTTACGGCGCGTGTTACAGAGAAAAATGTATGATATCTAAACGTATATATATTGCATAGTTATTTATTATATTTTCGTAAATACCATGTACATAGGAAAATGAAACTTTGCAAACCAAGTATTTATAAATGACGTCGAAAATATGTTAGTCTTTTATACTATATATATATATATATATATATATATATATATATATATATATATATATATATATATATATATATATATATATAGTCATTCACTATCTGTAAAACATATTTTATATTATATTATATTTATCTTATATCATATTATATTAAATATATTTATTTATGTATACAATTTATATATTCTGATGACTCGTTCTGCACTAGGCTGATTTTCATCCAATCACATGCTTGCTACAGTAAGTTTGCCCCTCCCCTAACACCAACGCAAGTAAAAGCCCGGCTGCATCTGAAAGGTTTAAAATGCTTCCTTCACCGGCATCTATGATCAACTCAATATATTTTTGCTGAATGTAATTCCTCTTCTGAGAAGTCTATCTGACGTTTAGGTAAATGTTGATAACTTTTGCATGTTTGCTGCATGGTATTTTCTGCTAAAATGTTGTTTCTTTGGTGACATTCTTAAGTTTATGTTGAAAATGTATACAAGTCTCACACAAAATGTGTAACTCACCTGAACTGAAGATGTTATTCTCTGTGTTTGTGTTATTTGTGAGGTTTGTGTTGGCCCTGCTACAGTGATAGTAGTACCATTAGCCCTACCGAACAAATGGCAGCACACACACAACACATTTTCATAAACCTTGATATTTATATAAATAGCATGGTATTGCATGCTACATGTCCAAACATCATGATTCTACTATGGTACATGTCCAACGTCTGCTAATTCTCCTCTTATCATTTTAGTTTTCAGAGGGAGTTTATGAAATAGTTTTATGAATTCTTGCTTTCGTTTTTAAATCTTTACAATACATGGAAGGTACTTTAACACCCGAGTTTGTGTTCACTGTAATATATTCACTCAGCTCAACCATCTCACCACTAGAGGTCATCGACACCTCAATTCTAATTTGAGTCCTGATCAAATTCTGATCTCTACAAAATAAAAATACTGATGCTAAATAAACAGAATTCCAAAATAGAAATAAGTTAATACTAAATGAGCTAATAGCCAAATGTATGTTTGTATAAATGTGTAAGTACCGGTCAAAAGTTTGGAAACTAATATTTGTATTGGCTTTAAAAGAAGCCACTTATGCTCATCAAGCCTGCATTTATTTGCTCAAAAATACAGAAAAAAATATTATAAAGTAATTAAATTGTTTTCTATTTTAATATAGCCTACAGGCCTACTTTCAAATGTAATTTATTCCTGTGATTAAAGCTGAATTTTCATCATCATTACTCCGGTCTTCAGTGTCACATGGTCCTTCAGAAATCAGTCTAATATGATGATTTGCTGATCAAGAAACATTTATGATTATTATCAATGTTGAAAACAGTTGTGCTGCTTCATTTTTTTTTAACCTGTGATACTTTTTTCACAATTTGATTAATAAAAATTTATTTTGTAACAATATAAATATTTACTGTCACTTCTGATCAATTTAAAGAGGCTTTTTCAGTGAATCATAGGTATGATTATGATTCAATGAAGAAGGCTGATTGTCGAAACGTTTGATTGATCTATACGTGCTTTGTTGCATAATAAAAAAGTGTAATAATTAATTAAGAAGACACAAGCGAGTGCAGATCTTTTGTTTCGCAATGTCCAGTGATCTACGCACACAAAAAACGGTTGAGTGCAGTTATTATATCTTTTTTTGATTTATAAAAAAATATTAAGCAGCACAACTGTTTCCAACGTTAATAATAAATCTGCATATTAGAAGGATTTCTGAAGGTTCTTGTGACACTGAAGACTGGAGTAATAGTTAAATGAGGCCTTCATTCATATTTTACACACACACACACACACACACACACACACACACACACACACACACACACACACACACACAACACACACACACATATATATACACACACACTGTGTTTATATACACACAGTAGGCTATATAATGTATACATTATATATATATATATATATATATATATATATATATATATATATATATATATATATATATATATATATATATATATATATATATGCTATATTGTATTGTAACACCATACTAATACTGTGTTTTACCCCCTTTCGCCTTCGGAACTGCCTTAATTCTACGTGGCATTGATTCAACAAGGTGCTGAAAGCATTCTTTAGAAATGTTGGCCCATATTGATAGGATAGCATCTTGCAGTTGATGGAGATTTGTGGGATGCACATCCAGGGCACGAAGCTCCCGTACCACCACATCCCAAAGGTGCTCTATTGGGTTGAGATCTGGTGACTGTGGGGGCCATTTTAGTACAGTGAACTCATTGTCATGTTCAAGAAACCAATTTGAAATGATTCGAGCTTTGTGACATGGTGCATTATCCTGCTGGAAGTAGCCATCAGAGGATGGGTACATGGTGGCCATAAAGGGATGGACATGGTCAGAAACAATACTCAGGTAGGCCGTGGCATTTAAACGATGCCCAATTGGCACTAAGGGGCCTAAAGTGTGCCAAGAAAACATCCCCCACACCATTACACCACCACCACCAGCCTGCACAGTGGTAACAAGGCATGATGGATCCATGTTCTCATTCTGTTTACGCCAAATTCTGACTCTACCATCTGAATGTCTCAACAGAAATCGAGACTCATCAGACCAGGCAACATTTTTCCAGTCTTCAACTGTCCAATTTTGGTGAGCTCTTGCAAATTGTAGCCTCTTTTTCCTATTTGTAGTGGAGATGAGTGGTACCCGGTGGGGTCTTCTGCTGTTGTAGCCCATCCGCCTCAAGGTTGTGCGTGTTGTGGCTTCACAAATGCTTTGCTGCATACCTCGGTTGTAACGAGTGGTTATTTCAGTCAAAGTTGCTCTTCTATCAGCTTGAATCAGTCGGCCCATTCTCCTCTGACCTCTAGCATCAACAAGGCATTTTCGCCCACAGGACTGCCGCATACTGGATGTTTTTACATTTTCACACACTTCTTTGTAAACCCTAGAAATGGTTGTGCGTGAAAATCCCAGTAACTGAGCAGATTGTGAAATACTCAGACCGGCCCGTCTGGCACCAACAACCATGCCACGCTCAAAATTGCTTAAATCACCTTTCTTTCCCATTCTGACATTCAGTTTGGAGTTCAGGAGATTGTCTTGACCAGGACCACATCCCTAAATGCATTGAAGCAACTGCAATGTGATTGGTTGATTAGATAATTGCATTAATGAGAAATTGAACAGGTGTTCCTAATAATCCTTTAGGTGAGTGTATAAGCACATGCGCGTATGTTAATTTAATTACATTTAATCTGACCGCACAAATTATTGTACTAGTTTCTTGTACAATTACTGTATAATGATAGTGAGTGTAATTATTAAAAAAGCTGTTGCTTGGCTGAAGACAAGTCACTTATACCTTTCTAGACCCTTGTTCTCAATCCCAGGGCCCACTCCAATGTCTCAATCCCACTCCAATGTCTCAATCCCACTCCAATGTCTCAATCCCACTCCAATGTCTCAATCCCACTGCGAGTCGAAATATCAACAAGCCTCAACACTCAAAACTCTTGGCCCTCTTGCATTCCCCCATTACAATCCTGAAACTACTAACCAAACATCTCAGTTCTTTATAAAATGGCTCTAATTATGCAGGTCTGTCTAATGTGTGATTTGACCCTTCATCTGTGCAGAAGACAGAAACGATTACCAGAACACTTCTGCATCCCGGGACTCCAGCTGTAACGCAGTCATCAGTGGTTTAATATAGCGAGAGCGAGCGAAGACGAGAAACAGAGACCTCCCACAGGTGGCTGAAAGTAAATATTTTAACATCAAATTGGAGGCACTCGCTTAAGTTTGTTTTTCGAAAGTGATTTTTCTGGTTTCCTCTGGAATTATTAATGGCTACTTGCGGCTACTGCCAAATGCCCGGTTTGAGGAAAACCAAATGCATCCTCTGCACTTTTTCTTTAACCGACCGTGAAAAGAAACGGAGACCAAACGTGGGAAAAAAGCAAAGACTGAAGCTTTGCGATGTGGCATAACGGCTCTTCGGTTCATCGCTAGCGGACTCCTGTCAGGTGTGGACAAGCCTTATTTGACACCACAGGAAACCTCAGATCTGTTTGAACTTCCTGTAAAGTTGCCATGGTTGTATTTTTTAAGTCTCCCTCAGAATTTGATTTATTTTGCACATTGTGCAAATTGAAAACGGATCCAACAATGATCCTTGTCATAGGGGAGGCTGCCGTCTTCGTCAGCTTATTACTCATGTGCTCTTCTCCAGAGATCCATTCAGCTGACATCAGTTTCAGGATTTCTGAGATTTATCTGCCTCGGGCATAAGAAAGCCATAGGTCTTGTTGAGGATTCAGACTTAAAGAGTCAAAGTTCACGAAATGTGTTCAAATATCAAAAGGCGCTGATATATGTGGGGAGTATCGGGAGCATTTGAAGTGTGTTTATCCCATCCATCTTTTTGTGAACTGAAAACAGGGCCAATCACAGGAGACGACTCAATCTTAATGTTTGCGTTGGCTTTTCCTCGTGTTTCGTGGTGCGATGGTTTTCGACAGATCTGCTCTTTCCACCTGTTTCTGTGCACCGTGTATTAGGTGTGTGAGACAGGTGCAGTCTCGCTGCTTCTCTCTTCTGTCGGGAGCCTGATCTCCCCCAGCCGGCTGTAAATCCACAAATGTGGCGAGTTGGAGGATTTTACTGTTACTCAATCTCTGGTCGTGCTTTGCTTTATGGAGATGTCAGGCAGAAGCTGGGGGAGAAGCCATTGGGTCCCAAGGAAAGAGTTCATCTTCTAAATACACCATATTCAAGAGTTAATCGCTAATGCTTTTCACACACTTAGGGAGTGAGAATGAGGCTTCGGTCAGTGAAGTGCTGAGAAACAACGTCTTTCCTTGTTTCATTTACATTTTAAAGCGTCCTTGAGCACTGGAAAGGCGCTATATCAATACAAATTATTATTAAAGTCAAAAAAATACAATAACCATCATGTTTACACACAGCGCCTCCACACTTATGATTTCTCTCAACATGGGGACAGGAGAGCTGTCAGTCAAAACATGGGATGTTTGAAAAGTAACTCATCTTGTTGTAAATTTAAAGGTAATAGTTACTTTAGTCTGATATGTAACTACGCACTGTTCGTGGGACACTTGTTGTTTCTAAAATATTTGCCATAAAATACATTTCATACAAACAATCAGTTCAGTTTCTCACTTGAATGCAAAATATACACACTACCATTCAAGAGTTTACGGTCAGTACATTTTGAATACTTTTATTCAGCAAGAATGCATTAAACTGATCAAAAGTGACACTTTTAACAAAATAATTTCTTTTTTAAATAAATGCTGTTCTTCTAAACTTTATATTCTTCAAAATAGTTAATTCAGCATCTTTCTTGAATAACTGCTAATCTACGGCTGCCTTCATCAGTCGTAATACATGTACTTTCTTAAAAGTGTTTGAAATGCTTCAGATTTAGAGTCGCCCAGTCAATAATTTTATCCCTAAACTTTATCCTTTTATCTAAAACTCATCTTTGATCACCAAAATTACATATTTAAATGTTTTTTCCTTGAAAAAAAGTTTCTTTGTGCCTTAAAATAGCTTGAATGTAACTCTACACCCTTACCTCATTTGTGATTATATGAATATGCAAATGAGCCCCGCCTCCACTCACTCACTCACACAGCTGAGAGATCCACTCGTTGACGATCACACGTTGATCTGATTGGTTACAAGGTAATTTGTGACGTCAGAAACACCAGCGATTTCAAATCGTGTGTTTGAGACTGTCTTTGGTTCACTGCAGTTTTAAGGAGAAAATACACAACAATGGTGTTGACTTATGAATTTGAGCAGAGTTTGTCTTAAAGCATATTAAAAACACCACATAGACATATAAACAGCATTAAAAACTTACTTGATTTTAAACACAGACAGACTTTAATATGTTGGCATGTTTCTGTGCTGCACAATTGCAATGGTGTTTTAGGTGGTTTCTCGATGGTTTCTCACTGGACCCAGCCATAAAAATGTATTCTCAAGTTGCTCGGATCCTATAGTTCAATGTAAATATGTGGGATTTTATGTGAGATTACCCAAGAAAAGTAATCTTGAAAAAGTGTAAACAAGCTGCATGATTTGAAGATGCCTATCATCCATTTTCCCAGACTACATTATTAGTTATTTCCCAGATAAGACCTCAGTTTGAACTGTGAATTTGTGAGATTACACTGAAAACCACAGGAGTTTAAACTCTTTACACAGCAACGATATACTAAAAATAGAAACTTTTTTTTGTGTGAGTGTGTTTTTCGCGTAACAACTGCTGTATTCTTCTGCCAGGCCTTTGGAAAGTAACTCTAACTGAACACGTTATATGCGCATTATATCCCCGTTTTCACAAATTCCCATTTTTGTCATTTACACGGAGACAATAACGTAAAAGAAACTTGCACTTTGAAACCCATTTTCAAAAGTTTATGTTTTCAGCCCCCCAATAGCACTGTTGTTGTGTAAATAAACATAACAAGTTAAAACCGGTTTAAACAGACCCTTAAAGTCCTTGCTTTCATAACCGTTTGTCAGCAGGAACATTCAGATTAATTGCAGCATAACCCGACTGAATGCTCATCCTTATTGGCAATTCTCATGAAATCACCCCTGAAATCACGTCCATGTTTATTTCTGTTATATGCAGTTGAGTACAGGGCCTATTGGACTGCACACTTGGTCAGAGAAAGAGAGAGAGAAATATAAAGGTTAAGTTTCTGGTTTTCCAATCCCAAAGGACACTCTTTATAAACAGGCAAACATTTTGGGCTTGTGTGTAATGAATGCATATACACGTGTATTTATACAGATGGTACATATTTACAGAACCTCACATGAACACGCACACGGGCTAAATGCAAAGTGTCAGTCTATAAATAAATTCTGAGACTAAATTTCTGGGATTTGTTTTAGCATAAAGAGAAATATTCATAAACGCCTTCATAAGGGGTCAATCATGGGACACTCGTTGTTGTAGTTTTTTTTTAGGGGGATTTATTTCATAAAAACATTAAAAAAAAAAGAAATTTATACTTTTATTCAGCAAGACAACAAAGACATTTTTAATGAAACAAAGAATATATATATATATATATATATATATATATATATATATATATATATATATATATATATATATCAAGCGGCACAAAATTGATTTCAAAATTGATAAAAAATAATTTGTTTCTTGAGCAGAAAATCCGCTTATTAGAATGTTTTTTGAAGGATCATGAGGAAACTTTAGCTAAAATAGAAAATGGTCTCACACTTTTACAATATTTACTGTTTTTATTGTATGTGGGTGTTTTTAACCCTTAAAATGTTTTTAAAAAATTCTAAAATAATAATTAAGATATATACACCTAATGTGTTTTCATGGTGTAATAAAGTTTTCGAAAAGTTCACGAAACCTACGTGAAGATTCAATTTCAAGAACTAAACCAGGTTTTTAAAAGACTTCTCCTCCTCATCAACTCAAGACATCCTTATATGTCATTGACCCATATATAAACATGCAAGGCAATTTGTAAAGTAATACCCACACTGCAGTTCCGAGACATGTTTATACGTCAGTGTAAATTCAAAGTCAGTCAACACAGACATTAATCAAATCGATCTTTTGACACACACGCACTGAAATACAAACACCAGCCCTACATGCTTCCTGTCATTTATCCCATCAGTTCTGTCGTTTATTAATGAGCTAAAGGACTCAGATGGCAGACAGGCGTTAAACCGCAATTTGCTCTCACCTTTCTCTCTGTTTACCTCTCTATCCCTCTTTCTCTTCCTCCCCATTTCCCTCAAGCGTTTCTTGGGCCTCAGGACAGAACGGGGGTGAAGGAAGAAGGGATAGGCCATCGCCGGCTGATAACTTCCACATGTCTGTAAGGTTTTTAAATTAAAAAAGCTCCTCTTCTCCTTGAAAACCCCGACAAACGCAACAGAGGAGATATAAAAGCCATGGACCTATTTGATCTGCGACGAGCACCTGCGAGTGGGGACCGTTGACCAGTCAGCGCAATTTCTCTTCCTTTTCCATGTCATTAGAGAACAGGCGTCCTGATTTCCCTCCTCTTCCTTTCATACGGCCATCTGTGCGTCCATTTATTGAACTCTACCTGTGCTGTTTGACCCTCTTTCCTCTCCAAAATGTGATTAAACGCTCTTCATCTCTTCCTACGCCCCAACTCCCGACCCAAAGGACAGTCATGTATGAATGCAAACGCTTCACACGCAAGCTTTTTTGTGTTACTAGCTACGATTACATGTTTATTGTGTAATTGGAAATCCAAGTAATTGGATTTATGGACTGAAAAACCTTCATGTAAACACTTCCATCGATCCGACTGAGCTTGATCCGAATGTATTTGAATCAAACTATTTCCTCAATCAGATTCAAAAGTACCTTGCGCACAAGTTTACATGTTTTACGTCATATGAACATGCGTATCTAATTTCTTACTTACTGATTAGTGGATGAGACTGAGGGTGCGTCCCAATCAGAATGATTGTTAATATGAGCTTCCTTGTCAAAAATTGGACATAAATGGATTCTCAAGTTAGATTTACGACTGGGAAACTCATTCTGATACCCAAGTTTCCGAGTTGAGCACACCAAAAATTTTAAACATGCCGGAAGAGAGAACTATTGATTATGTTTTATTCATATTTTCTGTTTCATCTCTTGCTGTTACAGTCACCATTGAATATTGATTAAACCTTCAGTTCATTTTGGCTTTAATAAGATTTCCACAAGAATGAACCCAGTCCTTCATGATTCTTTTTCTTTCCGACAACAAAAAAATAATGATAAAGATATGGTTTTAAAAATCGTTCTTAAAGAATTGAAGAGTCCACACCACAACTATAAGGATAACGGGACAGATATAAAGGATGTTGGAGTAATTTTCAAAACAGTTTTTTTTTCCCCTGGCTGATGAAAAGATTGACAGCCAATCAAAATCCATCCTGCTTTAAGCTCGAGCAGTTAAAGGTGCAGTGTGTGATTTTTAGCGGCATCTAGTGGTGAGGTTGCGAATTGCAACAAACAGAAGTTACGGTGGCTGACAGGAATAGATGCCGTCGTCTGAGACAGCAGAGAGTAGCCACTTAAGCAATGAGGTTTCTTTACAAAGATAAATTAAAAAATTAGGTTTACTTGATCATTCATTAAAACGATAAATTATTGCAACTATTATTGTTACTTGTTCATCATTGTGTAAGTGTTTTATTCACTGACTTTAGCTAGCTTCTTTGCACAAAGAACAATAAAGTGACTAAACACGCTCTGTAGTAGTTTGTCCATTTAGGGCCTCTGTAGAAACATGCCGGCTCAAAATGGCTATTTCAGTGTAGACCCGCGGTGTGTGTAGATAGAAATGGCTCATTCCAAGGTAATAAAAACATAACGGTTCATTATGTAAGATCTTAATACACCACTGAAAACATAGTATATTATATTGCATTTCTGTCAACAGATCCTCCTAAATATTACACAATGAACCTTTAAAGGTGCAGACAACAAAACTGCAGTGCATGCTTATAAAACAACGATATTGTGCATTGGTGTGTGGACACTAATATAATTATCCTCCGTTATCGTTATTCTGTGACTTCTGAAGGTCTGAGGTTTCACCTCTGACTGCTTTTCACTCCTCGTGTCCTCTCCCTACTTCTTTTAAATGTTAATTTCCGCCCTGGATGTGTTTGGGAGAGCTTCCTGCTCCAGTCTCACTGGTTTCCCTGGGAAAGATCTGTAGGAAGCGGAGTGGATGGAGTTGCTGTGTGTGTCCTGGCGCCTGAATGCATCCAGAGAGCCGTTTAAACGCCGACAGAGGGGCGGGTGTCTGCATCACTCCGTTAGTTTGCCCTTCTCCGTCAGATCGCTCTCATTACCGGCAAGACTCAAGTAGTTGTGCTTGTTCAGGACCTCGTCCATGGGATCTGTTGTTTGCTTTGACATCTGGGGGAGAATGTGGGGTCCTGGAGGGAGGCTCAGTTTTGCTGTTTAAACCTCTTTCTCTCACTGGTAATATGTCAGATTTGTCATCTAGTAACACCTGTAATAAGTCTGAATTACAACTTGCATATGCTGCACTAGTAAAGATCATACAGGCCTGTTGATGAAACATAAAGGGCTTTTATGATTCTTTAGTATGTCTACACACTCTGCCTTTTTCTTCATACTGTATGCCTGAGACTAAAACACGTCCAGGTCACATTTCACCACAAAATCAAAAGAAATTTTTTTTTTAATTATTTTCGCATTTCCATATCATAATAAAACCATTAAGATTTGTTTTGCATTGCTCTTTACTCTCATGATCATTTAAAAGTCATACTGACAAAATCTCTTCATCAGTTATCTATGGTGCTTCACATTATTTTAATACATTGTAGATGCAGTAATATACAATGCAGTATTTTTATATGCAACAGCATAAACATACAGTAGCCTACAGCAATTAGAAATGAATATTTTTTTTGTATTGAAGTAAAATAGTTAAAATGTACTCAATTGTCATTAAAATAATATTATTGTACTCACTGAAAAAGGTTTTCTATAGGCTATGCAGAATAGAAAAGGCTTATTTTTTTCGGATGATTTTAGGGTGAATGTCACATGTCTGAATTACTGCTTGTAATGAAGGCCACTATGGTGAAATTTTCCCTATTTATGTATTTATTAACAAACTGTTCATCTTTAAACACCATCTGACACCCTCTTCAGCAAACTGGAAGCAATCAGGTTGAGTGGGACACTTTGTTAGGGAAAGTGGGACACTATTTTATGGTTAAAATAAACATGAGAAATACAACCCCAATTCCAATGAAGTTGGGACGTTGTGTACAACGTAAATAAAACCAGAATACATACATTGAAAATGTGTGGCGCATTATGAATCCCAAAATACAACAACAGAGACCTTCAGTTAATTAATACTTGGAAGTATTTTTTAAAAATGCATTTCTGGAACTAATGCAAAAATTGTAACATTGTAAACTTCACTTTACATTCAATGAATGGAGCTTTCATTAAGGCAGCTTTTTGGGGGCGGACACCAGCAGGCTTTTCCGCAGAAAAACCAGGGATGCCATTCATTTTGGTGTACTGGAACGCAATACGCCGTATATCACTGCGTTCCAGGGCGAACCCCCTTTCAACTAACATTTTAACAAGGCTAGCCAATTCACTCTCAGCCTGAGCTGAGAGCAGGGGTCTCTTACCTGAGCCATGGTTGGTAGCCCTTTCACTCGCCTTTGCAGGGTTGATTTTGGGATGTTCTATGCCCTGGCTAAAAACCTTAATTTTGGTTTGTGTCCTTCAGTCACCTCTTGCTCATATTCTTCAAAACCCCTTGCCATTCTCTCTTCACTCCACTGGTTTAGTTTTCTTCCTTTCCTACTTTGCTGTCTTTTCCTTTTCTGTATTGCCCCGTTCTGTCCTCTCTCTCTCTCTCTCTCTCTCTCTCTCTCTCTCTCTCTCTCTCTCTCTCTCTCTCTCTCTCTCTCTCTCTCTCTCTCTCTCTCTCTCTCTCTCTCTCTCTCTCTGTCTCTCTCTCTCTCTCTCTCTCTCTCTCTCTCTCTCTCTCTCTCTCTCTCTCTCTCCTCTCTCTGTCTCTCTCTCTCTCTCTCTCTCTCTCTGTCTCTCTCTGTCTGTCTCTCTCTCTCTCTCTCTCTCTCTCTCTCTCTCTCTCTCTCTCTCTGTCTGTCTCTCTCTCTCTCTCTCTCTCTCTCTCTCTCTCTCTCTCTCTCTCTCTCTCTCTCTCTCTCTCTCTCTCTCCTCTCTGTATGGGTGCCATCTTGCGCATATTAAAGTTACCAAGCTAACATTTAATATCCAGACAAATTATTGTTACTTATAACTTTAAAATGTTATCTTTTGTTCATGAAATGGCTGCACTGTGTTTGCTAGCATTAGCCCTAAAACTGTCCCACTCAACCTAACACTGTCAGGTCGAGTGGGACAGTGCTGTGAATCTAATTTTCACAAATATTTTATACAGTTCGATGCTCATTGTTGTTAATCTCTAATACACAGACAGTATAAATGTATGCAGAAGCAAAAGTTTTATTGTTACATCATAAGTGACAGAATTATCAACCTTATTATTCTAAAATAATAATGGCTTACCGCGAGGTCCCAGGAGTCAAGCTATTTGAAAACAAACAAACAACCGGACCACATCTGTGATGTCACACCAATCACAACCTTTATTTCATATACAATAGACATTCAGCTACAACACAGTAACAATTGTTTTGTTGGCTTACAAAATTAACCCTTTACAGTACCCAAAAGCTTAAGTGTCCCACTCAACCTGATGTCCCACTCTACCTGAATTCACCCTATTCTGCTACACTATTTTGTTCGAATTGTTTTTATATTTTAGCATCAAAAGTGAATCGTCAAAATTGCAATGAATACTACTTAACATATAATATTGGCCTACAGGTCACAAACGTAATGATCAGCAGCAACAGCACAAACGAACTAAATATTGTGCTACTGAAAAAAAGACTCTAATCGGGGGATTAATTTTGGAATCTGTTAATTTACATAATCCGTCCAAACGAAATGATTCATTAGAATATGATTTTTTTTTAGTGCTTCTTTTGTAAGGGAGGACTGAATTAAGTGATTCACTAGACTCAATCGAATTTCCAACACTACTACATATGAGAGAAATTACAGTTCAGGGTGAACCGATTCACTAATGATTCAAACAATGTTCCAACGCAATGGAAGAGATGAGCAATAGTAGGAGAGCGCGCGCTTGATTAGCCTATAGAGTGCCGAAGTTATGACGTCACTTTGTAGGCCAAAACGCGGAAGTGAGTTAGCATTTTAGCACTTCCGGTTCCCTTGCCCGCGGGTTTTTTGAATGGGTTTTTGCTAAATCGCCTGAAATAAGGTCTGTGGTTAACAAAGCCTCTAAATATTTACACGTTTTGATCTATGACATAAAACACACCAGTTACAACCTGCTTGTGTTTTCTTTTAACTTTATTGTGTCTGCTTGTGGTTTTTAAAACTTTATATAGGCTTCAAAATGTATAAATTTTGGATTAACTTGTAAAGATTATCTTGATAGACAAAACGTGTAAGGGTCACAACTCTTTGTTGAACACAGATCTTATTTTTTGCGATTTTCCAAAAGTCTATGGGGAAAATGCATAGCTTTTCGATCGAGGGAACCCATGCGCCGCTAACTTCCGACTTGTCCTACAAAGTGACGTCATAACTTCGGCACTCTATTCCCTCAGCTCACGAGTCGACGGTAAGTGTACATTTGTCCTTGTATGATCATAAGTAACAAAAGTGTTCTGGTTCTGGTCAGAAATGGAACGGGACTTCAGTTTACTGATCCAGTCAGTTCACAAAATCGAGGAGCATAATCCTGCAATGAGTGAATGATCCTGCAAAAAACCTATTTTTTTTATGTAGGCCTACTAGAAGTTACACTATATCTCTTAGGCCTACTATGCAATTCTGTACTTGCATTGTTAATTTTCAGGAATTATTTACTGCTTTAATTATTTAAATGTCATTTCCTAATCTCTTATCAAACCCAATTTTTTTTAAGAGGGCTGTCTTGAAATATTTAAAGTCATTTCTTTCAATATATGAGCCCCTAATTCTGGTTTTGAACACAGTTTTCCTGGAAAGAGCTTATTTTTAAATGTGAATTAAAGCTATTTTCTGTGTATGTAGGAAACTTACTTGATTAGTGTGCAGCTTGGCGCTGAATAACAAATACCAGTTTACAAGTAGCATCATAATTAACTGTTTTTGCAAAGTAAAATAACTAGATACAACGGACACCGAAAGCCTCAAGTTTAAAGTTTCGTTAAAAATACTGTGGAAAGATAATGAAAATTTATTCATTTCCCTGGGTCTAGTCTTTTGCACCTATTTGTTTCGGGTTTGCAACATGTCTCCTTTGTTGAAGTCGAATTGGCTAGGAATTTGCTCTTAAACTGCAGCTTTGTAGAATTATACTATTGACAAAATCACTTATTATAATGTGTAATATTTGCTTTTGTCATCCGTGTTACTCTCCAACACGGCTCCGCGTCACACATCAGACTGTGTTTATATAACCATGGCAGCAACAACTACGGTGATTCAAGACGATGACAGATTTTTGACATTGTCTGAGGCCTGAATGCAGAGCAGCCTTTTCTCATTTTGTTCCAGGTCTGCACATGTGCTGCTTAACAAAAGTCAGACTTGGACATCTTGACTGCAATTAAACTGCTACAGTTTATGAATCTGAGGGCAGCCCAGTCCAAATAAAGCACAGAATGGACTGCGTGATACATAGCTCTACCAATGGGATATTCAGAGTATAACTCAGTCCATGACAGGGGACAGGTCCAGTGTGTCTGTTTATTTGCATTTTGGACACAATGTGCACGGCAGCGTAATTGCTGAGGATCCTCTAAGAGGTGGTCCAGCACGATCTGAGATCAACAGACTGGTTTTAGTGGTTTGCTGATATTTGCTAAAGCTCTGCTGTTTACCATAATAAATAGGCCGTTTCTGTGCTGTTGGTCTCAAAGTACAAAGTTTCACAATAGCACGACCCCAGTGTGCTGATAGCATGAGAACTTCAGATATAGTGTGTGTGTGTGAGCGATATAGAGGATATGTGTTGTTGTGAGTGTGTTTGTGTGTGGGATGGTGAGCTGGGTTGGGCCAGAACAGGAACTGTTACGACTTAGCACGTTTGGTTTTCTCATTCTGGCAACGAACAGCATGTCATTTATCTTATTGTACCATAACCATGGCCAAAAAAACAGAAGGGAACTTACTGATTTCTGAATCTTGACCTTGTGAAACTTTAGGCCTTCCAGTGCAAATCTGCCAGGCTGTCTGAATCAAAAGATTATCAAGCTGTGGTGGTTTGCTGACTTCAGCTATCCTGGTTATGGACTGAAGAAAGAACCACATGGTTTGATAAACTTTTGATAAACAAAAAAACTAAGTAACATATACACTCAGATTTTAAGTACATTTCACACATAGAATTAAGTCAAATCCACTGTTCTTAACTAAGCTAAGTGCACTTGTGTACTTTTTGATTTAGCTCTTTTCCACTCTACACTAATTCATCTTAATTTGGGAGATATTTTGTCTCTCACTGCGTAAACATTAGCATAGCTATGCTCATTGAATTAAGCAACAAACACCATAGTCATTATATAACTATCCTACAACCAAACCACAAACTCTACTCTTCAGTACAATGGCAACCACAAAAATGTTAACAACAGAGACTCCAACATACCCATCATTAAACACTAACAGGTTTTTGCCTTACTCAAAAGCAAATATCTTGTTAATTTAATGCAGTTAAATTTAGTTAATCCAACAAAAATTATTTAGGTACTCCCAACACAAATGAGCTAAACTTTTACTCATTTAAACACAATATCAGTGCAATGGGTGAAAAAACTCACTGTTCGGATCATATCATGGTTTTTGAGTCACGGATCAGATCAACAAAAAGTTCAAACATTAAATAAAACTAAAAAATATATAAACAAATATACTAATTACAAGCATTGATAAATACACAAAGTTATGGATACAGTAAGGTCTAACTGTAGTATTCAGGAACAGAAATGTAATTACATAACACTGTGTTCACTGTTTAATTGAAATGTAGATTAATCTTTGTTAAAGCTGTCGTTTGTTGTTTGATTAACATTAAAGACACTGACAGCAGCAGGTTTATTAGGCTGCTGTCACTTTAAGACCGATACACCTCCGATACACTTGCCGAGACTGGTATTTTGACAATTTTGTGTGTATCTGTGCATTCAAACACAATAAGACGCGGAAGAGGAATCAATTAGGTGTTTGTGCATCCAAAAGACAAAACACATGCAAATGATAAACTTTAATTTTATGATGGTTAAACTTTGCAAATAATCCTATCCAATCGGGAGATAGGTGTATCGTCCCAGCCCTAATTCTCATAGTTTTAAAGGAACAGTTCCCCCCAAAAAATAAATTGCTATCTTCATTTATTTTCATTCTTCTGTGGAACATTTTGAATAATGTGCTGAACACTCTTTTCTCTATTATTAAACTTAATGGGGACCAGTGCCATCAAGCTCTAAAATGTCAACGAAATGCCATAAAAGTGGTCAAATTCAATAAAATATGTCACTTTAAGATGCATTGCAACAGTTCTGGTCACTAAGCACATGAGAACTAATGATATTTGCCTTTGACCTCAGACCTGATGTGATGCATTTTAAGGTGACAAAAATACTTTTAGATTTCGATCTGTGTCTCACTCAAAACTATTGTATGACTTCAGAGCACACTGTAAAAAATGATTTTTTGGTAAGGTAAATACTACTGAAAAAAACAATGTAATTTACAAAAAAAAGTTAGTTCAGGCAAGAATAAAAAAAAAAAAAGTAAATTCCAAATCAGAACTTAATTCAACCGAGTAGAAATGAAAGCGTAAATATCAACTCAATAAAATTAAGTAAAAATGACTCTTTTCTGATACTGTTGTTCCCATCATGCAGTGGACCTTGCATAATTAATGAGGTTAATTTTTCACTGGTTTCCAGCTGTATTTACACTGTTTTATCATTTGTTTTGTTGTCAGGATTAGTAACTTGCCATTTTGTGACATTTCTAGTAAATTTTCTGCTCAAAATGACACATTCAAACACAAAAACGATCCATCAAATGTTACCGTCATTGTGTATTGTCTACCAAGTATTGAGGTCTTTGCATTCACATCATGCTTAACATCTGATACGATGAAGAATAAATTACTTGGATACTCTAAGTAAAACACATACTATAAATGATTGGTATAATTCAATAAAATTGTTTGAGTTAAATGTAATGCAAAGGAAATTTCAACTAAATCTATTTTAATCAACCTTTTACTAGCCAAGTTCAAATTACTTATTTTCTTTGTTACTTTCACTTAACTAGGTTAAGTAAAGTTTACTTAATTCCATATTCCAAGTGAATTTTAACTTAAAGATTTCTAATTAAAGCTACTGATAGTTATGTTTAGGTTTTTACTTGGCAAATCTTTGTAAATTTACTAGCATTTTCTGAGTGGAAAAAGTTGCCTAGCTTTTTTCAAGTAAATCCTACTCCCATTTTTTTTCAGTGCACTTGGAATATATTGTTCGAGTGATGTGGACAACTGTTATGGTCTTATTTTTTTATCTTTTTATTTTTTTTACTTGACAGCCCCAGGTTCTGTTCAATTTTATTATATGAAAAAAAAATGCTTCCAGGATATTCTTCAAAATTACCCCTTTTTGTTCCACAGAAGAATATATGGGTTTAAAACAACATGAGGATGAGAAAATTACATTTGTGTGTGAACTGTCCAGCATTTACATTGGATTTGACACCAGTATTTATTTATCTCTTGCCTTTTAATCGTTATGCAGAAGTGCAAGGTGATGTCACTTCCTTTCTGATAGAGCAAGGTAGTTCTACTTTATTATTTCGGGTATTTTGTTTTTATGCAGCTGTTAAACTTGATACATTGGCACCAGATCCCTCTCCTGTGACACAAAACACATCCAGCTAGTACAATTAAAACTCCATAATAACCTTTTATGACAGACACCGCTGACCTGCTCCAATGTCAGCACAGTTAAACCATGTGATACTTATTGCTTTTTATTTTGAACCAATGCCACATCACAACCTGGGGAGGCTCTTTATAAAGTTCATTTGATGCATGGCTGGCCCATTATAGTACTTGAGTTGCACTGAATGCCTTTTTTACAGCTGTGAATTAAGAAGTATCCAGAGAACGCTCCTCGGACCCATTTAGATTCAGGCCCAGTCTCGAACTCAGTTCTTGGAGTTATAAAAGTGACCTACAGTGGCAAAAGACTCAGTGAGTGTAAGTGTACACCTTAAACGTGATATATTGACAGAAGTTAAATATGCATATAATGTTGCTATTTAACTAGATCAATTTCTATTTTTGCTCATAGTTTGTTTGCTCACACTATTAAACTCATCTCACACTTCAGTCAGTGAGCATCATCTCAAAATCAGCATCCTGTCAGCAACTTTTGCACTGGTAAACAGATGCATTAGTAAGAAAACTTAAAAATCTGTGTTTTATTCCTTGTTTGACAGTGAATACACAGTTATTATCCCATGACAATTAAATGCCAGAAGAATTGTTATATTGAGCTTGACTCTCATTACTATCATTAAACAGTGAAGTTTGTCAAAGTTAGAAACAATGGGAGGTCTATGTTTATTTCTTTCTTCTTACAAGTTGGGTTGTTTTCAGTGGTTTGCATGCAGGTTTCTACCCAGTCTACAACCGTAAAGAAATCAAGTGGGAGGAGATGCATTCCACATATGTCTTCCTCTGACAATGCAATTTTTGCTGACTTTGCATATATTCACTGTCATGTTTTGCTACCAAACATTTAAAAAAATATATATTATATGCTATACTTTTAAATGATTATTTGTAGCCACAGTCATATTTTTGGAAATAATTAAATAATTCACCCGAGCTAGAGTATGTGCAAACTAGAATGGAGTGTGAAAATAAGTTAGAAAATATATTGATGTTGGACGCTAGGAGTGGGAATAGCTGCGGAAGGAAGTGAAGGATATTACTGTACTTGCAGAATAAATCTGAATATTGTTTCTATTATGTTTTATTAAGAAGAACAGTGTTAAATCAAAACATTGCCACACATGACACATTTTCCTGTTGAGTAAAAACTATGCATTTTGTCAAGTCACTTACCTTGTTCATTTTGTGTTTAGTTTATTCATGTTTGTTCGTCATAGTTAACATTGGAGAAGTATGGAGAAATCCATTTGTTAACTCCCCCCCCCCGCCAGTGTTGCCAGCCACCGCCAGCGTTTTTGATAATTTTCAAAAATATTTCATGGCCCCCAATATATATTTTGTTGTATGAATATCTGAACATGCGAGAACAAACCCTCTGCTTTTAGACAAAACAATCTGTTTTATTCTAGCTTCATGCATTCTTTTTTAATCAACAATTTAAAGTTTATAATAAAAAAAAAGCAAAACTTTGAGCAAAAAGCTGAGAACAATGCAATTTTGTCAAAGAATACGCCCGGATCTGATTCAGAACGATGATCAAAACACAGATGGAGTAGATCGAGTCCATCAACACCCTCAAAGCTTCACAGTCCTGCAGCTCGTCCTGGAACCACATTTCATAGGAAAAATTAGGCAGTTTTGATTTATATGCTGTTTAATGTTGATGATCGCGTTATTTCACATATGCATATGCTTACATGATATCGCTTGTTTATGCTTTCTGCTTCTTCTTCGCATGTGTTTTGATCAGGAGATTCAGTACTCTTTCAGAAGATGCGTAATAGTGCCCCCTACTGTATAACAGTGAAAACACGGATATAGAAAATCCCGTGTTTGGCGGGGAAAGAGTTAACATTCCCATGCATCTCAATGGCAGTCGTTCATTTTTGTTCTGGGGGCCAAAGCGCTGGATCCAATCACCTGAGTTCACAGTAAATACCATATTCGTACTGAAATTTTTCGGTACGGGTCATTCGTTTCGGTATGCATTTGTAGTGAATGAATGCAATGGGGAACTTCTCTGTGTCCGGAATGTAAATTTAATGTTGCGAACACATCTGAAAAATAACTAAGGGTACAGAGTGAGCTGCTGCTGGATAAGTGCACGATAAAAGTTGTCTTTAAGTTCCTGTAAAGGCAATTCTAAAAAAAAATCTAAACACATTATACATGTTAGAAATGTATTGCTAAAACATATTACATAGGCTGTGAACTGTGAAGTACTGAATTGAGGAGTTAGACCGTTAAACAGTTTTTCAATGTTGCTGTGTTCCGGATTTTTTGGGCAGCGCTAAAACGGGGGTTTAGCCCCTGAGCTCCTGGACACGCCCCTACTTGATGATGCACTGGGGCCACTGAGCTCCTGGACACGCCCCTGCTTGATGATGCACTGGATTCCCTGAGCTCCTGGACACGCCCCTACTTGATGACGCACTGGAGACCCTGAGCTCCTGGACACGCCCCTACTTGATGACGCACTGGATTCCCTGAGCTCCTGGACACGCCCCTACTTGATGACGCACTGGATTCCCTGAGCTCCTGGACACGCCCCTACTTGATGACGCACTGGAGACCCTGAGCTCCTGGACACGCCCCTACTTGATGATGCACTGGATTCCCTGAGCTCCTGGACACAACCTACTTGATGATGCACTGGAGCCCCTTAGCTCCTGGACACGCCCCTACTTGATGACGCACTGGAGACCCTGAGCTCCTGGACACGCCCCTACTTGATGATGCACTGGATTCCCTGAGCTCCTGGACACAACCTACTTGATGATGCACTGGAGCCCCTTAGCTCCTGAACACGCCCCTACTTGATGACGCACTGGATTCCCTGAGCTCCTGGACACGTCCCTACTTGATGACGCATTGGATTCCCTGAGCTCCTGGACACGTCCCTACTTGATGACGCACTGGAGCCCCTGAGCTCCTGGACACGCCCCTACTTGATGATGCACTAGAGCCCCTGAGCTCCTGGACACGCCTCTACTTGATGATGCACTGGAGCCACTGAGCTCCTTGACACGCCTCTACTTGATGACGCACTAGAGCCCGTGAGCTCCTGGACACGTCCCTACTTGATGACGCACTGGAGCCCCTGAACTCCTGGACACGCGCCTACTTGATGATGCACTGGAGCCCCTGAGCTCCTGGACACGCCCCTATTTGATGACGCACTGGATTCCCTGAGCTCCTGGACACGTCCCTACTTGATGACGCACTGGAGCCACAGAGCTCCTGCACACGCCCCTACTTGATGACGCACTGGATTCCCTGAGCTCCTGGACACGTCCCTACTTGATGACGCACTGGATTCCCTGAGCTCCTGGACACGCCCCTACTTGATGACGCACCTGAGACCCTGAGCTCCTGGACACGCCCCTACTTGATGATGCACTGGATTCCCTGAGCTCCTAGACACGCCCCTACTTGATGAGGCACTGGAGCCACTGAGCTCCTGGACACGCCCCTACTTGATGATGCACTGGATTCCCTGAGCTCCTGGACACGCCCCTACTTGATGACGCACTGGATTCCCTGAGCTCCTGGACACGCCCCTACTTGATGACGCACTGGATTCCCTGAGCTCCTGGACACGCCCCTACTTGATGATGCACTGGATTCCCTGAGCTCCTGGACACAACCTACTTGATGATGCACTGGATTCCCTGAGCTCCTGGACACGCCCCTACTTGATGACGCACTGGAGACCCTGAGCTCCTGGACACGCCTCTACTTGATGACGCACTGGATTCCCTGATCTCCTGTACGCGTCCCTACTTGATGACGCACTGGAGACCCTGAGCTCCTGGACACGCCCCTACTTGATGACGCACTGGAGCTCCTGAGCTCCTGGACATGCCCCTACTTGATGACGCACTGGAGACCCTGAGCTCCTGGACACGCCCCTACTTGATGACGCACTGGATTCCCTGAGCTCCTGGACACGTCCCTACTTGATGACGCACTGGAGCCCCTGAGCTCCTGGACACGCCCCTACTTGATGATGCACTAGAGCCCCTGAGCTCCTGGACACGCCTCTACTTGATGATGCACTGGAGCCACTGAGCTCCTTGACACGCCTCTACTTGATGACGCACTAGAGCCCGTGAGCTCCTGGACACGTCCCTACTTGATGACGCACTGGAGCCCCTGAACTCCTGGACACGCGCCTACTTGATGATGCACTGGAGCCCCTGAGCTCCTGGACACGCCCCTATTTGATGACGCACTGGATTCCCTGAGCTCCTGGACACGTCCCTACTTGATGACGCACTGGAGCCACAGAGCTCCTGCACACGCCCCTACTTGATGACGCACTGGATTCCCTGAGCTCCTGGACACGTCCCTACTTGATGACGCACTGGATTCCCTGAGCTCCTGGACACGCCCCTACTTGATGACGCACCTGAGACCCTGAGCTCCTGGACACGCCCCTACTTGATGATGCACTGGATTCCCTGAGCTCCTAGACACGCCCCTACTTGATGAGGCACTGGAGCCACTGAGCTCCTGGACACGCCCCTACTTGATGATGCACTGGATTCCCTGAGCTCCTGGACACGCCCCTACTTGATGACGCACTGGATTCCCTGAGCTCCTGGACACGCCCCTACTTGATGACGCACTGGATTCCCTGAGCTCCTGGACACGCCCCTACTTGATGATGCACTGGATTCCCTGAGCTCCTGGACACAACCTACTTGATGACGCACTGGATTCCCTGAGCTCCTGGACACGCCCCTACTTGATGACGCACTGGAGACCCTGAGCTCCTGGACAAGCCTCTACTTGATGACGCACTGGATTCCCTGATCTCCTGTACGCGTCCCTACTTGATGACGCACTGGAGACCCTGAGCTCCTGGACACGCCCCTACTTGATGACGCACTGGAGCCCCTGAGCTCCTGGACATGCCCCTACTTGATGACGCACTGGATTCCCTGAGCTCCTGGACACGTCCCTACTTGATGACGCACTGGAGACCCTGAGCTCCTGGACACGCCCCTACTTGATGACGCACTGGAGCCCCTGAGCTCCTGGTCAAGCCCCTACTTGATGACGCACTGGAGCCCCTGAGCTCCTGGACACGCCCCTACTTGATGATGCACTGGATTCCCTGAGCTCCTGGACACGCCCCTACTTGATGACGCACTGGAGCCCCTGAGCTCCTGGACAAGCCCCTACTTGATGACGCACTGGAGCCCCTGAGCTCCTGGACACGCCCCTACTTGATGATGCACTGGATTCCCTGAGCTCCTGGACACGTCCCTACTTGATGACGCACTGGAGCCGCTGAGCTCCTGGACACGCCCCTACTTGATGATGCACTGGAGCCCCTGAGCTCCTGGACACGCCTCTACTTGATGATGCACTGGAGCCACTGAGCTCCTGGACACGCCTCTACTTGATGACGCACTGGAGCCCCTGAGCTCCTGGACACGCCTCTACTTGATGATGCACTGGAGCCACTGAGCTCCTGGACACGCCTCTACTGGATGACGCACTGGATTCCCTGAGCTCCTGGACACGTCCCTACTTGATGACGCACTGGAGCCCCTGAGCTCCTGGACACGCCCCTACTTGATGACGCACTGGATTCCCTGAGCTCCTGGACACGTCCCTACTTGGTGACGCACTGGAGCCACTGAGCTCCTGGATACGCCCCTACTTGATGACGTTCCGGTATTTCCTGAGCTCCTGGACACGTCCCTACTTGATGACGCACTGGATTCCCTGAGCTCCTGGACACGCCCCTACCTGATGATGCACTGGATTCCCTGAGCTCCTGGACACGCCCCTACTTGATGACGCACTGGAGCCCCTGAGCTCCTGGACACGCCCCTACTCGATGATGCACTGGATTCCCTGAGCTGCTGGACACGCCCCTACTTGATGACACACTGGAGCCACCGAGGCTGGTTCCGCACCCAACAATATAAATAGAGCACATTCATATCAGTTTGCTGCTCAATCGCGAGTTACTGTCAGTACTATTAGTTACTAAAGCCTACAGTTTGCTAGCTAGCTGTGCCTTCGTCACGGAAATGCGTAATACCTGGATGCGATAACGTACAAAACAGATCGGTGTCCTTATTTAAATTTCCGAAAAACGATCACATCAAGAAGAGGGGGATTAATTTTGTGAAGAGCCACTTTGATGGAGAGCTGAGGATCACAGCCAAAACCCGCCTCTGTAGTGATCATTTTACACAGGATAGTTTTATAAACTTTCGACGGAGACAACAGGGATTCACTGATAATCCGCCGTTACTGGTGAATGGGGCCGAACCGACTATCTCCTGCCTCGGCCTTCATCCTCCCGTCGCGCCGACAACTGGTGCCATCATCGGCAGTGCGTGCCCAGTGTAAGTTGCCTTGTGTGCTTATGTCATAGTTATAGTAGGTAGTCCACAGTAACTCGACGGCAGCTTTCCCGCGACTGGGCGTGGTTTCAGCGCAGCAGCGGACACGCCCCCAGCGTTTGAGAGCAGAGACCGCTCATTTTTTCAAGATTTTGATAGCTTTTTTTATGTACTTGCCGGCTTTTTTATCATTCACATTTGGCTGGGTGGCTAATTACACATTTTTCTGTGGTGTGACAAACTCAGAACACATACTTAATTTTGACTTTACAGGGACTTTAAACATGAGACATGCTTTATATTAGGTATACATGGCTTACATGGCTTGCCCTAAGTTTAAGAAGCGTTCTCCTCAGTTCACAACTTACATCTTACTTTCGTATACTTACCTGTAAATGTTACAAAGTCACATATTTCCTAGTCGCATAAGAATTATCCTGACAGCAAACAAGTACATTTTACTTCACAGACTTGAACAAGTGCAGATGTGTTAAATAGATGGAGAACAATGGCAGTCCATTTAAAACGGTAAGCTCTTCAAATCTCAAACAGCCTCAAAAAACTGCAGTGTATGTTACTGCCAGTGAGTTGCAGCAATACCAAAAACATACCAAACTGTGACTTAAAAACGCACTTTTTGTGCACCGTTACACCCCTTGTATCTGAAAGCTAGGGTTAAATCACATGCAATTCGCCCACAAAGCAATTCACAGTTCTTAATGTTCCTAATCACTGGGATTTTAAATAGTTGGTCTCCAAAGGCAAAATAAGGAAGAAATATTTGGCGGTGAAAGGAGCTCTGAAATGAGATGTTAGGAGGAATTTGCTAGTGTGAGATTCTATAAACAGAGAAGCTGATTTGGTTTTGCGTGGGCTTCACAGATCAGCACCTCTCTTTAGGAAGAATAATGAAGCCTACTGGGTGTTGTGAGGATGTATATCATCCTTGTTGTGCTTTTCTTTTTACTTGCTGCTTAGTCAATGGTCTGTTTCACACAGGAAAAGTAGGCTTAATGGTGATTATGAGAATGGACTCATAAACCCCTGTCCCAGTTGACATCCCCCTCAGGACTGGGTGTGTGTGTGTGTGTGTGTGTGTGTGTGTGTGTGTGTGTGTGTGTGTGTGTGTGTGTGTGTGTGTGTGTGTGTGTGTGTGTGTGTGTGTGTATGTGTGTGTGTGTGTGTGTGTCTGTGTGTGTGTGTGTTTGTGTATGTTCCAGTGTATATGGGATAATGTTGTCTTTCACACTGCAGGAAGGGTTTTGAGCTGTGGGAGGAAAAGGCATTTAAACTAAACACTAACACACATTTCCATGTCCCTTTGCTGGATGAGCATCATAGGACTGCACATTATCACTTCTTTAAAATCCCACTTGGGTTCGGCAGCGACTCTTGGGATGAGGATGGGAATGTCAACTATAATAGCTCACTGGATCAGGCATTTAAGGTTTCTTAAACTAAAGTGCTGCTTCAAAGGCTTAAATGTGTCCTCTTGATTTAATGTGTCATGATATTACACCTTTCAGGCCTGAGAGTCATTTGACATCCAAAAGTCAAAATTGTGGTCTGCCTTCTGGTAAATCTGCGTAGACGTGAGTTGAGCAGTGTGAATACAAGGTGTAAATAAAGTTTATGTTCTTTGTCATATTTCAGATATGATGCCAAACCATCTTCTTCCTTTGAAAGCGATGCGGTCACAGACGTTAGAAAGTTCTTAATGTGTTTTACGATTCAGAGCAGTCGACGACGGCTGGAGGGACTGGGGAAATAAACAGGCGCAATGAGAGGAAAACAGATCAGAGGCGGGAAAGGAGCTGAAGAATTGTGAGATGGAGGGCTAATCTGTCGGGAAGCAGGAGTTGGGCTGGACGAATTCACAGATGTTTTAAGTGCTAATCTAATCTCTCTGCCAGGCCTCTTCTTCTTAACTCCTTCCTCCTTCTGTCTTTCTCGTGGCTTTTCTGGAAAGGATGGAATACACTTTAATGCTTCTCAGGAGCATCATGTACTGAGCAAGGTAATCGCTCGTAGTCATTCATCTGCCTGTTAGCGGCCATGTTTTCGAGGAGGGGGACATGTGCAAATGCAATGAGGACTTTTTCTCTTGGAAAGGATGGAAAATAGGAAAAAAAGCTTGTAGAAAACCTAGAGCTGACTGAAAACAATTGGAGAACAGAGAGGAGGTGAGGGGGGAAAAGGGAAGGATGAGGTTTTTTAGGTAATGTCACCCCTGGTGACCATCTATCATATTCGATGAACTCTCATTTTTTTCTCAGGTAGTCATTTTATTCATTGAACAGCTCTCATTTACTCACTCAATGTTTTGCTTTCTTTCATGACCATAATTCCATAGTAATGGATTTGATAAAATACCAAAAGGATCACACTGCGTACCTGCTTTAAAAAAAACAAAACCTCCCTCATAGATGGGAAATTATACTCTACTTTACTGGAAAACCTGACTCCTGTCTTGCCCTGGCCTACTGCTCTTCCTCTTCCCATTTTCACCCCCTCTCTTTCACCGGCAGGGAATGAGGAGTCTTTGAGCCACACTGAAATATTGTGACAGCTCCCCCCTGACACATACGAATTGCATGTTCAGGGAACAATTCTTACTGCACTAAGAGTTTTAGTGAAATCAAACACTGCTTGTTGTTTACCCTGAGACCACCTATTCAGAAGGGGCTGGGGTATTATGCACATGGGTTATGTCCATTTAGTGAGCAAATTTTAAATTGCTTTAAAAAAAATCATGATCTACAAAATGTCAACTGAAAGATTTTCTCTGACCACCCATCTGTGCATGCTGATTTTCTGACTGGAGTTTCGGTCCACACCTGTCCACTCCCACGGAGAGGGTCCTTGTTTTTTTTTACTCTCCTTAGAGCAATCCTGCATTTATTTCTTTTTCTCCCTTAGAGCATAAACCAAACAAATTGTCAAGTGTATACAAAGCTGTTTATTTGTTTCAATATAATGTCAAAAAGATCAGTGACATATATAGTAATCTTTATTGTAGGTTACTATTCTTTTTCTTTAAGAACCATAAATTAAATCTCAAATTATATGGGTGGCTGCATTGCGTGTTTAAATTAAATGCTCAAAGTCATCATTATCATCAAAGAAGAGGGAGAGGTGGTGCTTTGAATATTGTCATGAAAAATGTGGGGCCTTGAAGTCAAAAAGGTTGAGAGGTTCGTCTGCCACAATGATATAGTGTCTTTGAATTATCTTCATTTGGGGGTTACCTCAGAACATATTGAAATGTGGTTAATTACTAGGGGTGGAACGGTACATGTATTCGTATTGAACCGAAATTACTACGGGCGTCACGGTTCGGTGCATGAATTTACAAGGACAATACACGGTATAAAAATAAATAAAACTCGCTTGCAAATTAATGAATGTAATGCGGAACTACTGTTAGATACGCGGGTTCATTGGGACACCTAATCTGTAGCCCCGCCTTAGCTCTGAAGCTTTGATTGGCGCCGAACTCCGCCTATGTATGCAGTTTTTTGTCAAGTCGACGGTCCAGTCAGTGAGTGAGTCAGAGATAGTAGCACTAAGGATGAGTATGGCGAGTAGTTGCGATCCACAAGAGTTAGAGGACCCGCTGGCCTCTTTGGGGCTGTTTACACCTGGCCACTTCATGGGTTTTCTGTGATCGGATAGCTCTCTGATCGTGAAAAGACCAGGTGTAAATGCCCTCCGAAACGCATTTGAGATTGATCGCTCAAAACCGCTTCTGGGCCGCATCTGGTTGTTGAAATCACATATGTAAATTTTACTCCTCCCAAAAATGCTAAAAAAATAAACATGTGAGAGCGTGTTATTGTCACGGTTTTGATGTGTTCAGTTTAGTCCTGTGATCTTGTTTCCCCCTGTCTTTGTGATTTTGGTTCAGTCCTGTTAGTTTTTCCCTGTCTATCTAATTTGAAATTCCTCTCACCTGTGTTTGTTAATTTTCCCGTTAGCCCAAGTACATTTAAGCCCTGTGTTTTCCCTCAGTGTTTGTTGGTCGTCGTCGATGTACGGTAGTGTGCTTTGAAGTCCTGGAGTGTTTTCCTTTGTTCCTGTATGTTCCTGAAAGTTTATTTAGTTAATAAACTAACTGCATTCAAGTACCCGTGTCCTCGTCTTCGGCATCCTGCACTAAACCTGACAGTTATAGGCTATATGTAATGTTATAGCCAGATAATGACAACGTTACCGCAACACGCGTCACCGCAGATGACAAGCTCTATTCATCAAGCCAACGAGCAAACTATTGCAAAGTGAAAGTTGCAGTTGCAGATGCTTAACACACAATCGTCATCATTAAAAGTAAATAAACTAAATGATATTACCAGTGCCGTTGCCGCTCTCTCTTATTGCGGTCTTTGATTTTAATTTTAGCTGATGATCAATAAAATGCAGCTCATATCTGTTGCATTCGGTGACGTGAACTCCATTAAATCTGCATATAGCGCGGGAATTGAAGATCGGATTTATTTCCGTTTTACGAAAACACATTTATGTGACCAGGTGTAAATGGAAACATTTTGATAAATCAGATAGCTATCCGATCTGAGAAAAAAAAAAAAAAAAAACGGTCCAACTTCTCCTTCCTACAGAAATATGGACTATATTTACAGTTTATGTTCACCACAACAAGCCGTGGTATAAATCTACATTTAACAGTTTTTTTTTTTTTGGTTGGTATTATTCTATTTAATTTGCACTTTCATAAATAAGACATGCTGTATTTTCAGTTTTATAGCTGATTGTCTTATTTTGTTTACAAGTTACAGATGGAGTCTGGAGATGATGTGGGGTACTTATTATACAATACTGTTTACATCTTACTTTACACACTTCAGGCTGTTGCAGCAGCTCAGGGGAGAGAACTGTATGACACTAGGTGGTACAGCCTGAGACATGCACAATAAAAAAAAAATGTCTTCTGCATTTTGGTTTTGCTTTTCCATCCATTGTACCGAACTCGTACCGAACCGTGATGTCTGAACCGAGGTATGAACCGAACCGTGACTTCCGTGTACCATTCCACCCCTATTAATTACACATAATTCAATTAATTAATCAACATAAAATGTAATTAATTTGCTTGACAAGCTTAGTTATGGAATGGCTTCTTTGCAGGCATTTCAGCTGGATAATTTAGTTAAAGTTGTCACTACAGCATGAGCTCATTAGTCACTTTTTATTTGGCATGTCATGAAAACTGGCTTAAAATAGACATACTCTTATGCTGTTGACAGATAGTGCTATAATGAGAAGACCTGCTGTGCTGCTTGGAGGACTCTCTGTTTCTGTTTACCAGTCTGATGTACTGGGCACTGTTGCTATTGACCCTCGCTCCGGTCTAGTCCATGTAGCACTTCGTATGTGAAAGCCATAAAACACGTTCTATGATGATTCCATCCTGGCAACCAGCCTCCCACCTTTCCTGCCTGCTGCTCCTCTGTGGGCTTCATCTGAGGAGTAAACAGCTGAACAGCTGTCTTAACTTCTCTTCCTTCCGTTTTTTTTTTTCATTTCCAACTCTTTCTCCCTCTCCCCTTTCTTCATTCCTTGCTTTTCTTGTCTTCTCATGTTGGCAAACAGACTCACAGTCATGCTGTTTTTCCGTATTCCTGCAGCTATATTAAAGGGTCCATCCATATTATCACGTCTATACTATTTTATTTCGTCCCTGAAGTCCACTTATAATGTTCAGTTTAACTATATTATGTAATTTTAACTTTCTTTGTTGTGCTATTAAAAATGTTCTAAAACATTATCTCTCTCTGGCCCTACTTAGGCTTGCAAAGCATTTGGGAATAGCAGCCCAGGCTGTTTTTTTGCTGTATCATTAAGACTTCTATATGTCTGTTTTTATGCAGCTGATGTTTGGGACCTACAACCGTGTTTATTAATGCTGTAGGTGTAACTCAAATTGGGACTCTAAAAAATTAGTTGACTCCAATAGTCTCAAACTGGAGGGACAATCACTGTTGTGTGAACGTAGCCTGTGCTCAAACATGATTGGATCACGTCCAAAGTTGTTGGCCTTGAGAGTGGATCCTGAAATGCTAATATATGTGGCCAATCACATGATGACAAGTTTGTGACATTATACCTGTGCTGATGTCTGAATAATTCATTTTTGTAGCATAGTTTCCATAAATAGTCTCGGTGCACTGTGGAGGAAGCTCTAGTATGTCTGAATTAACATTATTTTACAAAAGAGCACATAAAGTTTGTTTACTTTATGTGCTGTTTTCCACTCTTTGATCCCTTTAATGTTTGAAAAAAAGCAGGTGAGTAGGTACATTGTGAACCACGGTCCAATTGGAAGCACATTGAGTAACTGCAATTCATCTTAGTTGTATTTTTATTGCCTTCTCCACGGAGAGTTCCTGCGAGGCTACAGGAGCATCTGGGGCTTGCAGACAGGCACAACAACTGAGTCAACAAAGGCTGAGCCCAGGGTACCTGTAAATTTCTACCTGAGCCAACCTCTTACTCTAATATTTTGGTGATATATCTCCCATAGCATCCACTTAAAGCAGGGCACTGGTCGAGCTACACATAACAGACAGACTTTAGAGAGAAAGAGGGGGCAAGAGGGAGGAGGAGCAATGAATGTGAATTCCAGCCGAGTGGGGATAGCATCCGCATCGCAAGACACCTGTAAAAACATCATTTTTCATCTTGGGCTGTGGGGGAAGGAGCAGACTGAGAATGGGAGAGAAAAAGAGGGAATACTTTTGGTTGGTCCGTATGTATGTGTGTGATTACCACCAAATCCATGTCCAGGTTCTTGCTTCAGGTTTCCACAGTCCACAAAGCCATACTGGTCCGCCCAGGAAGCAAAAATAGAGACCTAACCTGCTTGATTGGTTCTGGGCTAGCTGGTGTACCAGCTTAACAAGCTGGTTGAGACTTCTTGGCCAAGGAATCCTTACAAGCTTGTTCAGATGCCTCGACCAGGGTCCTGAACACGTTTGCAATCATGCTCTTGGACGTCCATCTTCCTGCAGACTTTAGATCCACCTGGAAGTTTCCAGTAATACCGAAGCCCTTGATTACCTTGTTTAGGTGTGTTTCATTAGGATTGTAGCCAAACTCTACGGGGCATTGGTCCTTGAGGAGGCGGATTGGACCTCAGCTTTTGCTGGTCTTTTTAGCAGCACCATTTAAGGTAGTGTTTCCCAACCCTCCTCCTGCAGGCTCACCAATAGTAAACATTTTCAAACTTTTCCTAATCATACAGACCTGATTTAACTCATCAGCTCATTCGAAACTTCAAGACCAGACATGAATGGGTCAGACAAGGGAGACATCCAGAATGTGTACTGTTGGTACGCCTCCAGGAAACAGGGTTGGGAAGCTCCTTGTTTAAGTTACAACACACCACCTATGCCCACCTCCATTCTTTCTAACCTAGTGCTAGATTTTCTCTAGAATACCTTCCTTGTTGAGTTGACTTCTGAAAGCAGCTCAAAGCCTCAAGATTTAGCCTTTCTTTAATGTGGTTTTGAGTCTAAATTCCCCACAGAAAGCCACTCCAGCAGCATTAAAATAAGTTCCAAGGTGCAAGCGTTAAAAAACTTCTGTAAAAATCATCTGTGAAAACGCTGACGGCGTGCACATGCGTATTACGTGTTTAGTCTATAGATATGCATGTTTGAATATATATGTGAGCAGGCGTGTAGTCTTCCATTACAAATTTACCTCAACAAATTACATGTCTGGCCTTAAAAATTCATAATGCCTGTAGGTGAAAACACATAAGAAAATCCTCAAAGTTCCCCCCAATTCTTTTCATGATAAAGAAAAATACATGAAGTCAGTATGAACCAGATGTCAGAAAGAGTAACATTGCATAGTGTACTTTGTTACATAGATCTTTGGTGTCATTTAAAATGTGGTAGTTAACCAAACTGAATCGCCAAATGACAGTGCTATGAATCCTGTCAGCTAAAATAGTTGGCAACAAATGTAGTCTGACCTATACTTGGAAAGTAAAGAGGATGGCCTTTGATGAAATAACTGGGAACGTCGCCTCTGCAAAAGGTTGAAAATGAGCACCTCACACCTATTAATTCTGTTCATAACCTTTAAATGCATATCCGGGCCAATTATGGTTTTGACACGTTGCAGACTACTTGGAACAATGTTCCTCCTGATGAAAAATAAGTGTAAGGGTGGTACTAAACGGAGGAAAAGATGTATGGGTTGTTCTTTAACCTCAAACAGAATGTCTAGGGACCGTTTCACACCTCTTTAAGTCTTTAAAATAGAAAAAAAAATGTACCCCTCACACCTAGTGGGAAAACTCGCCCAAACCATGCGGAATAGTTTTTGCTTGCTTGGTTAAAACAAAAACAAAAAAAACTAATTTTCATTTGTGTGTGCTCTGCCGATATTTCTGCTAGGTTTTTTTTTCAGCTTTTTTCACCATAATAATAATAATAATAATAATAATAATAATTCATTACATTTATATAGCGCTTTTCTCGGCAATCAAAGCGCTTTACATAGAAGAGGGAATCTCCTAAACCACCACCAATGTGCAGCATCACCTGGATGATGAGACGGCTGCCATATTGCACCAGAACGCCCACCACACACCAGCTTATTGGTGGAGAGGAGACGGAGTAATGAAGCCAATTAGTATATATATATGGGGATGATTAGGAGACCATGATGGACAGAGGCCACTGGGCCACAGAGAGTCAGGACCTCGGTTTAATGTCTCATCTGAAGGACGGTACTCTTTGACAGTATAGTGTCCCCATCACTCTACTTGGGCGTTAGGACCCACACAGACCACAGGGTGAGCGCCCCCTTCTGGCCTTCTTTCACCATACAGATACCGATTCTCTAGTTGTCTCTGCTGGTAAAGCACGATAATAAGTTTGATCCATTGTGAAATTCTCGTTGGCATTTTGAGAAATATGGTGGGTCGCTTCATTTCATCATGGTGAAATACAACTGCGCCATACAGAATTAAAACACTCATTATAATAAAGTTTTGAGCACAGTCTTCATCTCATGAGAGTTAACATTCAGGTGACTGTTCACAAAAACAATTTATTTCTTAAAGGTGTTGTATGTTTAAAAAAAAAAAAAAAACTGTACTAAAGCATACAATTTAGAGCCCGACCGATATGGATGTTTGGGGGCCGATGCCAATACTGATATTAGGGAGTAAAAAAAAGCCTCATAACGATATATCGGCCTATATTATTTATGTGTATATTATAATTTATAATACAGTAGCTATATTATTTATGTGTATATTATAGTACAGAATCTGTCAAAAGTTTGGACACACTTTGCCATTCGTGTGTACAAACTTTTGACTGGTACTGTATATAGAATACAGTATACATAAATAGAATATATATATATATATATATATATATATATATATAACTTATTTGCATAGATCACTCAAATGTGGTGATCAAACACTTGTGTGACGAAGATGTGTAATGAAGGCAGGATGAATGATAGAATGAGAATGATCCATTTGAGCTGTAATCAAACTAGTTTGCATTGCATGTTCTATTCTAAACTTTATTCTAAATACTGTTGCATAATATTCACTAATGACTGTCTTTTTATTTAGTCACATAAAAAAATAACATATATATATATATACAGAATGGGATTTAACACTGTCTCTTGGTCGCATCGCAACAGCTGTTTAAAGCAGAACGAGGCATCAGTGTACTGTCGGAGATTTGTCGCTCGTGTCGCACCGCATCTAGTGTGAACAACATCACTGATTATAATGGGTTCAACTGTCTTTTGTAGCATCACGCAGCTCGCGACTGGTGTCTTGTTCAGGCAGCAGCAGACAAGCACTCAAGCGGTGTCTTAAAGGTAAGTTGCTAACTAGTTAGCAGTGCAGTGGTTGCTTGAGTCTGTGGAATGGTGATTTAATGCTAAGTTGTCACCAGGTGAGATACTACAAAGTAAATAAACCATGTTGTCCCCGTATTTTACTCTCACAACAAGCTTATCATACTCGTTTGCTACATTAGCTAGCTAGCCATGATGTTTCATACCTTGTCAGTGGAGTGGAAGCTAATGTGTGCACGCATCTTACACCGTGTCTGAAGAGACCTCATTACTGAAGTGAAAGCGTTGTCTGGTTTCACCACAGTGACCTGGGTCACCAGTAGCAAACAATGGAGCGCGCTCTGCTGAACAAACTACATTACACAATTGTGAATACCGATAATGCATTTACATGCATTTTATCCGCATTATATGTTCTGTTAAAAAATACGTCATATACGCCTATACCGATATATCTGTGACATGCTCATATAAGCCGATAATATTGGCACGCCGATATATCGGTTAGGCTCTGATAAAAATACCATAAAATGTTTGCAGATATTTTGGATAATTGCTAAGTTCACACACTTGTTTCAAACAATGCTACAGCCAGTTATTCTACTATTTTGAAATGTGCGTTCCGCGTCAGAATGTCTGTTTTTGTTTTGGTCTGTGTGATCACTGCCAATTTTCCCAATTTTAGACAACCCAGGTTGCCAGTTGGCGAATGGTAGCCAGCAAACGAACTGGGATCGCAGATTATACTCGACTGAAAAGCCTTCCATTGTCAATTGCACTTTGTTCCTATTGTGTGTTCTCAAACTGGGAACCCACGTGAGTGTTGAGACTGAGGACGGGGTGGGGGAAACGACCCTCTCCAATATTTTGAATATGGACTGCAGTACCCATTTCAACCACTAGCTGTCAATATTACATACTGCACCTTTAATGTGTTTTTATCACCAAACTACTGAATGTAACTTTAAACTTGAATATTGAACATTGTATCACTTCAAATTTTTGTTCTTTTCAGACAGTATTACATTGATAGAAACCAAATCGGTGTGTTGCTCACCAACATTATGTCTAGAAGGGTGAAGTACTACTGTTTGAATACCCACAGCTTCATTCTGTTTGTCTTGGCTTATGCCGGGGCCTCACTGATTTATTTGTCCGCCTGTGGGTCCCTGAGTAATCTGCAGCTGTTGTTTACGGTAAACATGAAAAGAAAGATCACATAATCACAGAGGACAATTTTTAAGGGGACTAATTAGGCAATTATAACATTTGGGTGTTGACAGCTGTGTTCATCAAAGATTTTTAGGGTGGCTAAGATGAAAATTGCCTCTAGTTAGCAAGTGTAAACTGCACACAAACTGATGAACAGCACAGAAATGGCTTTTATGTGCTTTCTTGTGGGTGCTCTATTGGTGTCGCTTTGTTGATTTACGGCTGTGAGAATGTGCTATACACATATGATGTCAAGGCCACTGCAATTCAGTTCATAGGTCAACCCGACCCTCATACCTGGCAAGATAAGCTCTGTTTGTGATGGCAAGCAGATATGGGGATGAGAGAGAAGACATCACAAGTCAAAGGCCATTGTCCTGCTAGTATGTGGTTTTATGTTACTTGAAAATGTTTCATGTAGGCCCAATTCTTCACAGACTCTTTATGGTGTGGAACATGTGACATATATTAAAGAAAAATATAATGTTTTTTTGTACAGCTCCAGCTGCGGTTTTCTAGTTCTGGATAGCTGGATGTTGTGACCATATATACTGTGGTAGAAATATGTTAACAAATAGATTGTTATATTTCTAGAACAACAATTATACTATGATATATACATATGTACTGTTACAGTGATATAAATTCATTCAAACCGTAAAGTAAGATTTTGTTATCATATTTTGTCATATTGTTTTACTGAATGAATATACATCACTCTGTCTGACACACACACACACACACACACACACACACACACACACACACACACACACACACACACACACACACACACACACACACACACACACACACACACACACACACACACACACACACACACACAAAGATAAGGTCAGGGCTGCTTTGGATACCCAGTATAGGTTAGATTGAAGTTAGATGAAACACTAATGAGCTGTCTTTTCTGTAATTTTCAATCTTTATCTTTTCAGCCTCGCATGGTCTCCAAAGGTTTATGGAACTGAGAATACTGAAGTTCTTCTCATTTACTATGAGATGAATGAACCGCAGCCGACATAGAGACCTCTGCAGACTGGGTCCAAGATCCTCTGAAGGATGAAAAACAGATGTTAAGGGAAAACAATCTATAATATGACCTGATAAACTGATATTTTACAGTGTGAGAGGACTCTTCCTATCACTTCAGAGCCCTTCCTCCAGATTGCTTTCTACAAGTCCCCTGCTAAAAAAAAGCATTTTAGTGTGGTTTTACCTGGTATAAGCTGGTCTCCCAGCCTGACCGGATGACAAGTGCCCAAAACCAGGCCGGTTTAAGACTTATTTATTCATTTATATATTTGGGCATAATATACACAATAATGTTAAGTGTCATTTTTTTTAATTTATTTTTTTATTGGTATGTTATCCACTGCATTTCATGAAATGTATTCTTCCAAATTATAGGTTTAGGAAAGCAATTCTGAAGAAGAGAAAAGTCGAAGACAGACCATTTTCTTAAAGAAAATTTGATTAGAACGGCCAGATTAGTTTGCTGTTTATTATTACACATTTCACAATGGCTCCAGACAATGTCAGATATTCTCAAGGCTTTTGTTTAAACTGCACATAAAGCATCATACTAAAATATAATCAGCTATTCATGACAGATCATCGGAATAAGCTTTGCGATTTTTAGTTCTTGTTGTGGTTTAACTGGATAGATACTGACAGATTGGTCAACACTTGTGTGATAACTATATGATGACTGAACACACAAAGTTATGTATAATACCATTTAGCAAGCTTGCACACCTATGGCACATAACATAACATTTGGCACCATATCTTGGAATGTTTAGGCAATTTTCTTTGTTTTACAAGGCTTCTATTGTAAGGAAAGAGCCCTCATTTTTTAGTCAATGCCAATATAAAGCTGCCATGATTCAGTGCTGTGGTTTTACAAATAATACATGAGTAAAACCAGTTTTAACTTGGTTTAAATGGATCTATAAGGCGTTCTGGTACTTATATATCTGCGGTATTTATCAAGATTAAATATTCCATATTTTTTTGCTATTTAAATAGATATATTGACGCATTCTTAAATTAGATTTACTTACTACCACAGTATTTGTATAGCAAACTTTTCTTTGGACTGCACCATACATAAAAAGAACAGGTCACCATAAATAATATTACTAACAAATTCAGACAATAACATCATAATTTCTTGGTGTCAGGATATTTTAAATAGCTCATAAGGAGAAGTGCCCCGTACTCAGTTATAGTCACGTCGCAGTGCATACTTTGAAGTTTCATTTGCTACCAGAGATGAAGAGTTCAATATTCTTATTGTCTTCCCTCGGGTTTAAGTCTGTCCAGCTCCAAGCGCTCAATGAGAGTCCTTGGTCACTTCTTGGTCCCTTTGAGTTGTCAATGATGTGATGTTTATGAGGGAAGGACTCACAAAACAGAAGCAGGATGGACACAACAACAAGAACACTTACAAGACAGAAAGCTGGAGTGTACTACATAAGACGGAGACATCACGTTTGGACTGAGTGCTTATAGTTCACACAAATACAATGCTTCATTGGACACAAGAAGTCAAAGCTGGGTTCCAGAGGATTTTGAGAAGGTGCTCATGTTTATATTATGACCAATTTACCTCACTTTCTTTGTCTCTTTCAGTTTCTTTCTGACTCACTTCCTGATTTAAGTCCCTTTTTAGTTCTATTTTCCAGTCCATCCTTCTCATTTATTCCATGAGTATCTTGCTATCGACAGCCGCAGCCCTCCACCACCATGTCTTGATAGTTTTTCAACACCACACGTTCCTCCTGGTCCAAGTAGAGGAGAGCGATAGGGCTAAGGGCCGTCGGCACACAGCAAGCCCGCGGCACGGCCCCGTTTACAGAGTTGACCAGCGTCTGAACCATGGCATGGCTAGATGAATTCATATGGTCAGCCAGTGGGAAGCGGCACTCTCCAAGGCAAAAGAAAGCATCATAACCGGATGGGGCTACGATCCATTTATTCCAGCCTACATCTTTGAAGTCCACGTACAGCGGGTGCCGACGGCAGCGAGAGCGGGAGAGTCGTTTGAGCTTGGCGGACCTCCCACCATTTCGTTTCACTCTCCTGTCATTCCGTCCCACCCGCCAGCCTTCGTCAGAGCCCTGACCCCTATCACCGTTAAACCTGCCCCTGCCCTTGCCTCGCCTGCCAGCAGGGGTCCAATTTCTGAGGGGCACAAAGGGCTCGCTGCGCCCATCATGGCTGTAAGTCACCAGTAAGGGCCTCTGCCTCGCCCAACTGGGCTCATCTTGCCCCGTGTACCTACGCACCCTCAGATGTCTCTCTTTAGGAAGACTGCTGTTATTATCAGCAATAACATCCAGAATAAAAGACAGGCTCCCTGACCTCTTGGGTAGATTGTGAAACACTTCTCCGTCCAGGGGAAAAGTTTCCCAAAGTTCTGCACCTTTTCTATCTCTAGTCAACCTGCGTGAATGGAGCAGTGTGGGTTTTGATGCTGGGTCACCGTTGGAAAGATAAAGACTGGCCACGTGAGAACCTCCACTAAACCCCTCATGAAGAAAACGCAGCTCTGCTGACACCACACTCTCTTCTGATGGAATGGAGGACAGATTGAAGCCAATGTGAATGCTGTCCACTGGTGTTTTCTGCTCTTCTGGAAGACTCAGCACTGTAGAATCTACACAAGAAAAAAGAGAAAGAAAAAGTTCTTAAGCTGTAAAACACTTTCTTTCCATCATGATCAAACACTTGATCTCTACGTAATGGCATAATTCTCCAACTAAATAATAATTGCACATCATTTGCTAGGAGCACTTATGAAAATAAGCCATGTTCTTCTTAACTTGTTCCAAGGTGTCTACGCTAATGCCAAGACTTGAGTGAAAAATATCAGAACATTGAATCCACAGGTAGCTTTTTCAATGGGCATGCTGGCACCTAAGGCAGGTTAATTGACTTACACGTCTCTGTACTGTGTTTGCGGTAAAGTTAGCTTTTTATCACTGCCAAGGGAATTGGTTTTCTCTATGATCTAGTACAATAGCTGCTCATACCTGTGTGATGAAAGCATCGGACTGTGTTGGCTCCTTGCACATGCTGGGAGGGGTAGTTAAACTCTGGGTCTTCAATGAGATGGTACTGTTGAGTGTGGAATCGATACAGGTCGAGAAGATATTGGGGCACCTGTGCCTCCTCACTGGGGTTGGGGTGTGACTGAAGGCCCAGACGGGTCAGCAGGAGGTTCTGAATGGTGTGGGCCAAACTAGGCTTCAGAGGGCTGGCCAGGTTTTCATGAGTCTGACTGGGATCCTCCTGGTGTCCTGATGAGGCTTGAGGTAGCAGCAGGATCATCAGAACCAGTAGGCTAGCAGGGAACATGTTGGACCTATGGAGAGAGTGGAAAAAAGAGGAGCCATTGTGAGACTGCTGAAGATATTTTGAAGATTTTGTTTGTTTTTCTTTTCAGTTTTGGACCCCATTGACTTCCATTAAAGGGTGGATAATGTCAGGTTTGGAATGGAACAATGACAATTTTTATTTTTGAGTGAACTATCCACAAAACCTGGCTTGAAAATAATAATGGTCAGAAATGTAGTGATTTAATAAACCCATTTACCGTGGTAATTTACCAATTTAGCTTTAGCCCTTAAGTCTTTGATTTCTCTTATATGGCAGGTGATTTAGTGCTAGTACTTTGGTTTCTTGCATGGTAAGGAACTTTCAATCTGTGTTTTTGTTGTTGATTTACTGGTATTTGTTGTTTTGGAGACAGTAATCGCAGAAACAGTGCCATAGGGGAACTACAGTAAAGTAGATTTACAGAGATCATGGCCTGTGGTGTTTGATTTAGAGGTCTACACTAGGACTGTTAGACCAATTCATTAGGCCTGTGTCTCTCAAGTTAATTTACTTGACAAATGAGAATAACCTAGGACATCCAGTATTGGTGCACTATGTTCTTGAAAAGCACATGCCTAACTTACAGTACATTCAAATTTATATTGCGTTATGCTAGGCTATGTTATGCTACGTTATGCTATATTACATTATTTAATTTACTGTTTATAAAACAGGTGTGGTCATTTTAGGATGGTCGTGACTCGTGAGGCATATGTTAAATCTAGAGTGATTATAACGTTCAATATATGATGAAAGCAGATTTAAATTTTGCAGTTTGTTTATATGTCTTTGTTGACGCAGTGCCGGTGACCCAAAGAGAGGGACTGGTTGTCATTTGTGTGTCAACAGCTGCTTGAAAATAATCACTAGGTTAAAAGTTTACAGATTGTGTATGCACACTGATGTTTATGGTTGTGACCAACTTTAAGTAAATCACCTTTCAAAAGTAATTTGAGACTGGGAGGTTTAGTGCTGTGATGGTTTATTGCTAGGGTTTTTTCTTCATACATTTATTTCAGTCTATACATATTTGCAAATAATGTTGTGAGCTTTTGAAGAATACAATAAAATAAAGCAACAGACTGACTTGTATTCATCAATATATTCTTTGATATCTTGTGCAATACAGAACTCAAAGAGGAAGCATTCATCAATTTTACAACTTCCATTTGGAAACTTTAACATAACTTGCATAGCCTGAATTCGGGCCTTGTCTACGTCATTGTCAGCCGTTCTGTTACCTGAAAGGATAGACTGGCACACACAGATCTCCTTCCTTTCAGTAAGATCTAATTGTTACAAGCTGTTATCCATTAGTGGTGAAATCTTCTCGAAGTGAACTATTCTTTCCATCGGCCTCAACTCTAAACCTACTTAAGCCTTCAAAGGGTCCTTTACAAATATGGTGGAGTTTGTAAGAGGTGTCAGAGGGCTAATGTGAGAGCTCTGAAAGAAAAACTCGCAAATGTTTAAATCAGTCATCAACAGCTTTGACTTGAATCTTATTACATTGGAAGTCTATGGGACATCCATTATATGCCTGGCCTGTAATCCTCCTTTATCACCGTAAACACACATTTTGTCTGTTCTTACTAACTGAAGGATGAGTGTAAATGATTTCTGTGGTTTTAAAAGTATCTGTGGAATATAAGTTTTGTCTCTTGTTTATCCCAGACGACTCTTCAACAAGGTGCTGGGTGGTCTCACCGGGGCCAGAAACACTTGCATCTAAGTCAAACTAAGTGTTCTTTTGATGTAGAATCTGCTCAAGTCAGGACCTGCTGAGCAGCGACTCCTTTGGGAGTCTAGGATAACCCTCAACTACAGGTGTTAAAACGCACTGGAGAAGCGGATGTATACCATCCTCTCGCTGTCCTCTGACCCCTCCCTCTCGCTCACACTCATTCACCAAACTCCAGCCAAATCCTCAGAGGACACACAGGATAAGACAGTCCCCCACGCCCACAGCATCCGGCAGTAAAGTAGATTAAGTGGCTTTTACTCATCCACTCGATTGTTCCGCCCAGTGGGACCTCACAGAGGTGTAGCTTCCAGACGGAGCAGCTCTCCTGAATGCCGCCTCCCCTCTAAAACTTCATTAGACTCCTTTGCTTCTGTCTTCCCCACAGTCCCTCCCCCCATTGCTGTGTGTTCATGCTGCATGTGTGTCATGTTTTCTGTTGTGATTAGATTCGACACGTAATAACTTCCTCTACAGAGAGAGCGGTAATCAGATGGAGGGGGCGGAAAGAGGCGTTTATTAGACCCCAGAACAGACGGCAAGGGGTGACCCCGGGAGAGAAAAGGTCGGCCAGACTCGTGCCATTACCAGAGCGATGTGACCTGCTGACCTCAGAGTGGAGGGCAGGGTGTCCTTGCATCCACTTATCTCATTCAGCTTTCTTTCCACATTTTTTCCCCTATTTTTATTCTTCTTATCAGTTCTCTTCCTGTAAAGCATGACTTCCAGAATTGATATATTGTTACATAGTTCTAGGAAAGGCCAGTTCTTTCTCTCTCTCATGTTTCCCCTCTTTGGATTTACCCAGAAGTCAGCAGTGAAGGGCCATAGGGGTCATGGTGCCTCTGCTTGTTGCTGATTTATCCTCAACCGCTGTCTTCATGTTTCAAATTTCACTCCGTACCCCGATCCCTCTGCTCTCCTTTCCTGTTGTTCTTCCTTTCGTTCATTCCCTAGACTGCTTCTCCCCGGCTCGCTCCCCCCACATTTTATAATTCTGTTCAAGCAGGAACACTCTTAAACATGCTCTACTTTTTTGGATGCAAATGGTACCCATATTTATTTGCCCCGCAAGTTTGAGTGCCTAAGGCACGAGAGAAGTCACAAATGGTCGAGCTGTGCCTCTGTTTTGCTGAATTAAAGAGATGAAATCATTAGAATAATATTGCAGGTAGACCACTGGGCGGTTTTATTGGGGTAAATTAGCACAGACCTGTAATTTATCCCAGCTGGACCGATTAAGAGATAATGACAGCGGCCCAGGCCTCAGATTGTGCTTCATAACATTACCTGGAACAGTCCTCTGTGACAGTACACATACACACATGCATACACACAACCCACTGTTACAGACTGAAAGACACACTCCAGAACTCACTGATACTGCTATAGAAACATACACAAACACACATTCTGTGCAGCTTGCCAAAGGTTCAGCTAAGAACAGACAAAAGTGGTCTCCAAGGATGAGTAGAGTAGACCAGACAAGACGAGACATTTCCTCCCAGAATCCTCCCCTAACCCCCACATTACATGCTGTTATCAATTTGACCGTTTTGGCGGTCCTGCAACCCTCAGACATTGCTGTATTATTATCTGGCAAACTCTGAATGATCTATTTTAGTTAACGCAACATTGTAGCATCCTAAAAACAGACTTTTTTAAGCTCTGAAAAGACGTATCAGAACTTCCCTTTTTGATTTATCCAGTTAGCAAATGACTTGCCTGTTTGTTTGCTATACATTTATCCCCCAAGCCAAGATAATATATTCTACTCTCTGCCCGTCCTGGACAGCATCTACTCTCCAGTCTCTTCTTCTGAATGCTCCAGCAAGGAAATATTAGCAGCTTTTGCATGCTTCTTGGTTTTTGCTTTTCATGGAAACACTGATCTGCCTGTTTCACATGTTCTGAGGAAGCATCTCCGCTATGAATCTGTCATTGGGTTTGGAGAGCAATGCATGTGAATTTTTAGCACAGATCAGACAGTTTGATGAGGAACCTGAAATGAGTGGTTGGTTGACGTTTTGAGTGAGTTTTATCAGATTTGAGTCATACATTGCAGAACATCGTCTTGTACGTCTTGTCCAAAATCTAAACTTCCTTAAAACAAGATAAAAGACTCGAGAAGAAGAATTGTATGAGATAAGACTGTTTCACAGTAAATAAGCAGTACGTAATATTTGTATGATTTGTGCTTAAAAGTAATATGCTATGTGTCAGAAAATAAACTTAAAGGAATACTTCACCCAAAAATGAATCTTCTGTCATCATTTACTCACACTCAAGTTGTTCAAACCTTGTATGAATTTCTTTCTTCTGTTGAAGACAAAAGAATATATTTTGAAGAATGTCGGTAACCTGACAGTTGATGGACCCCATCGACTTCCATAATATTTTTTTCTCTTCTATTTACAATTGAAGTCAATGGGGCCCATCAACTGTTTGGTTACCCATATTCTTCAAAATATCATATTTTGTGTTCAACAGAAGAAAGAAATTCATACAGGTTTAAAACAACTTGAGGGTGACAGAATTTTCATTTTTGGGTGAACTATCCCTTTCATTCAAGATACACATTTTTAAATGTTCTTACATGATTTTGCTGCTGAAAGTCAATTTATATTGTATAAATCATGTTTAAACTGGAAAACAAGACAAGCACTTCATAGAGTCATAGTTTTACCCGTGAGCCAGGATATAACTGATGTTGCAAGCATCAAGGTGTTCTGCGGTGGAGGGTAGTACTCACGTCCAGGTGAAGTGGGAGGTGTGCAGAGTCCATGGTTTGTCCTTGAGCTCCAGCGTTACAGATCCTCTCCTCTCATTCGCTCCTGAGGACGGAGTGGACGCCGTCTGCCTCTGCTGGATTGACTAATGTATCTGTGGAATAACGTGAGCTCTCCAGCTTGTCCTCAGGCACTCATCCTGTTGTGAGTGTTGGAGAAGTGCACTTTTTAAAAACATCCACTGGTTTTCTTGTGGCTGACTTCCAGTGCCGTTATATCAGGACTAGGATTCAAAATAGCAGCTGAGGGGAAAGAGAAAATGAAATGGAAGAGAGAGGAAGAATTGGAAGTTTGTGCCGGCTAATTTTCCTGTCCCTCTGGCTTTGTAGCTGACTTTCTCCCTTCCTCTCTGAATCTGTCTGTACTTCTCTTTTGCGCTCTCCTCCCCTTTTTCCTCTCTCGCTCTTGCTCTCTCTCTCTTTTACCAGCTGGTAAACTCAGTTAAACTCTAATTGACTTTCCTGTCCATTTGGATCCTCCCTGATAGTGATGTCACCGATGCCCCCTCCCTCCACCCACCTCTCCAAACGTACAATACACACACACACACACACACACACACACACACACACACACAAAGATAAGGTCAGGGCTGCTTTGGATACACAGTACAGGTCAGATTGCCATTTGCAACTTTACATTTGGGTCTAAATGTTTCTTTTGCCGGAAACAGGAAAAAAACATCAAAGATAAAGTCGAGCACACAATGGGCGGCACAGCCAGTTGATCTGACATTATCTGAGTGAGTGTTTACTCTGGAGTGAGTCATGAAGGTGAAAGAGAACTAATGATGATACAAGATTAATTCACTGTCATTGGTGCTAATGAACAGCCAGAGGGTGCCAGGAAAACACATCTATCACCAGGAATTGAGCGAGAGAGACGATAATAAGTGCAAAAGGAACACAAAAAGAAAGAGAGATGAGAGAGGGAGCAAGGTGCGCTCGTCCTTCCGGTGGGGTGGACTGCATTGGTATGCATCTGGCAGGGCAATGAGAAAATGTCTGTAACCTCACAAGCATTGTCTGACAGATTGGATTGCATCTGTTGAATCAGTTGAAACACCCCCTTCTTAACACACACACACACACACACACACACACACACACACACACACACACACACACACACACACACACACACACAACACAACACACACACACACACACACACACACACACACACACACACACACACACACACACACACACACACACACACACACACACACACACACACAGAAGCCAGTTCGCCCATGCAAGGACACAGCTTTCCAGAATCTTCGGTGGCATAGGACTTTTTTACATTGGACGTAAAGTGCAAATCAGTATTCCAGAGTAAAATTCAGACATTGAAATTCATTAACATGTATGTGGAGCTTGACACTTATTTGAATTTTTCACATGACATTTGTTTGTGGTGAGAGTTTTCAGTTTTAGAATTTTGAATTTGTAGTTAATAATTTCTTCATCTGAATTCTAAAATTCTCTAATCTGAAAATGTACAAGTCATTTCACCTCTAATGAAATTAGCTACTTTTTTGGTTAAATGTCTAAAGTCTAATGTTTAAAGTTAAAACAAACAAACTAGCAAACACAACATAACTAGCATAACACAACATTTTAACATAACAGTCTAAATTGGGGTGGTGATGGCGCAGTGGATAAGACACATGCCTTTGGTGTGAGAGACCCGGGTTCGAATCCAATGTGAGACACCAATGTGTCCCTGAGCAAGACACTTAACCCCTAGTTGCTCCAGAGGCGTGCGACCTCTGACATATATAGCAATTGTAAGTCGCTTTGGATAAAAGCGTCAGCTAAATGATTAATAAAAATAAAATATTGGAAATCTGACAGATTATTTGATGCTCTCTGTCTGCACAAAACACCAGAAACGGACTTCACTGCAGGTACAACCACAGGTAATGATGAGTTCAGGGTCATATTTTCTGGATAATGGCATGTCATGCACCCTCTCTAACGTTTCCTAATCTAACCTAGTTCTCCAGACAGATGAATTTGCTGCAAAATGTCAAAGTTTGATTGAACGCACAGCCTAGATATGGGACAAGTTTTCTCCTCCCTTTTAAAAGTTATTCCTAAATGCATTTTGCTTCGTTTTTGCCCTTTCAAAACAGACATGCCACCCATTTTTGGTCAATGAGTTTGTTTTTGGAAAGACAACCGTTGGGTGAGTGAGGGAGTTTGTTTCAAAATAAAAAGTAAGGAAAGCGAGTGAGCGAGCGAGACTACTGTTGGATGATAAAAATGAGGATCTTCCTGTAGACTTGCTCTCGGTTGATGTTCACAGTCTCTGTTTGAAACAGAGAGATGTCATCGGCCTCACATTTCCTCCTTGGAGTTGGGTGAGTCTTCTGCATTCCAGCACGGGTGGGGCATCCTGAATTAATTCATTTATTTATTGGCCGTGGTGTTCCTGTACAGATCTGTGAAAATGTATTCACAAACTATTCTTCTCTGTTGTGGCGTGCTGTTTCTGGCTTGTGGCCGGCACGGATAAATTACATATAACCGAATGCAAGCCTCAAATGTCACTGGAAATATTACTTCTTAATCCCTTGGGAAAATGTTGTTTGACTGTCACCATCTGCTCGCTCAATAAACGTCTTTTTTTTTTTTACATGTATTTTCAGTTTTAGCGCACTGGCACGCTTTTCCCATTTCATTGAATTACTTATCATAGCCATTTACGAAAACCAGAAGAGATTTATTGTTAAACTAATCGAAAATTTGAATTTATTGAGAATATTGTTCTCAATATGAACAATCATTCAATACGTACCGCTCTGTTTGTTGTTAGGTTGACACAATTTTTAGGCTGTTCTGCCCTCAGCGGTCAAATAGCACTCATCAATTTTTCCATTTTGAATAAAAAAATAGCCTTTATCATTTACTGTGCGTGATTCATGTCATGTATTTTAAAATTGAACTGATAACAAAGTAACGAGACAAAAAACACAAATTAAGCCCTTTTCGGCATATTAGACAGTGTACAATTAAGACTGAATGTGTGCAATTTTTTAAATAAAAATATTTGGAAATAGTTTAAATGCATTACTTTGAAAAATAGTGAAAGAAAGTATCATTTTTTGTAGATTCATTCTATATAGATTTTAGTAATATTTGCAGATCTTAATCTGAATACTGGACCATTTGAAAACAGACAAAACTACAATTGCAATTAAATGAGCTGGTGCATGCTGGGACTTTGATGGGAGTTAATCTGAGTAATGTGGTGAATAACTTTCTCCGATAATTCACTCTCGCTTTTCTGACAAACATAGGGTGCTTTGCATTTGATAGAAATTCCAAAGTACTTTCTGAGATAAGATTCCTTTCTTTTAAGGTCATTGTTTGTTGAAAGAGAGAGAGAGAGAGAGAGAGAGAGAGAGAGACAGAGAGAGAGAGAGAGAGAGAGAGAGAGAGAGAGAGAGAGAGAGAGAGAGAGAGAGAGAGAGAGGAGAGAGAGAGAGACAGAGAGAGAGAGAGAGAGAGAGAGAGAGAGGGCTAAAGCGAAGGACAGAGAGAGTGATGAGATTAGGATGGGGAACCATACCTCGTTCCCGTACACGTTCATAAGTGAGACGATGAGAGACCAGCTTCCTCTGAGTGCTAATCGCTGTTCTGCCAGCATATGCTTGGCAAGCGTTTCTTCACTGCATTACATGATAAAACACGGCTGGCCATCGCAGATATATAAAGACACACACACTTACACACTGCATTGTCTTGATACTCCACGTCTCCCTCCTCCACAACACATTCCAATGATGTCATCAGTGTAAATGTGTAAGAAAAGGTCATCACATGTGTAAACGTGCACCAGGGTGTGTGTGTCTGTGTAAATGTGAGGCTTTTTGTTCTGTTTTGTTATCATTGCCCGTGATTTTGTCAATAATCAGAAGCTAGACAGAGAACAAAGTGCATTTGGTCAAGAGTTTGTGTTCGTGGCCCTTTGGCCTCCACCTTGACCCTTTAAGGCTTTGATATACAGATGCTTTTTTTGGTCTTCGCTTGGGGGTGAAAAGAAGAAGAAGATTTCCACGTCAGAGAAGTCAGAGCTGTACCAGTGTTTACCAGCTAGAGCAAACTTTTCCAGACACTAATTCCAAACAAAATCAAAGAACGAATTGATGTGACAATGTCGAACACAATCGCGACAAAACGAACTTTGTTTGAAGTATATCTGGGCCATTAAGGGTCCTGGCATTTTCCTATAGAGACACAATGAACTATCAGTTTGAACTCTGATTTCAAATTGATGAACTTCAGTTCTTAAAAATGTAATGTTCATGGATTGGTATTTACCTTTATTTATATTTACCTTATATATATTATACACACACTTTATTAGGTACACCTGTTCAACTGTGTGTTAACGCAAATATCAAATCGATCAAAATAATCTGCTGAAGTTCGAACTGAGCAGCAGAATAGGGAAGAAATGTGCTTTAAGTGATTTTGAACATGGCTGTTGGTGTCAGATGGGCTGGTCTGAGTGTTACAGAAACTGCTGATCTACTGTGATTTTCACACACAACCATCTCTAGGGTTTACAGAGAATATGGTCAGATAAATATATAATTGTTCCGTGTGCAGAAATGCCTTGTTGATGTCAGAGGTCAGAGGAGAATGGCCAGACTGGTTCAGCTGATGGAAAGGCAACAGTAACTCAAATAACCATCGTTACAACCGAGGTCTGCAGAACAGGATCTCTGAACACACAACACGCCAAACCTTGAAGCAGACCGGCTCCAGCAGCAGAAAACACACACCGGTGACACTCCTGGCTACAATTCACACGGACTCAACAAAACTGGACAATATAAGATTGGAGAAACATTTCCTGGTCTGATGAGTCTCATTTTCTGATGCAACATTCAGATGGTAGGGTGTAGATTGAGTATTGTTGCTGACCATGTCCATCCCTTTATGACAACATTCGACCATCTTCTGATGGATACTTCCAGCAGGATAACACACACGTCATGAAGCTCAACTCATCTCAAACTGGTTTCTTGATCATGACGGTGAGTTCACTAAACTCAAACGGCCTCCACAGTCTCCAGATCTCAGTCTAACAGAGCAGCTTTGCTTGTGGAGGAACAGGAGATTCACATCATGGATGAGCAGCTGATAAATCTGCAGAAACAGAAACTGAGGGATGTTTTCATGTCAATATGGACCAGAATCTCAGAGGAATGTTTCCTGCACCTTGTTAAATCAATACCATTAAGAATTAAAGCAGTTCTGAAGGCAAAAGGAGGTCCAACCCGGTACTAAGGTGTACCTAATAAAGTGTCCGGTGAGTGTATTATATATGCCTCACTATTCCCCTGTAATCACGGTCAACACACATGATGTAACAGAGCTGAAACGGAGTTAAAAACACATGCTCGCACTGTAATCCCATATTCTTATCTCAACAGCCTCTACTGATGTGATCAACATTCTCACCACAATAAATCTGCTCATTTCATCATGTAGCATTGCTAAGAAAACGATTAAACTACTGTTAAACTGTCTCACTGTTTATCATTCTGATAAGAACTCCAGTCAGGTTTCTTTTCTTGTAATTACCTGTCATTATTATAGTGATATGAGCTGTCATTCTAACACTCAACATGACGATATAATCTAAAACTGTGTGCTCGGGCTGATATGCAGCCATTTAGTCTAATCTTGTTGATTGTACAACCTCTACTTCACGTTCTTCAGTGTTTGTACGCGTGGCACGCGGCTGCAATAGACAGCTGAGGCAGTTTGTGCTCATGAACGATAATCCTGCAATTAGCCGTTATCTAGTGGTCTTGTTTATCACCGGTGGAGGCAGGAGGAGCTTAAAGCATCGGCCGGCCCCGGCGACGAGGAGGGTCGCAAAACGAGACGGAGGGTTTTTCAGAAGAAGAGGAAGATTAGAACTAACAGGAAGAGCGCTCTCCTCTGTTCATGTAAACGTGTCTGGGTGACTGGACGGCTGAAATAAATAAATCGGCCTTGTGGGAGACGTCCGTAGCAGTGGTGGAATTTCCCCCCCCAAAAAAAGAAAAAGCACCGTGACACACACGCATGCACACACAAGCCCCTGAGAATCCAAACAAAAACACCTGTGATTCCCTCCACCACATCCATGATCCGTCTCCATGCCGACCATCCATTTTGTGTGTAAACAGTTTACAGTAGACAACAGGAGTGAAGGAGGGTCCCCGAAAAGGGAAGAGATAGAGAAATTCCCTCCACCACAGTTAACTTGTCAGAGGCAACCTAATGTTATTCTACAAACCTGAAGTCTATCTATCTGTCCATCTAATTGAACTTATTCCATATTTGAAGATCTTTACACAGCTATTAAACCGAACTGAATCAACACTGAACTGATTTCAACTGTATAATGACTGTTAACTAGGGCTGGGACAACGCGTCGACGTCATCGATTATGTCGACGCAAAAGATACGTCGACGCAAAATATGCGCGTCGATTCGTCAGACCCAAAACAAAGATGGCGGCGCCGGAGAAGAGTAGCAAAACGAGTGGCTCTTCAGACTATCAGAAGTGCAAGGCGGCAAGCACTCTAAAGTGCACATACACACACACACACCACAGAAAAATGTGCGTCAGTATCGAGTTCTCTTTCGGGCTTGAACGAACCATAACACACAAATTATGCCAAACTTCCCGTTTTGTCGAGTGTCCTCATAAGAGCAGTCTTATATGAGTAAAATAAAGTAGTTTATTTTAAAGAGTAAATGACTCACTCAGACCCGGCGCCAGGATGATTATTATACCGGCAGCCTAATAATCATGAATGAACTCTGCATCTCCGGCGAACGGCTTCTTCGCTCAAAAGGAAAAAAATGTCATGATGCGCAGTGAAATGCAGCGACCTATGTGGCGTTTCCCTGATGGATCGAGGTTGTTCCTTAACTTCATTTTATACGTGCAATTCACACGAGCTCTAAGTGCGTGCGAGACTGCTAGAAAGTATGGGCTTATAGCTATTAATGTCGTGACAAATACATAGAGGACACTGACAACGCGCTGACAGACAGGACCAAGAAGGTAACATTTAATAAAGTCTCAACTTTCAAATGTGGTCAGTCAAAGAAAATTAAACCATAAATAGGCCTACTATTTTGTGGCTCTTTAATGTGTCGTGACATATTGCACTTTTTTTTCAGTAAGCTAGGCCTATTCTCAAGGCTTCAAGGTTTTATTGAATGCTACCTATGACTAAGAATTCATTACTTTGCACTTGTATAGTCTTTTAAGGAATTCATGTTTTTTTTTCATTCAGATATGTAAATCAACATGTATAAATTGCTATTAGTCAATTAATGACGAGATAATCGATAATCGAATCGAATCGAAATCGAATCGGGTTGGAAAAATGAATCGTTAGATTAATCGATGCATCGAAAAAATAATCGCTAGATTAATCGTTTAAAAATAATCGTTTATCCCAGCCCTACTGTTTACTATTGTCTTTTAAGAGCCGCTTAACAGCAGAATTGAATTCTGTTTGCATCATTGTACCATTATTTACCTGTTTAACACTGCAAAGCTGCTTTGAAACAATCTGTATTGTATAAAGGGCTATATACATAAAGGTGACTTGACTATTAGTGAAGTTCACAACGTAATTTCGGGAGGAGTGAACCCATCTAATCTTTCGATGAACTGCCGGAGCATATAAGCAGCCGCTCACCTTCCTCTAGCATCAGCTGTTTTTGCGTCCCTCCACCTCCCCAACTCCACCTGCATAATTTAGGCGTCTTGTTACCATACTCATCATCCAAGCATTAGTAGTCCCACTGGGGGGTTTATCCAAGCTCGAGTTGAAGCTGCTTCCTCGAGCCCCTCCATTGCGGACAGCAAGCCAAATACGCTTAACCTATTAGCTCAAAGATTATATGGGCAAAGGAACTCGTGAAATATTAATAATAATCAGAATGAACAATTATTCTGCCAAGAAACAGTTAATTAGTTAATTAAACAGTTAACTGAAGGGCATTTTATGCTGGCAAATGCATTACTATTCTGTATAATATGTGGGTACGAGCTCATCCAATCAGAATTTAGAGCTGTACTAATGATATAGTAAATAACACCACAGTGTGCAACAGTATCTCACTCTCTCGCAGTAATCTGTGCTATGTTATGGATAACTCTATAGAGACTTTAGACTCTAGCTGAAAAGTGTAAATCATCAGTCACTCTTTTGTCCTCACGGGTGGCCTCTGTATTTAATACACATGGCCAGAATCTGCCATTTGATATCGGATGGATATAAATTGCTCTCTAAACACACGGAAATTCAGCACAGTTTGGACATACTTTCCAAAAGACGGCTGGGTATAACTCATTGTAGAAGTAAGAAATACTAAAATTCAACTGGCGATTGAAGTTTTCATTGTTCATGTGTAGGCATGCCAGAGAGCTGATGGAATATGAAACACTGCAGGGTTTCAGTCTCAGATCTCCAATCCTGAATCCCATTGAAAGGATGTCATTCTAATCCAATATCACTGGGATCAGGCGGCTTGTGAAAACGTCCTTCAAAACATCTCAAGATGAGAACATGACGTTTCATCTTCACAGATGGGGGGGATAAAACACGAACAACCGAGATAAAAATGACAAAAGGCAGATCGAGAGGAATGACAGAGAGGGAGAGAGAGAAACAGCAGGTCGTAATTCACAGCGGAGCAGGACAGACGGGTCCACATTGCTGGATGTGTTATTTATGTCTGGTGTGGAGGCAAGGCCATGATCCGGGCCAGATGTGGATGGGTTATAGAGGAAAAAGGCCTGCAGGTGTTCAGATGCACATTCACAACACCTGTGCTCTGCGACCTCCATGCATCCACAGGTCACTTACAGGACCTCCGAAAGGTCAAGATGAGAGCCTGTCCCATGCAGGAAACACAGAAACCACAGTCCTAAAGCAGGTGCCTGTGTGTTAAAGGTCAGTTCTTAGTTTTTAAAGCATTCTGGAATAACAAGTTTTCTTTCGACAGATTAAACTTCCCAGCAAGCAATTTTTCATTTAAAAGACGTCTAATAGCCGTCCAAACACAACCCTGACGTTTAAGCTAAAACAAGGCAACATTTGGACTTGTCATCAATTAGATAACAAAGAAATGAAATGAGTGAAGAAATGAAACCAAACAGCATGTAATCACTGTTTACTTTGCTTACATGATGGAATATCATACATCTCGCAAATTATTTTTGGCAAAAATGACATGTAACCAAATTCAAGGTTATTTTGGATAGAAATGGGTTACTCCAGAGACTATTTATAGAGACATGCCACTTACTCAATCCTCAATACAACTATATAGGGAAAACCCGTAACGCCAAAGATGGCGGTTGTATGAACATGTCCCGCCCCTCCCACTGGAAAGCCAATCGTCTTCACCGTATCGCCTTTAACAGTCAAGCCGGGAAACATTTAAGCCTATCGTCTGGTTCCACTGACGCATGCGCACAGTTGAGGTTTGCGACAGTGGAAAATACGTTACTGTTTGAAAAGGCGGCAGATTTGATATGCAGTGTATGTGTGCGTTGTGTAAATATCAGACATCCCAAGTGTCTACCGCATATTTATAGCGGCTCCCTGATGCCCGCAAATTAGTTCAAATCTCCCAGAATCTAGAGCGAGCGAGCGAGAGCTCACACATACTGTGCTTCAAACCGTGCAGCGCGCGCACGTCAGAGAGGGAGAGAACCCTTGCGCATGCGTAGTAAAGTATAACCTGTGGGGAAAAAGGCGTTTTAAACCTTATTTTGGGGCAAAGTCATCAAACTTTTTCAGCGATTTTTATCATATTTTACTGCTGTTTCTATACATGCACTTTTTATGTCCCGGTGACCAGTGAATGTGCAGTTCTGACTCTCTGCCCATTCATTCAGATAGGAGCCTGGTCTTGTTAGTCCGAAATAGCTGCCCGGAGGCGTTGCCAAGATGGCGGCCGAGTGGCATGACTTGCCTAAAAGGACTTTGGTTACTCATAGCCGGACTATATCGGACATATATAGACTATATCGGGTCTATAGTTAACCTAGATGATGGTGAAATGACGGCTATTGCTTACTGGGTTGCATCACAGCTGCTGCAACATCTGTCAAAAGTCAAAGGGAATTGCGTACGTTCACTATTTTGCATTCCATTCAACTTGGAAGAGGTCTTGCATCACTCTGGTTCATTTCGTGATAATGATCGGCTGACTGTATTACCCCACTTAAAATGATTTTTATTTTTTTCACTTGTAGATCTAATCTGCTAAGAAAAATTGTCTATTACTTAAAAAAAGCAGCCTATCTACAGGACAAACACTGCAACAATATTACAGTTTTTCTCATTCACTTTGGCTCATTTGTTTTAAACAGTCTTAACATTCTCTAAATTGTTTGTGCAATTGCCTCAGTGGTTACATCACAACATATCTGCAAAATGCAGTAACTCACCCACATGTTTTTATGGCCCTGTTTACACCTAGTATTAAGATGATAAATACAGTTGTAAACAGGTTCTTAAGGGGCTGTTTACACGACACCGTTTTCAACTAAAAACGTGAATATTTCTGTTTTGGCCATTCATTTACACGACAACGGCGTTTTGGGTGCCTGAAAACATAAACTTTTGAAAACGGGTATCAAAGTGCAAGTTTTTGAAAACTGTCTCTGTGTAAACAACAAAAATACGAATCTCTGAAGGCGATAATGTCTACTCTCTGCCTACTGACCTAATGCGTGAACATTATGCGAAGCATTCTTAGCCAGACGGGATTTAAACTTTATCGGCTGAAGAGGAAAAACGGACCAATCACAATGTTCTCTCTTTATTTCTAATACACATTCACAGCATTCGGCAGATCAGAAATTAAAGCTGCTGCTCTTTGTGTGTTTTTCTGTCATCTCCGGGTGCGTTCATATGTAAATTGCACAAGCTTATTTAGTCCATTAGATTGAAAATCTGAAAGAGCCCATGCATTTACCGGCCCATAGACCCTCCCCTAGAAGAAATCAGGACAGAAGTGGTTGAAAGTGGACAAAAGAGACCAATTAAAACACCAGGTGTAAACAGGTATGTGTCGCCCTCGTCTAATTGTGATCCTTAGTTATTGTGCAAATTATTGTACTTTTTTTTTATTGTACTTTTTTTTATAAATTTATACCTAATTTGGTATGAAAAGAAAGCGACTGTGGATTGACATGGGAGACATGAAAGTTACACTAATATGTTGTCCGAATATATAGCTTAGTCTTTTTTATATACAAATATTTGATCGATTGACCAATCAGACTCAAGTATTCCACAGAGCGCATGATTTACATGGAAGGGATGCAGTGTTTCTTTTTCGTCAACCTCCCACAATCCAGTTCAAGTAGGCACTTTAGAAGAGCAGAAATAGCAATTTATTGGAATTAAGCTGTTACCTAATTTGCTCAAATAAACACAGACAGCATGTGCAAATAAATGTGCAAAAGCTTCCTCCCTCCAAGTCTAGAGTCTCATTTGACTGGATGAATATGAGTGTACGTGTGTATGCGTATCTGTATATGTCTTCAGTTCCTTATCTAGACCGGGTGTTTATTCAGATTCAGACTCACTGATAAGGATCAGTAAATACGCTGGTCGAGAGAGACGTGTCCTGGGACCCTGCCAGCCCATCCCTCTACCTCTTCATCTATTCCCTTTATTTTGTCTTCTTCCCATCTCCCCCTTAATCATCCATCCCACCCGGATCCCCTCCGGAGCGCAGACAGATCCAGTCCCTAATCACGAATCCCGCCGTTCTTCCTCTTCTCCCCACCCGAGAGTGATTTGACAGCTGAGAACAGACAATGTCAGGTCGGCCCTACTTAATTTGGGATGGAGACGGAAGCGCCGATGTCCCACGGTGACTCTACTGTGAGCCGGCCTGATCATGACTCACACGCTTTGGCTGATGAAGGTTGGTGACCCCAATTTGCGAGAGGGAGGAGAGATGGGCGGTCACGTCTACGTCAGCGGCGCGACTAACGGGTGGATGTCCTTGTCCTGACTGACGTAAATCAAGCACTGGAGAAAACCATCTCAGAGGAAGAGAACAGACGGTAAAAGGAGAGAGAAGGAACAGTGTGTGTCGTTTGAGTCGTATTATTACAAAGTGAGAGCTATACGATATCTATTGTATAAGATACTGAATCTAAAGGCCACCTGCACAAATGCTTGTTTTTGCAGTAGTTTTGTATGTTGGTTTCAAATTAAAGCCCTTTGAAATTAGAATAATTTTCGGGTTTTTTTTTCCAAAGTAACATTCCAGTATTATCATAGTTTTGCTATTTAGCGGTTGAACATACATTCTAGTGTTATTAAAATTGTTATGTATTCCAGCGATGAACAATTTTAAACCAGTTAAATTCTCATTTTCTCAGTATTGATACACCGATACCAGCTGTGATTTCTCCCTCTCTCTTCTCTCTGAGAGCGAGTTGAAACACACTGCACTCTGTGTATCTTAATGCAATAGTTGTTGGGCTGCGTATTTCCGAGTGAAGTGCGTCATTGTGTTCATTTACACATGAACCGCTCATGATCCATGTTTTCAGCATCTCCGAGTGGTTCTCTTCACAGTAAATGCAGCGAAACTTGGTCACCATGAAATCAAAATTGGCAATTCTTGTTTTTTTTTTCAATTGAATATTGCAGTATGCATTTTAAATGTTTTATCTGTGTATATCATTATTGTTTAAAATCATGTTCATCATAAAATCTTGAATCAGAATAACGTCCCCTCTCTCTTGCAGCTTCTCTAATAATGAGGGCGGGGCTATAACCTGTCACTCACATGAGATCCACCAATAGCAAACCACAACCATCCAAACAATCCCCCACAGACAAATCAAGCCCCGCCCACATTTGTTCTTTTTCTTTTTCACTCGGATATATTAGAAGAAAAATAAGAATGTGTCTATAAATTGACATAAACCCAGCCAAAGAAATACTCACTGGAATAAAATGTGTGAAAAATGACTGTAATCATATCTGCTAGTTATTACACCCATTCAAGACGATTGTGGTCATGAAAAAAAGGATGAATGTAGGAGAAAGAGAGGGAGGGAGGGGAGGATGAGAGCAATGTAACAGGTTAGAGGACATAGGGATGGGATGATGGCAATCCGTTGATTTTTTTTTGTTTTTGTTTTTTGTAATGAATGTAAAAATATGCACAGAAACTGTCAGCAAATCGGTGCCAGAAAGAAAGGAGGACTCCTATAACATTTTTTATTTCATATTTGGCACAGGGCCACTTGTTCATTCACAGTTGTTATTTATTACACTCCCTCATGCCATTTAAAACCTGCATTGCCACAAAACATCATGAGAGTCAATGATGACAGATTTTTTGTTGTTCCATCAACTATAAAGTATATCCCTTTAATCATTAAAATCTGTTCTCTCTGCAAACATATAACGTACGATTGACCTTAGAAGCAACTAGACCAGTTTTCATAAAGAACACACACACACACACACACACACACACACACACACACACACACACACACACACACACACACACACACACACACACACACACACACACACACACACACACACACACACACACACACACACACACACACACACACACAGTGTTCCTTTGTGTGGCCTGTCCACAACATTCCTTAAGTGATTCAATGTAACTACTTGAATAAATTGAGGGAGATTAATAATGTGTTTCGACAGAAAGCCCTTAAACTGCCTCTCACCAGAGAAGAATGCCGTTCAGCATCAAAATGAAAATAACTCTGGCATGGCAGGGTCCCAGTTTTAGGACTTGGACCAACAACAAATGTGCTGGCTTCCAACAGGAAACCACTCAATAGATATTGCTTGTCTACTTCCTGTTTTTGTCTAATTAGAGAATTATTATAGCAAATTCTTAACAGCTCTCATTGTCTGCCTGTCAGGCCTAATACTTTCAACATGAAACCCCCTAAAACCTGTTCAATGAGGTCGCTAAACAAATACTGATGCTTTCGCCTGAATAATTCTCCATACAATTCATACCAGATGTTTGTATCAGTAGTGATAGTATTATTTTGGGGAAATGATTGGATAGAGATGTACAATGCAAAAGGATGACTTGTTAATCCCACTTCATCACTTAGAGTGATTGTGCAGTTTTATTGCATTATTTCAGATAGTATTAGTTTCTATTTTTTTATATTTTTGCCATTAATTTTAGTACCTTTTTCGGTAACACTTTATTTTACAGTGTGCTTGTTACATATGTTTAAT
>NW_027508763.1:167500-176908 GCF_051911475.1 Siphateles boraxobius
AGTCAAATAATCCATGAATCAAAAAATTAAAATAATCCATGAATCAAAAAAGTCAAATAATCCATGAATCAAAAAAGTCAAATAATCCATGAATCAAAAAATTAAAATAATCCATGAATCAAAAAAGTCAAATAATCCATGAATCAAAAAATTAAAATAATCCATGAATCAAAAAAGTCAAAGGATCCATTAATCAAAAAATTTAAATAATCCATGAACCAAAAAAGTCAAATAATCCATGAACCAAAAAAGTCAAATAATCCATGAATCAAAAAAGTCAAAGGATCCATTAATCAAAGGCATGTTGTTATGCATTTGTCTTTTGGAACTGATGCTAAATTTACATAAAACTATTTTGAGCTGTAAGACACAGTTGTCGCTCAGGATATTGCACAACAAAACAGTGCATACAGACACATGATACACTTTACACATTAACACTGTGTCATTATAGGGGATATTACAACACCAGTACAGCAATATAAGCATTACTGTAAAGCTTTAGATAATGTACAGCGGGTCAAAAGTCTAGAGTACGGTTGGGATGAAATTGATATTTCAGATTGTAAAATTCACGGTGCTCTTGTACGGAGCCCCTAAAGGGACCTTTGCGGAAGTTTTTTGTGTGCACCGAGAGTCTATATATATATATATATATATATATATATTGAATATATATATTTGAAAGAAGTCGCTTATGCCTCTTATTTAAGTCTTCATCATCATCAGTCTTCAGTGTCACATGATCCTTCAGAAATGATTCTGATTCGCTGATTTGATACTGTTGGAAAATCAGTTTTTTTTTGGAACCTGTGAGAGTCTTTTCATGATTCATTGATGAATAAAATGTTAAAAAACAGCAGCATTTATTCAAAATAGAAATATTTTCTAACTATATAAATCTTTCAATTTTTTCATGTTAGCACATCCTTGCTGAATAAAAGTAGTAATTTCTTTAAAAAAAGAACTGACTACAAACTTTTGAATGGTATTGTCTATTGTGACACAAATATTTCTATTTTAAATAAATGCTGTTATTTTTTTAAAAACTTTATATTCATCAAAGAATCCTGAAAAAAGTATCACAGGCTATAACAAAAATTAAGCAGCACAACTATTTCCAACACTGATAATAAATCTCATAATGATTTCTGAAGGATTGTGTGACACTAAAGACTGAAGCAACGATGCAGAAAAATCACCTTTGCATCACATAAATAAATTACATTGTAAAGATATTCAAATAGAAAACCATTATTTTAAATTGTAATAATATTTCACAATATTACTGGGGGTTTTTTCTCTGTATTTGTGTCCAAAAACATTACAAATAGCAATGTTTCCAAACTTTTGACCGGTACTTGACAAAAGAGCTTTATATATTAGGCCTATATAATATATGCCTGATAATTATTTAAAATACAGAGAACCCAGGTAATGTTAAACACATCCATGCTTCCTATATTTGCAGGCTGGTTTCGTCAGCGTTTTGGAAAACAACGCAATGAGTGCTCACCGGGACACTCCGACACCACATCCATCTCCTCTTCCTCCGCGGAACCTTCAACATCAGCTTCAGAAAAGCCTCTTCCCTCTGTGCTCTTCTCATCCGCACGCTCATCCCGCAGATATGACGTGTGTCTGTGTCACACTGAGGAGGACACCGATCTAGCACAGAGTCTGGCCTGTTTTCTGGAAGATCCCTGTAAAGGCCTGCGCTGTTTCCTGCAGGACCGCGACTGTCCTCTAGGTGGCGCTGTGTCCACTGAGATCCTGCAGGCCGTGCGGGACAGCCACTGCTGGGTGCTTCTGCTCACCCCACACTTTCTGAAGGATGAGTGGTGCTTATATCAGATGCACCAGGTCCTCTCTGAGGGACCCATGTCCCAGAGGATCATCCCTGTCGTTATAAACATGCCCAGATCACAGATCCCGCTGGAACTGCGCTTCTTGTTTACTGTGGATTTGAATGTGATGAACAAAGGGTTGGGCTTCTCTCAAGTGTACAAGACCGTGCTTCAGTGTGAGTACACTATTTTGTTGGTCTATACAAACGAATTGTGTTTTTGGATTATCTTTTTTTTAGTGGTTGCAGGTTCAAAAATATTTAGGCCTACTACAGTTAAGATTTATGAAGGCCTACATGAATTGCATATAACATTTCCATCCCTTTGGTTGTACAGTTTTAACATAATTCTATACATAATGATGCATATTTGGAACATAAACGGAATTAATTTTAAAGATGAACTTAACTGACAAAAAATCAACGTTGATAATATGTTGTTTATGAGAATTAAAAGTAATTTACATCAAAAATTTTAACTAAAAATATCAATATAGCTTTGTTTAAGCAGCACAAAAATTGCGTTTGTTACGCTGGCAATTTCGATGACGTCACTGGCATGGTAGGACCCGCGAAGGTATATAGGCAACAGCGTCAGGTCCTATATACACACACGAAAAACAGTAATTCTAATTGCATGAGTTACGCATTTGAGCATGTGAGGGACAGGCCAGTAGTATCTGACTACCACCACATGGAGGACGACCAGTTTCAGGCTCCACATACAGTACAGGATCGTTTGGGGGAAGTGACGGGCGCGGGCGCTGCCGGAGCATGGACGCTTCATGTACTCATTGACGTTTTGAACACATCTGTCTCTCGTACCTAGGATTAAACACTAGAAATCACGACTAGAATAATTTTGTTTACAAGGCCAGGGGGTAGAGAGAAGCTAGCTCTGCTAGTGTTGGTTGGCAACGGATAGCCTACCATGCCAGTGACGTAGTCGAATGTTGAAATCCAACTTGGCGGTGCCCGTGTAACAACAACAACAACATTTTCAACGTACCATTTTATCCCTTTTAACAAATTCTGTCATTTTAATAATTGTACCAATGAGAATAAATAAAATGCATCTGTTATATCACCTTTTTTCAAATTTCAGTTCAGTTCATCTTTAAAAACAATAACCAAATGTATCTAGCCTGGTTAAAACCAGACCCTTCTCAGTCGTAACTGAGTTAGGGTCTGGGGAAGGTTCATTCACAGCTCATGCCTCTGTAAGCAATTGCACAGACCTTAAAACCAATCAGATCGATCGTCATCTTGTAAAACCCGCCTCAACGTTTGTGATATGTGCCTCGATTTGGAAAGATTGGAAACGAGCTTGAATGGGCTCTTCGCCAGACTAAGGCCCTGTCCCAAATGGCGCATTTCATGCGGACTTTCGGTCTCGTGGACTTAAATTGCGCGTGCTCGCCGAGTCAACGAGTCCGTAGGCCGTCCCATTTAGCATTTTAACGCTCTGAAGTGTGCTCAGCAGCGCCCCCTTTGTACCCTTGAAGCGGTCTTCCGCGAAGCCCGCATAGATGCAGGCTCCACGCACTTTAACTACCCAGGAATCCTTGCGAAATGCCAATCAGAAAACGGATGGGAGGAGATTTCGCTCACGGACTGTTAACATGGTTTTATGATATAGGCGTACATTTTACCAGTTGTTACTTACAGTTAATACAAACATTATCGACCAGTGGTTGATATCGCAAACATAATAATGGCGTGTTAAATAATACGATCGCATTATGATTCATTACATAAATAGAACCGAATGTCATGGGTTTACTGAGTCATATAAACGTAGTATGAATATTGAAACCTATACATTTTTCTTAAACTCATTTACATGTTAATTTTGTGTTAAAATTGAACATTATGTATTATCATGTACAACTGTATTGATCATTTACATAACCATGACATCTATTCTAATGCCCAGGTGGCATATACAATTATAGAAATATAAAAGCAGGCTGTGTAGTTCACATGGACATAAGATTTGGGAAAATAAAATAAATCCTGTTCTCGATGCTAAAGACTGTAATTTTTTTTAATGATATTTGTGATATTTTTCAAATAAAGGGACTGATGAGATGACCTTTAAGTTTATTCAGCTTCGACGTCTGACCTGAGACCTTCTTCCTGTTTCCGACGATCGAGTCTGTCCCAAAAATACCTCTCAATGCGCCCTCGCGGACTCGCGCTAAGGGCCCTATAGGTCTGCACTACATGACGTCGGCGAAGTGTGGACTCTGAGGAAGTCCACGAGTCCGGAGTGTGCCATTTGGGACAGGGCCTCAGTCGTAACTGAGTTAGGGTCTGGGGAAGGTTTATTCACAGCTCATTTCCAAAGGGGCGTCACCAACGGACGTCGCTCAAATGCCTCTGTAAGCAATTGCATAGACCTTAAAACCAATCAGATCGATCGTCATCTTGTAAAGCCCGCCTCAACGTTTGTGATTGGTGCCTCGATTTGGAGAGATTGGAAACGAGCTTGAATGGGCTCTTCGCCAGACTAACTTGCAGAGCAAATCTATATTAGCCGGAAGTTCGTCTGGGTTTTCCCAGGCTAAAATGTATCACTAATAAACCCAGTTTGTTCCAATCTCATACATTTCAACTGGCCATTTTTAACCACGTTCATGCTTTTTAATTGAATAAATGCAAGCTTTCACAATGAACTGTCACGTTTCTAGTGTGTTCTAAGTGCTGACACAATGTAATCAAAAGGAGAATCAAAAACACACCTTTAAACACAATATAGAACAAAGAACTAACTCAAACGGAGGGCTTTTATACACAAACTAAGGAGTTAATGAACACCTGAACTGAGGAATCAAACCAGTGACTATGGAGACAAACAGGCGGTGGACGAGGACACTGAACTAACAGAACAAACTGATAAACAATGACATTCAGACAGAAAACTGATCAAAAACACTCTAAACATGAACAAATAAACTCAATTTGATTTGAATAATGCATTTTAAAAATAGATGTACATTGTTATGCCATGATTTTTTTTGAGTGCAGAAATCTTATCTATTTTCATTTATGTATAACTAGTTAATATGCCTCACATTAAGTTTATTAGTTTGTTAATGGTAAAACTGGGGCTGTGTCAGAAATCGCATACTCTCTAGAGTAGGTACTTATAATGAAGAAGTAATTAGCCTACTTTGTGACCGCTATAAAATGTTAGGCTATTAATAGTATGCTATAAATGTGTGCAGTATAAACATAAACTGGATGTATTACTTCCACCATGCTGTCATTATCACGTGACCTCCATTCATAAATCCTAATCGTAAATCGTATCCATGTATGCACACTTCAGAATCTCACTGGAAGTAGTAGTTGGTCATCCGAGTACTTTTTGCAGACTCTTTTATGAGCACTGTGAACTTCTTTTGTCATATACTTTTTTTCACCTAGTATATAGTAGAGAAGTATGCGATTTCAGTATCAATATTTTATTGAGTGTGTGTGTGATCCATCACCATCGCACCTTTGTTCAAGGCATTTAAAGGCATAGTTCACCTAAAAATTTAATTCTGTCATCATTCACTCTATCATTATTTTAAACCTTTATGACATTATTCGATGGAACACTAAACAAATCTCTTAATAAATCAAATGTCCTGGCTCCGCTTTTGCATTGAATGAAAGTGAACTGTGACGCTCAGGTGAGTTGAGGTTTTAGTGATCCTGAACACACTTTATTGCTTTGCAAAGCAGTCCAAACTTAGTCAAAGCAATAGACAAGGTGAGAATATGTAATTAAATAACAATGGCCGTGTACAGTAGCACAAAACATTACAGAAGAACAAAGTTACATCAAAAAAAGAAACAAGAAGATAACAAGACACATCAGCCACAAACAATAAAGCATATGACAAGACAATATAATAAAGCAAGAGGAAACATGAGGAAGATACAAAATAAAAGACTCCAAAACTAAATTAGATATGTTGACTCTTTTAAAAGGTGTGCTTAATTGTGTACTTTAAGTGTACTTCACATCATAAAAGCTTTATTTTAAAAAAAATACTTGAAGATAATATAATATTAATGAAATAATGGGCCCCTTAAGTGCACTTGAAGAGAATACACATCCATGACGTTCTTAACACACTTCAGAATGATGTCAACATTTTAAAGTTTTACTTTAAAGTATTTTTTAAAATAATTATGTTTTACTAATATTTTGTCGTGCTTTAAAGAAGTACACTTTTACGCAATATTATATTTAAAGTTAATATATTTTAAATGGCAACTTCATTACAAATGTGTGATTTTAACTATATTTAAACACGTGACACAAGTTTCAATAGAAATGACAATAAAATATATTTTAGTTTATCATAAATGCTTGTTGTTACATTCAGCAGTACACTTTAACCATATTTCGAAAACTGTAGAATTATGAAAATACTGAAGTCCTACTTATGTGGGTCAAAATCACGTCTTAAGTTCAACTAATTGCATGTAATATAAATTTAAACTATACATTTTCAAGTGTCTGAAAACATTGCATTCAGTTTGCAGTTGAGTACAGTATATTATTTCTGCAATAAGTACTATACCTTAGTATATGTAGTACATTGACAACCCATAACTGACTGTCATGATATTAAACCACAATGTGTCTTAATATTCTGGATGTCGGATGGTAGATACAATGTTCCAGTCATAATATATACTCCGTATATTAACAGATATGATGCAAACCTGTTCTGTGAAACACAAAATGAGATATTTTGCAGAATGTCCACCCTGCTCTCTTCCTGAACGGTGATACTGTCAAGTTACACAAAAAAGTACCATGAAAGTCAAGTCACATTTATTTATACAGCACTTTTTTCTATACATATTGTTTCAAAGGAGCTTTACAGAGATAACAGGAAAATAATGCGACACAGTTCTTTTCCAGAAGGAAATAGCGTCACACTCCAGCTTAAGTAAGTTCAGTGATGTTTCATTTTTGTTGTAAAAAGTGATTAATTTAGTTCATTTATATATTTAGCCGCAGAGAAAACCATGATGTCATCGTCCAGCTCAGTTCAGTTCTCATATAATGGTGTCAATGCAGGCACATCAATAATATTGTTGAATATTACATTAAATGTTAAATTAAATTAAATTGAAAGTAATCCATAGTAATGCAACTCATGCAATTGCAATAATTGCAATAATTTAATTATATAATAATGAAATAGGCAAGGCAAGGCAAGTTTATTTATATAGCACATTTCATACACAATAGTAATTCAAAGTGCGTTACATAGAATAAATTAAAATAATCAAAATAAATCATAATAATTAAAACAGTTTAGAATCAAAAAATAAAATACTGTACAAACAGTCGATGAAACAGAAATGAATTAATGTTATTAACTAAAAGTTTTACCTTTTCTCCTAACGCATCCGTGTCATGCTTTCACACTTTGAACCGTGCCACAAATTATGATTTTTTTTTTTGTTGCACAATTTGTTTTCCTCCTGATTCTGTTCTCTTATCCTTTAGGCTATAGTGGAGAAAGCCCAAAATGTTCTCCGATCAGAGATAAAGCCTGATTTCTGTAAACCAGACGGGAATGTTTATATTTATAACCTTCTCAATCTGATTATGGTAGATAACTATGTTTTATCTTTGTCTGGAAACAGAATATAGATTATCAACAACATGTTTTTTTTTTTTTTTTTTTTTTTTTTTTCAGATTTGAAGGAAATTTGTGAGAAGCAAAAGCCCAGCAATGAGTCTCAGTCCAACAGCTGATAAGACACTAGCAACATTCATTGCCTTGACCGCAATGGCACTATTCTTCACTTCCAAGAAGTGACACCCAAACAAGCCAAGTTGTACCGTATATCCTTCTTCTGTTTTCCAAATCATGGGTGTTACCCAAGACTTTCATGTAAACATTTATTGTGTTAAAAATATCTTGTGAAATGAGCCCTAAATGGCAATAGAAAGTACAATACATGAGCTCAAGCATGATGAGACACATGTTTCCCTTTCTGTTTTTAGGTCAAAGTCAGATTAGAGAAAGTGCTTATGTAATACCAACAATTATTTTGAAATGATTCTCTCATTCAAATACACTCACCCACACATACATACATGCATATGCACAGAAGGAAATTAAAACAGCTCCAGATATAAAAGACACGACTGGCATTTACAGCGATGAAGAATCTCATCAGTATTGTTATATGCAGATATTATCTTAACCACAGAGAGCTGATGTTTGCTTTCTTTTGTTTTTTTGCTTGTCATCTGTGGTTTACACTGTGCCTTGAGGAAGATGTTTCTCTGGCATTTCAATGCTTTCAGAATGGTTTTAAGTCCCAGTTGGATATGCCATGTAAACCAACAGGGCACCTCAAAGAACTGCACAGCAATGATTAAATGTTCTTGGCAAATAACACGTCACATGTCGTAATCCCCGTCTGCAAACATGGCTTCAAGCGTTTAACACAGTTTCAATAAAGCCCACATTAAACTGGTTGGAAAATCCACAAACAATTGTTTGAATGCTTATACAATACTACTTTACTGCGGGTTCACAGATGAAATCAGAGAATGTGTAAGTATGTGCATAATAGCAAAATCTCACATTAGAGGAGCTGAGAGAAAACCACTTACTTAGAAAGAGCTGGTTTGTTGGATTATATGAGATTATGTTGTATTTAAAATTAAGCCCACTCTGATACAATGCTCATTTTGTTTCTTGTGTGTGTGTGTGTGTGTGTGTGCGCGTGTGTGTGTGTGTGTGTGTGCGCGCTGTGTGTGTGCGTGTGTGTGTGTGTGTGTGTGTGTGTGTGTGTGTGTGTGCGCGCTGTGTGTGTGCGTGTGTAGTGGTGTAACATGTGGTCAGTTGTAACACTGTCAGTTTGACGAGTCAGAAAAGAGCTGTGAGGATCATCAATATCATACACTCTTGCATCACCCTGTTCAGCTCACAGAAGTGGCATGTTACTGTGAGCAACATTGTACATTTTGTGACCAACCCCCCCGACTATCAGGAAGGAAAGTTTTTTTTTTAATCAAGTTTGTATTCTTTTTTTGCATAGCAATCATTTAATTGTATATAGAGTTTTTTGAAGTAGCTGTCTCTCTAGTTTAATTTGATGCTTTGCATCCATGCTAATTTCAATCCCAAATGCTAAAACAGTTAGCCAAGTTATGACTGTTAAAGGGGTGGGGATAGTAAATACAGATAGTCCATTCATTGTTTGTTGCACATTGAGGGATTTGTGGCAAATATGACTCATCATTGTTTATGCGCATGTCTTATTGGATAAAAAGATAATCCGCCTCAATTGAACTCATACACTGTTTTTAATGTAGCAGACAAATGTGGCGACCATGTATCAAATTTTAAAACATGCACTGAGTGCACAACCAACCACCGAGTTACCAATGCTCAAACAAAAGCTGTTTCTTTAATCCCCCCCCCCCCCTCTCTCTCTCTCTCTCTCTCTCTCTCCATCTCTCTCTCTCCTCTCTCTCTCTCTCTCTCTCTCTCTCTCTCTCTCTCTCTCTCTCTCTCTCTCTATCT
>NW_027508764.1:7500-15000 GCF_051911475.1 Siphateles boraxobius
TTGGTGGGGGTTTTTACTCTTAAGGTCCTTGCACAAATAAATACGACCTCATGTTTTGTCAATCACGTTTACACACTGTCGTCCGTCATAAAAAAATTCCGGATCAGGTTCGATTTTCTGTGTGTTTAGCAAGTGTTTTGAATTATTTTGTCAATTCAGAGTCACCGATTGACGAATACGAAAAAACGCTTTCAGACTCGGTGTGCGAGGACCTTTACTCTTAAAAATAAAGATTCCAAAAGGGGTTTTCTTTCGTAGTGATGTCATAGAAGAGTCATTTTTGGTTCCCCGAACATTCTAAAAAGAACCAGTTTTTCTTTAACGTTTTAAAAATCTAAAGAACCTATTGTGGAAATAAAAGATTCCATGGATGTTTGAGCTGCACGATTGATCTTTAAATGACTCAAACAAAATCTTATTCCTAAATGACAACGACTCTCCCGTGTCGCTTAAAATCACGCTGGACAAACTCAGATCTGAATCGTCATGTTTAGGTATGAAAAAGCTTTTCTTTTCAACCACACAGAATCATTATTTCTGTCTTATAATCATACAGATGATTACAGAAGTACTGGGATAAAAGGTTATAGTTTGGATATAAACACTGATGTCTACGGCAGTGATCAAAATAGAGCAAATAACCTTTTAAAAGTAACTTGACACGTCAAATAAAGATTGTATCCACTTACATCGTTACACCAGTAGGTGGCGACAAGTGTCTGTTAAAAATGTATTTGTCATTGAATCATTCATTAAAAAGATTAATTTAAAAACGCTGATTTATCCAGTAATGAATCAAGCAGGGTTCGTACGGGTGCTTGAAATCCTTGAAAATGCTTGAAATCGTAACTGTTCTCTCACAACAAATACATATCTGACTGAATAGTTTGTTTATTAAATGGAGAAATAAACTGTTTCTACGCTGGCCAGAGCAACAGTAGGTGGAGTTTTCATTTAGATTTCCGTGCTTGTTTGGATGCCCCGTTTCTATTGGCCGCGCAGGTAATCGTCACACAGTTTGAACTAACAAAAGTTGAACTATTTTAAGTTGATCGCGGCTCCGCTTTGGTCGACTCGGCAACAAAACGTCCTCGCGCGGCGCAAGCCATTGAAATAAATGGGTTTCATATGCCGTGTTCCAGGCAACCTGTAACCCGTGCTTATACCCGTGAAAGTGCACTGGAACGGCAGTCAAACCCGTGACTTCCCACCCGTGAACTCGTACTAGATCGGTGTACTCCCAGTTACGAGCTCCGACGTCACATAGCCCGCGAAACCATACAAAACAACAGGCGGTACACGGTGAGAATACACTTTAGGACAATATAACATTTCAGTCAAATTAATGATAATATAATAATGATAATAATACACACACGATTATGTATTACAATGTATATATGTAAGTATATATTGCGCTCAGGTAGTTTGGCGTGACTGGCCTGGAACGGTACAAAGTCGTGAGTCGTGGTTTGAAGTCGTGATTTACGTGCTATAAAACCTGCCTGGAACGCAGCATTAGTGCAGCTCAGTCTGAAAGGGCCGATAGCGCTGTTTACACCTGGCCACTTCTGATTCATCAAAACGATTCCATTTACACCTGGTCACATAAATGTGTCTTCGCAAAACGGATATAAATCCGATCTTCAATTCCCGCGCTATATGCAGATTTAATGTTCACGTCACCGAAAGCAACAGTAGCCTAATGAGCTGCATTTTATTGATCATCAGCTAAAATCAGCGGCGACCGCACTGGTAAGATAATTTCGTTTCTTTACTTTTAATGATGATCATTGTGCGTTAAGCGTCTGCGACTTACTTTCACTTTGATTTGCTATAGTTTGCTCGTTGGTTTGATGAAAAGATGCTCAGTTGCAGGAACGCGTGTTGCAGTAGCGCCGTCATATCTGGCTATAACATTACATATAGCCTATAACACGCTCTCACATGTTTATTTTTTAGCATTTTTGGGAGGAGTAAAAATGCATTTACACTTGTCCAGTTCCGTCTGGTATGCGACCCAGATCTCCTCCTGAAGTGGTTTGAGCGATCGGATTCAAACCCGTCTCGAATGCGTTTTGGAGGGCATTTACACCTGGTCTTTACTAGGGATGTAACAATTCACTCAACGCACGATGCGATACGATTCACGATACTGGTTTCACGATACGACTTTCTCACGATTTTTTTAACAAGTGATTAATTTAAGAAATTATAAATGAAAAAGTGTCCCTTTTATTATTTCTCAGACAAAATGCTGCACATTTCTTTTTCATTTTGAAATATATTTGTCAAATAAAAAAACTACATTGAAATTTAAAAAATCCCTTCAAGGTTGTTTCAACTCAGTCTTTCTGTCTGTCTGGTCAAGAGGGTGGACACTGGTACCTTCCAACACTAAGTAAAAGACTATGTAAAATTAGTACCACATTTAGAGGGGTTTTAATTTTGTTATAATTTGTATCATTACACTAGCAAGAGTAAAAAAAAACACACATTTAGAAAAATATTTCATAACCATCAATAAATTCTATATATAAAAAAATATACATCCATGTACACATTTAGAGAAAGAGATCGTAAAATAAATACAACACGGAAACACTGCCACGGAAACACTAGTGCACCATGTGATCTCCGTGGCTCTCGCACTTGTCGTATTAATGCCTTTTACATGAAAACGGAGGTGACTTGTGCTTCTCACGGTGGTGATTATTATTAGTCTACGGAAAGTCAAAATGCCGCCACACCTCCGATTTGATGAGTCAATATCAAGGGTGTAATCCATCAGCCGGAAGTTGAAGCCTCGCGGGAGCCGCCACTGTAGCAGAACTTCACCTGCTGTTAGCATTACATTGACTCCCATTCATTTTGGCGTCACTTTGACAGCGAATAACTTTACATCTGAGGCGTCCAAAGACTTCATTTGTCCATTATATATTTCTAAATAAACACGACAATGTATAATAGGCTCCATTACTTTGTATCTTACGTTATGGCCCCGTAGAAGCCGTTTTTGTTAAAAACAGGCTAACGATTGCGTCATAACCACGCGACTCTCTGTCGCACAGTAGAGAAATTACCGTATAGACAGGAGGAGAAGCTCACAGGCAATCGGGGGGACGTCCCGTCAAGGGAGAAGCCCATAGATAATGAGTCCATAAAAGCAACGGGACAAAATATTTCAACAACGTTTTGGGTAATTGGAAATAATTCGGTATGTGGCAAGTGAATACATATGAAGTGATTAACGTTGGCAATTTTCACGCACAGCTACTAGAAGATTTACGTCTGTCAGACAGGTTACTCACGTCATCAAGCTTAGTTTGAGTCGGTTTGAGTCTGCGCGTCAGGAACGGAAGTGCTAAAAATTCGCTAAAAATGTGCTTCAACTGTCTCAGCTGAGTTCCAATGAGATGGCTCTGTCCACTTCTTATACTGTCTATGGTCAATATCTACGCTTGCCGTCGCCATGTGTTTGACGGCGCGTGCACACCAGTGAGGCGCACACTGGCGCGGCGCGAGCGTAGCAAACCGAGCGTTTTCCGTCCATTCCTATAGAAGTTGAGCTTGGCTCACTCAAGCTCAAGTTCCATGAATGAAGTGAAAGCACTCGCTAGCTTCGCGCCAGTGTGTGCTTGCTGCTATTGTGCCTGTAAAGCGAGGTTCACAACTTCACAGTAGGCTACAGTAAACGCCCCTGCTGCTTAAAACGTGTATCGCGATTCGTTTAACATTTCAACCGTCACACATTTTTATCGATTTTCAACCGGTTGCAAGTGTATCGTTACATACCTAGTCTTTACATAATCGGATAGCTATCCCATCACAGGAAACGCATGAAGTGGTCAGGTGTAAACAGCCAGTGACTGAGAGTACTTGGTGTGATAATGTAATGTATTGCATGTCCGTTATGGCACGTTCATTTGTGGAATATGCAGTGAACATAGCCAAAGTTACAGCACAGTAACTGTAACGTTAACTACCCGCAAATTAAAACCTGCAAACGTTAGCTCAGTGCATAACAACAATCGTTGATTGCTGAACAGAAATCATGTCAGATGGAGTGTCATACAAGTAGCCGACTGTGAGGTTGAGGATGCCCTTATGCAATATTTACACTGCTCTATTCCAGTAGATAAATGTATGTCTTGGCAATGAAATACTTTTCTTTTTTAAATTAATATAGGCTATTTATCAGGCAGGTGCCTGTGCCTGTCAGTCTTCTGGGTTAAAATTAAATTACAGGTTGTTGTTGCACTGTCTCAGATTGTGTTCAAACCTTGTCTATATCAAGAATGTGTCCCAAAGCCAAGGCCTGTAAAATATTTCTGTTCAAATGCTGTCTTCATATTTTCAGCCCTTGAAATTTCTCCAGTTTTACAGCCTGAAAAGCATATTATCATATTATCAAATATTAAGCAATATTTGTACATTAATATAATGAAAAGTATTATTCATAGTCATTATCTTCTTAGACAGTGATACATTTTGAAAAATAAAACTTGTGGTTTGCTTAAATATCTGATCCTTCTGCTATTACGAAACACAATTTTCCCTGTTTATAGCAATTATGCCTCTTTTAATGTGATAAAACCACAAAATAATAATTTTGACTATGTATTGGTATGTAATTTACGGTGATGTAAGGTACTGGAAAAGGCTTTACAATGGACCTTGAAAAGTGCTTGAGTTTGACCTTGGAAAAAGTGTACGAACCCTGATCAAGTGAAGTCTTTAGAAGTGAGTCATTGAATCATTCACTCAACCGGTTATCTTTAAATATACAATCTAATTAATTAAACAGGTAATTAAATTAAATAGACTGCAGCAATTAACATTTTGTTCAGAACATATAGTAATTTACACGTTATTGTGCTTAGTTGTCTGGTCAGAATTGTGGGAGAGTCATGATTTCTATTATGATTCTCAATTTATCCAGAATTTTTTTTATTTTTTAGATTATACCTTATATTTGATTCTATGTTGATGAATTGTTCACAATAATTTTATGTATTTTTTTGTGCGATATAAAATATGCTATAAAAGCAAAACCTATTTTTTGTTTACAAAATTATTGAAAAAAAATATTAACATACAGAAATGTGACCATATTAGACTAATGAAAAGTAGTATAATCTTAACAAGATAGGTAAATAGCATGTAAATGAATATGTGTAATATATAAACATGCATATATGTGTGCAGTTGGATAAGTAACTACAGTAAATGGTCTTCATGTTGACTTTTTGGATCTGTTCCTCACACAGATATGTACCGTACGGCATCTTAAGAGCCTCTGGTCTCTTTTCTTTCATTGAATGGAAACCAGTAGCTTTGAGATTCTCCAAAAGCTCGTTTGTGAACGAACAGAAGAAGATAACGTGAGTTTCTGACACGATTGAGTAAAAGATGGTTTGTAGATGAACTTTCCTGAAAGCAGCTGCGCTAACACACACACACACGCACACGCACACACGCACACGCACACACACACACACACACACACACACACACACACACACACACACACACACACACACACACACACACACACACACACGAACAGAAGCGTTCATGCTCTCAGAGGACGAGCTTCTCCCGCACACAAAAGCCAGGGTTTGTTTTGAGTGTGTGTGTGTGTGTGTGTGTGTGTGTGTGTGTGTGTGTGTGTCTGCACACCTGGAAGAGCTGGACGCGGGCCAGAAACCTCAGGAAATTGAGACGGGATGAATTGAGAAGAGTTGAATGACAGATAGAGAGCATTGTGTTGTCAGGAACGACAGTCAATGACACTTTACAGGGTTGCTTCTCATTTCCAGTGCTTTAGTAAACACACACACACACACACACACACACACACACACACACACACACACACACACACACACACACACACCTCTGAAATACCAGGGCTTTCATAACAGGAACAGGAGATGTGTGTTACGCCCACGTCTGAATGTTTAAAATGGCATCAAGAAAGCTATAAATCTTGACATTTATACACCGTAAGATTGTAGTCTTGCAGGTTGAGTTTATGGAAGTTAATAATATTGTATTATTAACAGTGTAGTTTTAGTGGGATATTATTTATAAACTGTTAGTGTATATTTTATGTGTTTACAATTACTACATATATATATTTTTTATTTTAATTTATATTTTAATAGAATATGATACATTTTATTTTATATTATAATACAAATATATTATAGTATAATAATCAAATCAAATGACTTTTTTGTTATAAATTATTATATTATATTCTAATAGATCAAATATTTCGTTTTTTATTTTACTTTGTAATAAAATAATGTATTAAGAAATAAATTATTAAATTATATTAAAATAAAACATATTATAATATAATTAAGTAAAATATATGATGTATATAATTTTATAGTTTATTTTCGGTTTTCATTTTAATTTAAGTTTGAGTTACATTTTGTACTTGTCATTTGTATTAGTTTTTGATTTTTAAATATTTCTATATAGCAGTCATTTATTTGTATTTCAGTTTTAGTAATTTTACTACATCAACAACTAATTTAATTTTCCAAGGCAACATTTTCATTTAAGTTTAAGCTGTTCATCAAATATTTATTTGTTTATTGTTTTTTTTTACCCCAATCTGAATGTTTAAAACAGCATCTTGTGTTCATCTATAAAACCGTATATTTAACTGCGTTTATATACCATAATCCTGTCTGATTTCTGCTAATTGCTGCTGATAGAAACCGTGTGATAAAATACAATTTAATGAGCACAAATGAGAAATTTACCCCTATTTTGCACAATATTTACTCCATTTTTGGAAACACAAAAACGTGCATTATTCATTGCATGGTTACGAATGACCAAATATCATCCGATCACGAGTCTGTACTGTAAATCTGTGCCGTCCTAAAGCTAATATATGTGTGTTTGTTGTCATGCATCTGTCTGTAAGTGTGTTTAGCAGTGACTGAGCTGGAATGTGTGTGTTCAGGTCTCTCGTGTGCTGTAATCCAGATCATCGTAAGATAAACACATTTCACACAGTGTGTGTTATCGAGTGCTGGCGTTCACAGACTCAGCTCTACATGAACACTTCGGGATGGATGATTTATAACTAATTTATGCTCTTAAAATGTTTTCCAAACATGCAATGCTGTCTGTGGGAATTAAATCTTGTTTTCGTAATGAGTAAAATGCTCTTTTTATTAAGGAGTTTTTAGCAAAAGCTAAAGATTTGAAGAAATCTGAATTAAATCATTTTGTGGCCAATGAGAAGCTGTTTGTTACGTCTCTCAGTCTTGAGTTTGTGTTCATGAATTCAGACGAGAATAATGTTATTTTAGTGGGATATTATTTATATACTGTTAGAGTATTTTTTTATATGTTTTGAATTACCATTTATTTTTAAATTTTCATTAAATTTTTTTAAATAGTTTGTTTTTGTGCTTTAATAATTTTTATTATTATTATTGTTTAATATTTCTATTCAGTTTAATAGTTATA
>NW_027508764.1:25000-32500 GCF_051911475.1 Siphateles boraxobius
AATAATTCATCAGTGCATATTATTCTGAAGTAAAGAAATTGTTTATTTCATTGTCTTATAAGTTATTAAAGTTACAAGATTATGTAAACTAAAGCTTGAATAGTCGTGGAGAAATTCTTTTGTTTTATGTTTGTAAAATATAATTAAACATTAATTTTAATAATGAAATTATTATTTATTTATTTAAATATTTTTTAAATTGAACAAATATTTGATTTAAATGTTTTTACAAGATTTTATTTATTTATTTATTTCGACTAATAGCTGATTAATAACTAAAAGCTATTTTTATTTTTTTATGATTTTATTGTTTGGTTTTATTTAATTTTTAACCAATTAATTATTATTGTTTTATTTAATGTAATTTAATATTTTATTATTTAATTTTAATTAAATCTGTTTTATTTATTTATGATTTATAATGTCGCGTTTCATTTTTTAAATCATTTTACAATTTTTTTTATACATCATTTTATACATATATTTTTATTTATTGTTTTTTTTTAAGTGTCTATAATTGCCATCAGAGCAGTGTTTGCTTAGACTGATCTGAGGCCTGTGTTGTGATCGTGGTCTGATCCCGGATCAGTGTAAAGGTCGACTCTGGCCTGCGGGGGTTAAAATGACACTGATCCTGTCTGAGAGCGAGAGAGAGCGAGAGAGAGCGAGAGAGAGCGAGAGTGAGTGAGAGTGAGTGAGAGTGAGTGAGAGTGAGTGAGAGTGAGTGAGTGAGTGAGAGTGAGTGAGAGTGAGTGAGAGTGAGTGAGAGTGAGTGAGTGAGAGAGAGTGAGAGAGAGTGTGAGAGCGAGAGAGTGAGTGAGAGTGAGTGAGAGTGAGTGAGAGTGAGTGAGAGTGAGTGAGAGTGAGTGAGAGCGAGTGAGAGCGAGTGAGAGCGAGTGAGAGCGAGTGAGAGCGAGTGAGAGCGAGTGAGAGCGAGTGAGAGTGAGTGAGTGAGAGAGAGTGTGAGAGCGAGAGTGTGAGTGAGTGTGAGTGAGAGTGAGTGAGAGTGAGTGAGAGTGAGTGAGTGAGAGAGAGTGTGAGAGCGAGAGTGTGAGTGAGTGTGAGTGAGAGTGAGAGTGTGAGTGAGTGTGAGAGCCAGGGCCGGATTCAGCCAGCCCCACTAGGGGGTGCAGGAAGAATATCAGGGGGGGCAAGTCATTTAACGGAACATTTAAATTTGACAAATATAGTGATTTGATTTATATTGTGATATATATCGATATGGCCAGAAATGAAAAAATATATTGTGAAATGAAAAAATCCTACATCGCCCAGCTCTAATCTATCAGCTCAAAGCTATCAGCTATCAGCATTTGATTTGTCTTATAGGTTTTATGTTGGATGCCCTTCCTGACACTACCCTCTGCATTTACCCGGGCTTGGGACCGGCACAAATAGGACACTGGCTTGTGTCCTGTTGAGGCTGCATTTATTTATTTATTTATTTATTTATTCTGTCTGTCTGTCTTGTCTGTCCTTTCGTTTTTTATTTCAATCTTTTTTTTTTTTTTTTTTTTTTTTTTTTTTTATTATTTCTTTAGCTCTGTACACAGCATGGCTTATATCAGTCATTATAGCATCAGTCGTCTGCTTTTCTGTGCAAAAGTTCTAATAAATGCGTCCATATCTAGACCTGTTGTTATGGCCTTCTCGTGAGCCAGAACAACTAAATTTCTTTTTCTCTCATGTAGCATAGTGCGGCGGAAGGGGGTAAGAACACGAGACAAAGTGGAGAAAGAGCTCTCGCATGATGCAGATGATATTCCAATCACAAGTGAGGTCACATACATGCGATGGAGCTGAGGAAAGGCATTCTTATACCCGTGTAGATATGTGCAAATGGTGGAGAGGTCTACAAACTCTACGTTCTCATCATCATTAGTCTTTTTGAATTCTTTTTCCAACATAATTTTTGCGACAAGAATGTCATTGCAAAGTTTGTCACTGTCACAGTGTGTCTGCGTGCTCCGCTCTGCAGTGACTGACTGAGACGTGAAGCTCAGCAGGTTCACCACAAGCCGGAGAAGCGGCCACGCCCTCCCTATGCATCTACCAATCAGTAGCTACTTTGAATGAGGGATAGAGAGCAGAGAGCGCTCACTCTGACCATTTTTCTTGAAATATTTTTTAAATTTGGGATCTTTGCATGCCATCACGTTTGGGGGGGCAGTCACGGCATTTGAGAGTGAGAGAGTGTGATTGTGAGAGAGAGTGTAATTGTGAGAGTGAGAGTGTGAGAGAGAGAGAGTGAGAGTGTGATTGTGAGTGAGAGAGTGAGAGAGTGAGTGAGAGAGAGTGAGAGAGTGAGATTGTGAGAGAGAGAGTGTGATTGTGAGAGTGAGAGTGAGAGAGTGTGATTGTGAGAGTGAGAGAGTGTGATTGTGAGAGTGTGATTGTGAGTGAGAGAGTGAGAGAGTGAGTGAGAGAGAGTGAGAGAGTGAGATTGTGAGAGAGAGAGTGTGGTTGTGAGAGTGAGAGTGAGAGAGTGTGATTGTGAGAGTGAGAGAGTGTGATTGTGAGAGTGAGAGAGTGTGATTGTGAGAGTGTGAGAGTGTGATTGTGAGAGTGAGAGAGTGTGAGTGTGAGAGTGATTGTGAGAGTGAGAGAGTGTGATTGTGAGAGTGTGAGTGAGAGAGTGTGAGTGAGAGAGTTAGAGAGTGTGATTGTGAGAGTGAGAGAGTGTGATTGTGAGAGTGTGATTGTGAGAGTGTGATTGTGAGAGTGTGATTGTGAGAGTGTGATTGTGAGAGTGTGATTGTGAGAGTGTGTGAGAGTGTGATTGTGAGAGTGTGATTGTGAGAGTGTGAGTGTGAGAGTGTGAGAGTGTGAGTGAGAGAGTGAGAGAGTGAGAGAGTGTGATTGTGAGAGTGTGATTGTGAGAGTGTGATTCTGAGAGTGTGATTGTGAGAGTGTGAGTGTGAGAGTGTGATTGTGAGAGTGAGAGTGTGATTGTGAGAGTGTGATTGTGAGAGTGTGATTGTGAGAGAGTGTGATTGTGAGAGAGTGTGATTGTGAGAGTGTGATTGTGAGAGTGAGAGTGTGATTGAGAGAGTGAGAGAGTGTGATTGTGAGAGTGTGATTGTGAGAGTGTGATTGTGAGAGTGTGATTGTGAGAGTGAGAGTGTGATTGTGAGAGTGTGAGAGTGAGAGTGTGATTGTGAGAGTGTGATTGTGAGAGTGTGAGTGAGAGAGTGTGATTGTGAGAGTGTGAGTGAGAGAGTGAGAGAGTGTGATTGTGAGAGTGTGATTGTGAGAGTGTGATTGTGAGAGTGTGATTGTGAGAGTGTGATTGTGAGAGTGTGATTGTGAGAGTGTGATTGTGAGAGTGTGATTGTGAGAGTGTGAGTGTGAGTGTGAGAGTGTGAGTGTGAGAGTGTGATTGTGAGAGTGTGATTGTGAGAGTGAGAGTGTGATTGTGAGAGTGTGATTGTGAGAGTGTGATTGTGAGAGTGTGATTGTGAGAGTGTGATTGTGAGAGTGAGAGAGTGTGATTGTGAGAGTGTGATTGTGAGAGTGTGATTGTGAGAGTGAGAGAGTGTGATTGTGAGAGTGTGATTGTGAGTGAGAGAGTGAGAGAGTGAGTGAGAGAGAGTGAGAGAGTGAGATTGTGAGAGAGAGAGTGTGGTTGTGAGAGTGAGAGTGAGAGAGTGTGATTGTGAGAGTGAGAGAGTGTGATTGTGAGAGTGAGAGAGTGTGATTGTGAGAGTGTGAGAGTGTGATTGTGAGAGTGAGAGAGTGTGAGTGTGAGAGTGTGATTGTGAGAGTGAGAGAGTGTGATTGTGAGAGTGTGATTGTGAGAGTGTGATTGTGAGAGTGTGATTGTGAGAGTGTGATTGTGAGAGTGTGAGTGAGAGAGTGTGAGAGTGTGAGAGAGTGTGATTGTGAGAGTGTGAGTGTGAGAGTGTGAGAGTGTGAGTGAGAGAGTGAGAGAGTGAGAGAGTGTGATTGTGAGAGTGTGATTGTGAGAGTGTGATTGTGAGAGTGTGATTGTGAGAGTGAGAGAGTGTGATTGTGAGAGTGTGATTGTGAGAGTGTGATTGTGAGAGTGTGATTGTGAGAGTGTGATTGTGAGAGTGTGAGTGAGAGAGTGTGAGAGTGTGAGAGAGTGTGATTGTGAGAGTGTGAGTGTGAGAGTGTGAGAGTGTGAGTGAGAGAGTGAGAGAGTGAGAGAGTGTGATTGTGAGAGTGTGATTGTGAGAGTGTGATTCTGAGAGTGTGATTGTGAGAGTGTGAGTGTGAGAGTGTGATTGTGAGAGTGAGAGTGTGATTGTGAGAGTGTGATTGTGAGAGTGTGATTGTGAGAGTGTGATTGTGAGAGTGTGATTGTGAGAGTGAGAGTGTGATTGAGAGAGTGTGATTGAGAGAGTGAGAGAGTGTGATTGTGAGAGTGTGATTGTGAGAGTGTGATTGTGAGAGTGTGATTGAGAGAGTGTGATTGAGAGAGTGAGAGAGTGTGATTGTGAGAGTGTGATTGTGAGAGTGTGATTGTGAGAGTGAGAGTGTGATTGTGAGAGTGTGAGTGTGAGAGTGAGAGTGTGATTGTGAGAGTGTGATTGTGAGAGTGTGATTGTGAGAGTGTGAGTGAGAGAGTGTGAGTGAGAGAGTGAGAGAGTGTGATTGTGAGAGTGTGATTGTGAGAGTGTGATTGTGAGAGTGTGATTGTGAGAGTGTGAGTGTGAGAGTGTGAGTGTGAGAGTGTGAGTGTGAGAGTGTGATTGTGAGAGTGTGATTGTGAGAGTGAGAGTGTGATTGTGAGAGTGTGATTGTGAGAGTGTGATTGTGAGAGTGTGATTGTGAGAGTGAGAGAGTGTGATTGTGAGAGTGTGATTGTGAGAGTGTGATTGTGAGAGTGTGAGTGTGAGAGTGTGATTGTGAGAGTGAGAGTGTGATTGTGAGAGTGTGATTGTGAGAGTGAGAGTGTGATTGTGAGAGTGTGATTGTGAGAGTGTGATTGTGAGAGTGTGAGTGTGAGAGTGAGAGTGTGATTGTGAGAGTGTGATTGTGATTTTAAGAGTGAGAGTGTGATTGTGAGAGTGTGATTGTGAGAGTGTGAGTGTGATTGTGAGAGTGTGAGTGTGAGAGTGTGATTGTGAGAGTGTGATTGTGAGAGTGTGATTGTGAGAGTGTGATTGTGAGAGTGTGATTGTGAGAGTGTGATTGTGAGAGTGTGATTGTGAGAGTGAGAGTGTGATTGAGAGAGTGAGAGAGTGTGATTGTGAGAGTGTGATTGTGAGAGTGTGATTGTGAGAGTGAGAGTGAGAGTGTGATTGTGAGAGTGTGATTGTGAGAGTGTGATAGTGAGAGTGTGATTGTGAGAGTGTGAGTGTGAGAGTGTGATTGTGAGAGTGTGATTGTGAGAGTGAGAGTGTGATTGTGAGAGTGTGTGTGTGAGTGTGAGAGTGTGATTGTGAGTGAGAGAGTGTGATTGTGAGTGAGAGAGTGTGATTGTGAGTGAGAGAGTGTGATTGTGAGAGTGAGAGTGTGATTGAGAGAGTGTGATTGTGAGAGTGTGATTGTGAGAGTGAGAGTGAGAGTGTGATTGTGAGAGTGTGAGTGTGATTGAGAGAGTGAGAGAGTGTGATTGTGAGAGTGTGATTGTGAGAGTGAGAGTGTGATTGTGAGAGTGTGATTGTGAGAGTGAGAGTGAGAGTGAGAGTGTGATTGTGAGAGTGTGATTGTGAGAGTGTGATTGTGAGAGTGTGATTGTGAGAGTGTGAGTGTGAGTGTGAGAGTGTGATTGTGAGAGTGTGATTGTGAGAGTGAGAGTGTGATTGTGAGAGTGTGTGTGTGAGTGTGAGAGTGTGATTGTGAGTGAGAGAGTGTGATTGTGAGTGAGAGAGTGTGATTGTGAGAGTGAGAGTGTGATTGAGAGAGTGTGATTGTGAGAGTGTGATTGTGAGAGTGTGATTGTGAGAGTGTGATTGTGAGAGTGAGAGTGTGATTGTGAGGGTGTGAGTGTGAGAGTGTGATTGTGAGAGTGTGATTGTGAAAGTGTGATTGTGAGAGTGAGAGTGTGATTGTGAGAGTGAGAGTGTGATTGTGAGAGTGAGAGTGTGATTGAGAGAGTGAGAGAGTGTGATTGTGAGAGTGTGATTGTGAGAGTGAGAGTGAGAGTGTGATTGTGAGAGTGTGATTGTGAGAGTGAGAGTGTGATTGTGAGAGTGTGATTGTGAGAGTGTGATTGTGAGAGTGTGAGTGTGAGTGTGAGAGTGTGAGTGTGAGAGTGTGAGTGTGAGAGTGTGATTGTGAGAGTGTGATTGTGAGAGTGAGAGTGTGATTGTGAGAGTGTGTGTGTGAGTGTGAGAGTGTGATTGTGAGTGAGAGAGTGTGATTGTGAGTGAGAGAGTGTGATTGTGAGAGTGAGAGTGTGATTGAGAGAGTGAGAGAGTGTGATTGTGAGAGTGTGATTGTGAGAGTGTGATTGTGAGAGTGAGAGTGTGATTGTGAGAGTGTGAGTGTGAGAGTGTGATTGTGAGAGTGTGATTGTGAAAGTGTGATTGTGAGAGTGAGAGTGTGATTGTGAGAGTGTGTGTGTGAGTGTGAGAGTGTGATTGTGAGTGAGAGAGTGTGATTGTGAGTGAGAGAGTGTTATATATATATTATATATATATTATATTTTTATTTTTAATATGTATTATTAGATATTTATATACAATATAATACTATGAAATAATACAAAATAATGAGTTGAGGGAAAGAGGCTAATAAAGGTTGTGTCGAGGGACGTGGAGAAACGCCGTGACCCTTGACCCTTGACCCTTGGCCCTGAAGCGTGTCAGTAATTAACCAGTCGTCATCCGTCCTCTGTTTACCCAGAATCCTCCCTGTCCCGCAGCGAGGGTGTGAAACTGTGTGTGAAGGGCCTCGGGGTCCTGCTGTGTGTGTGTGTGTGTGTGTGTGTGTGTGCAGGGTTCCAGACTGCGACCAAATTGGTCGCATATGCGACCATTTTTTGAGAATTTGCGAGTTAAAATGTTATGTGGTCGCATTTGTGCGAGTGGACGCTTGAGCAAAAGAACGGCGTTGTATCAGCTGCTGCAGTCCGTAACTTATGTTCAAAATGAACGAGTAGGCTACATCATGAATCCATTTTCCAAACCGTGTTTCTGACTTATTCTGAATAACTGCGGTACGCCTATAATAAGTGTTTATATTCAGACTATTTTATCCCGGGGTCGTCTCGGCTCCGGAGTAGCCCAGTGCCTGCGTGATTCGCCATAGACATTAACGGAGAGAAGTTCCGTCTACAATGTTCTTCCGCAAGACACCTGCAGTTTATTTATTGACAAACGTAGACGTCACGCGCATATTGCACTCTGATGGTGAAACGCGCCAATTACGAATTCACGAATTAAGGCATATAAAAATGATAAAAATGGTCTCACGAAACACAGAGCCCCTTCCTCCTACGTCTTTTCAGCGGTTATATTTTCCTCTGTCGAGTGATTACTCTAATGATCGCTCGACAGAGGAAAAGGAAATTATTATAAAATGCAGAAG
>NW_027508764.1:40000-42500 GCF_051911475.1 Siphateles boraxobius
AATTTATCACACCAACACAAAACGCACGATTATTAATGATCCAGTCACTAAAACCAGAGATGTGAATCATTATGAGTTATTATTAGGGCCAACAGGAAGTCCTGTCTCTCTCACCGCATCACTTCCTCTGCACACTTCTGTTTCTGAGCTGCGGCTTTCCTCTCACGTTCAGCTGCTTTTCAAATGATTCATGTCTTCATTTAAAGCTTATTTTGATCATGTGATTAATCGGAGGTGTGTGTGTGTGTGTGTGTGTGTGTGTGTGTGGCCAGGACTGTTTCGCTGTGGAGGGGGAAGATCTGAAGCATGACTTCGAGAGACTCCAGCTGGCCATGGAGATGGTGGGATTCCTTCCCGCCACCAGAAAACTGTGAGTTTTAAAACACTCTCTGCCTGTCAATCATATTGTGCATTCAGGTTTGCTGCCACCCTATTGGCTGACATGACATTAGAGGGCGGAGTCACTGGGGTTACACACACTGAGTGGCAGAGTCAGAGGGCGGCAGAGTCAGAGAGCGGCAGAGTCAGAGCGGCAGAGTCAGAGAGCGGCAGAGTCAGAGGGCGGCAGAGTCAGAGAGCGGCAGAGTCAGAGAGCGGCAGAGTCCGAGAGCGGCAGAGTCAGAGAGCGGCAGAGTCAGAGAGCGGCAGAGTCAGAGAGCGGCAGAGTCAGAGAGCGGCAGAGTCAGAGAGCGGCAGAGTCCGAGAGCGGCAGAGTCCGAGAGCGGCAGAGTCCGTGGGCGGCAGAGTCAGAGAGCGGCAGAGCCAGAGAGCGGCAGAGGCAGAGAGCGGCAGAGTCCGAGAGCGGCAGAGTCCGAGAGCGGCAGAGTCAGAGAGCGGCAGAGTCAGAGAGCGGCAGGGTCAGAGAGCGGCAGAGTCAGTGAGCGGCAGAGTCAGAGAGCGGCAGAGTCAGAGAGCGGCAGAGTCCGAGAGCGGCAGAGTCCGAGAGCGGCAGAGTCCGAGAGCGGCAGAGTCCGAGGGCGGCAGAGTCAGAGGGCGGCAGAGTCAGAGAGCGGCAGAGTCAGTGGGCGGCAGAGTCAGAGAGCGGCAGAGTCAGAGGGCGGCAGAGTCAGAGGGCGGCAGAGCCAGAGAGCGGCAGAGCCAGAGAGCGGCAGAGTCAGAGGGCGGCAGAGCCAGAGAGCGGCAGAGCCAGAGAGCGGCAGAGTCAGAGAGCGGCAGAGTCAGAGAGCGGCAGAGTCCGAGAGCGGCAGAGTCCGAGAGCGGCAGAGTCCGAGAGCGGCAGAGTCCGAGGGCGGCAGAGTCAGAGAGCGGCAGAGTCAGAGAGCGGCAGAGTCAGAGAGCGGCAGAGTCCGAGAGCGGCAGAGTCAGTGGGCGGCAGAGTCAGAGAGCGGCAGAGTCAGAGAGCGGCAGAGTCAGAGAGCGGCAGAGTCCGAGAGCGGCAGAGTCCGAGAGCGGCAGAGTCCGAGAGCGGCAGAGTCAGTGGGCGGCAGAGTCAGAGAGCGGCAGAGTCAGAGAGCGGCAGAGTCCGAGAGCGGCAGAGTCCGAGAGCGGCAGAGTCCGAGAGCGGCAGAGTCCGAGAGCGGCAGAGTCCGAGAGCGGCAGAGTCAGAGGGCGGCAGAGTCAGAGAGCGGCAGAGTCAGTGGGCGGCAGAGTCAGAGAGCGGCAGAGTCAGAGGGCGGCAGAGTCAGTGGGCGGCAGAGTCCGAGAGCGGCAGAGTCAGAGGGCGGCAGAGTCAGTGAGCGGCAGAGTCAGAGAGCGGCAGAGTCCGAGAGCGGCAGAGTCCGAGAGCGGCAGAGTCCGAGAGCGGCAGAGTCCGAGGGCGGCAGAGTCAGAGAGCGGCAGAGTCAGAGAGCGGCAGAGTCCGAGAGCGGCAGAGTCAGTGGGCGGCAGAGTCAGAGGGCGGCAGAGTCAGAGAGCGGCAGAGTCCGAGAGCGGCAGAGTCCGAGAGCGGCAGAGTCCGAGAGCGGCAGAGTCAGTGGGCGGCAGAGTCAGAGAGCGGCAGAGTCCGAGAGCGGCAGAGTCCGAGAGCGGCAGAGTCCGAGAGCGGCAGAGTCCGAGAGCGGCAGAGTCCGAGAGCGGCAGAGTCAGAGGGCGGCAGAGTCAGAGAGCGGCAGAGTCAGTGGGCGGCAGAGTCAGAGAGCGGCAGAGTCAGAGGGCGGCAGAGTCAGTGGGCGGCAGAGTCCGAGAGCGGCAGAGTCAGAGGGCGGCAGAGTCAGTGAGCGGCAGAGTCAGAGAGCGGCAGAGTCAGAGAGCGGCAGAGTCCGAGAGCGGCAGAGTCCGAGAGCGGCAGAGTCCGAGGGCGGCAGAGTCAGAGAGCGGCAGAGTCAGAGAGCGGCAGAGTCCGAGAGCGGCAGAGTCAGTGGGCGGCAGAGTCAGAGGGCGGCAGAGTCAGAGGGCGGCAGAGTCAGAGGGCGGCAGAGTCAGAGGGCGGCAGAGTCAGAGGGCGGCAGAGTCAGAGGGCGGCAGAGCCAGAGGGCGGCAGAGCCAGAGGGCGGCAGAGCCAGAGGGCGGCAGAGCCAGAGGGCGGCAGAGCCAGAGGGCG
>NW_027508764.1:47500-57500 GCF_051911475.1 Siphateles boraxobius
GAGACTCCAGTAAGATTCCTAAAGACTGCCGGTCTTTAGTCTGGGACTGTGAAAATCCTTTGGTGTACGCCCGGCATTAGATTTAGAGAGACTGAGACTCTGAGAGACACTTAGAGACTCAGAGAAACTCAGATTTAGAGAGACTGAGACTCTGAGAGACACTTAGAGACTCAGAGAGACTCAGATTTAGAGAGACTGAGACTCAGACACTGAGAGACTCAGATTTAGAGAGACTCAGACTCAGACACTGAGAGACTCAGATTTAGAGAGACTCAGACTCAGAGAGACTTGGACTCGGAGAGACTCAGAGACTATTTGATCTTTATTTTTCATTAAACGTCGGGGTCAGCGCTGCAGTTGTTCACGCTGGACTCTGTAGATGGACAGACATCATTCTCTTCAGATGTGTGATGTCCAGTGGAGGATCTGAGACCGTAGTGTTCATGTTGCGGTGTGTGACGCTCGTGTGTGTGTGTGTGTGTGTGTGTGCGCGCAGGCGGGGACGGTGAGGGACTCGATGGCCAAGTCTCTGTACGGCGCTCTGTTCGACTGGATCGTCTTCCGCACCAATCACGCGCTGCTCTACAACAAAGACCTGGAGGATTCGGCCAAGGTACACACACACACACACACACACACACACACACACACACGCACACACACACACACACACACACACACACACACACACACACACACACACACACACACACACACACACACACACACACACGCACACACACACACACACACACACACACACACACACACACACACACACACACGACTACTGCTGTTTCTTGACCTTCACAAATCATCCCGACTGCTCCATATTGAAGTATTTTATGTGTAATATGCTGTATGAAAAGAAGTTTATATATATGTGTATATATATATATATATATATATATATATATATATATATATATATATAAATATATATAAAATCTATCTATCTATAGTATATACTGTAAATATATATATATGTATATATAAGTGCTGGGCAATGATTAATCGCATCCAAAATAAAGGTTTGTGTTTATATAATATGTGTGTGTACTGTGTATAATTATTTTGTATATATGAATACACACACATGCATGTATGTATTTAAGAAAAATTTTGTTATTTATATATAAAATATTTATATTTATATATAATATAAATGATGTATGCAGTATATACATGCAAATATTTCTTAAATGTATACATATAATAAATAAATAATTATTATTGTCATTTTCTAGCCTTACATAAGCCGTCCTGAAAGTGATAATGTGGTAAACTGGCGCGTGACGTGATCCTACATCATGTTCCCAGTTCTCCTGCTGATATGTTTCCGATCCTAATCACTGGTGTTGATGTGAAACGTGTCGTGTTTCAGATCCTGTCCATCGGGGTGCTGGACATCTTCGGCTTCGAGGACTACGAGAACAACAGCTTCGAGCAGTTCTGCATCAACTTCGCCAATGAAACGCTGCAGCATTACTTCAACCAGCACATCTTCAAACTCGAGCAGGTATAAAACAGCCTCGTCTTCTCCATCCTGACACGGATCTCCAGATCTGTGATCATTACTGATGTTTGCTGAGGCGTGAGTCATTATTAATACACTTCATCAAATACTGGAGTCCTGAAGGATCTTCATGTGTATAGAGACAGATTTTGCTCTGTTCTTTGATCATAAAGCAATAGTTCATACAAAAAGATTCAGTGAACTACTCTTAAACATCAATATCAATTTGTTGCTCTTTCAAGTATTTAGTTTAGTTTTATTACGGTCTAAACTCTGATATTTATCATTAGGTTTGATCGGTCAGATTTTGGCATCATGTTTGATGTTATGAAATGTATCCCTATTAATGTTTGACTATATTACAGTAAAAAAAAAACACTACAGATTCCTTCAAATCAAATATACCTACATATTAAAAATCACGTTGTCAAAATATATAAAACACCAATTTTTATTTTTTAAATATGTACAACCAAACGTAATATTTATTGAATTCTTAGTCAAATATTGTTAAAATATTAAAGCCTTCAATTCAATAATTATTCAGTTATTTATGTAGCTGTTTGTATGCTTTTATTCTCATTTTTGTTTCATTTTTTGGTTTGTTTTTATTAAAATTTTTCGGAATATATTTATTCTGAAATGTGAAACGCTTTGAGCTGCATTATGTTTGAAAGGCACTATAATAATAATTATTATAATAATAATAATAGTTATTGTTGTTTTTATATTTAATAAAGCATTTATATTTTGACCTGTGAAACACTTTGAGCAGCAATTTATATTTGGAACACACTTTAAAAAAAAATATTAATATTAATAATAATAATTATATATATATAATTGATCATGAGTTGATCGTTTGACAGTGAGAGTTGATCGTGTGACAGTGAGAGTTGTTCGTGTGACTGTGAGAGTTGATCGTGTGACAGTGAGAGTTGTTCGTGTGACAGTGAGAGTTGTTCGTGTGACAGTGAGAGTTGTTCGTGTGACAGTGAGAGTTGATCGTGTGACAGTGAGAGTTGATCGTGTGACAGTGAGAGTTGTTCGTGTGACTGTGAGAGTTGATCGTGTGACAGTGAGAGTTGATCGTGTGACAGTGAGAGTTGTTCGTGTGACAGTGAGAGTTGATCGTGTGACAGTGAGAGTTGTTCGTGTGACTGTGAGAGTTGATCGTGTGACAGTGAGAGTTGATCGTGTGACAGTGAGAGTTGATCGTGTGACAGTGAGAGTTGTTCGTGTGACAGTGAGAGTTGATCGTGTGACAGTGAGAGTTGATCGTGTGACAGTGAGAGTTGTTCGTGTGACATTGAGAGTTGTTCGTGTGACAGTGAGAGTTGATCGTGTGACAGTGAGAGTTGTTCGTGTGACAGTGAGAGTTGATCGTGTGACAGTGAGAGTTGTTCGTGTGACAGTGAGAGTTGTTCGTGTGACCGTGAGAGTTGATCGTGTGACAGTGAGAGTTGTTCGTGTGACAGTGAGAGTTGTTCGTGTGACAGTGAGAGTTGATCGTGTGACAGTGAGAGTTGATCGTGTGACTGTGAGAGTTGTTCGTGTGACAGTGAGAGTTGATCGTGTGACAGTGAGAGTTGTTCGTGTGACAGTGAGAGTTGTTCGTGTGACTGTGAGAGTTGTTCGTGTGACAGTGAGAGTTGTTCGTGTGACCGTGAGAGTTGATCGTGTGACCGTGAGAGTTGATCGTGTGACCGTGAGAGTTGATCGTGTGACCGTGAGAGTTGATCGTGTGACAGTGAGAGTTGTTCGTGTGACAGTGAGAGTTGATCGTGTGACAGTGAGAGTTGATCGTGTGACAGTGAGAGTTGTTCGTGTGACTGTGAGAGTTGTTCGTGTGACAGTGAGAGTTGTTCGTGTGACCGTGAGAGTTGATCGTGTGACCGTGAGAGTTGATCGTGTGACCGTGAGAGTTGATCGTGTGACAGTGAGAGTTGTTCGTGTGACAGTGAGAGTTGATCGTGTGACAGTGAGAGTTGATCGTGTGACAGTGAGAGTTGATCGTGTGACAGTGAGAGTTGATCGTGTGACAGTGAGAGTTGATCGTGTGACAGTGAGAGTTGTTCGTGTGACCGTGAGAGTTGATCGTGTGACAGTGAGAGTTGTTCGTGTGACAGTGAGAGTTGATCGTGTGACAGTGAGAGTTGATCGTGTGACAGTGAGAGTTGTTCGTGTGACCGTGAGAGTTGATCGTGTGACAGTGAGAGTTGATCGTGTGACAGTGAGAGTTGATCGTGTGACCGTGAGAGTTGATCGTGTGACAGTGAGAGTTGATCGTGTGACAGTGAGAGTTGATCGTGTGACAGTGAGAGTTGATCGTGTGACAGTGAGAGTTGTTCGTGTGACTGTGAGAGTTGATCGTGTGACAGTGAGAGTTGTTCGTGTGACTGTGAGAGTTGATCGTGTGACAGTGAGAGTTGTTCGTGTGACAGTGAGAGTTGATCGTGTGACAGTGAGAGTTGTTCGTGTGACTGTGAGAGTTGATCGTGTGACAGTGAGAGTTGTTCGTGTGACAGTGAGAGTTGATCGTGTGACAGTGCGAGTTGATCGTGTGACAGTGAGAGTTGATCGTGTGACTGTGAGAGTTGTTCGTGTGACAGTGAGAGTTGATCGTGTGACTGTGAGAGTTGTTCGTGTGACAGTGAGAGTTGATCGTGTGACTGTGAGAGTTGATCGTGTGACAGTGAGAGTTGTTCGTGTGACCGTGAGAGTTGATCGTGTGACAGTGAGAGTTGATCGTGTGACAGTGAGAGTTGATCGTGTGACAGTGAGAGTTGATCGTGTGACAGTGAGAGTTGTTCGTGTGACAGTGAGAGTTGATCGTGTGACTGTGAGAGTTGATCGTGTGACAGTGAGAGTTGTTCGTGTGACAGTGAGAGTTGTTCGTGTGACCGTGAGAGTTGATCGTGTGACAGTGAGAGTTGATCGTGTGACAGTGAGAGTTGATCGTGTGACAGTGAGAGTTGTTCGTGTGACAGTGAGAGTTGTTCGTGTGACAGTGAGAGTTGTTCGTGTGACAGTGAGAGTTGTTCGTGTGACAGTGAGAGTTGATCGTGTGACAGTGAGAGTTGTTCGTGTGACAGTGAGAGTTGATCGTGTGACAGTGAGAGTTGATCGTGTGACAGTGAGAGTTGATCGTGTGACAGTGAGAGTTGATCGTGTGACCGTGAGAGTTGATCGTGTGAGTGACAGTGAGAGTTGATCGTGTGACAGTGAGAGTTGATAGGGAGTGAGAGTTGTTCGTGTGACAGTGAGAGTTGATCGTGTGACAGTGAGAGTTGATCGTGTGACCGTGAGAGTTGTTCGTGTGACAGTGAGAGTTGATCGTGTGACAGTGAGAGTTGATCGTGTGACAGTGAGAGTTGATCGTGTGACAGTGAGAGTTGATCGTGTGACAGTGAGAGTTGTTCGTGTGACAGTGAGAGTTGATCGTGTGACAGTGAGAGTTGATCGTGTGACAGTGAGAGTTGATCGTGTGACAGTGAGAGTTGATCGTGTGACAGTGAGAGTTGTTCGTGTGACCGTGAGAGTTGTTCGTGTGACAGTGAGAGTTGATCGTGTGACAGTGAGAGTTGATCGTGTGACAGTGAGAGTTGATCGTGTGACAGTGAGAGTTGTTCGTGTGACAGTGAGAGTTGATCGTGTGACAGTGAGAGTTGTTCGTGTGACAGTGAGAGTTGTTCGTGTGACAGTGAGAGTTGTTCGTGTGACAGTGAGAGTTGATCGTGTGACAGTGAGAGTTGTTCGTGTGACAGTGAGAGTTGATCGTGTGACAGTGAGAGTTGATCGTGTGACAGTGAGAGTTGATCGTGTGACAGTGAGAGTTGATCGTGTGACAGTGAGAGTTGTTCGTGTGACAGTGAGAGTTGATCGTGTGACAGTGAGAGTTGTTCGTGTGACCGTGAGAGTTGTTCGTGTGACAGTGAGAGTTGTTCGTGTGACAGTGAGAGTTGTTCGTGTGACAGTGAGAGTTGATCGTGTGACAGTGAGAGTTGTTCGTGTGACAGTGAGAGTTGATCGTGTGACAGTGAGAGTTGATCGTGTGACAGTGAGAGTTGATCGTGTGACAGTGAGAGTTGTTCGTGTGACAGTGAGAGTTGATCGTGTGACAGTGAGAGTTGTTCGTGTGACAGTGAGAGTTGTTCGTGTGACAGTGAGAGTTGTTCGTGTGACAGTGAGAGTTGTTCGTGTGACAGTGAGAGTTGATCGTGTGACAGTGAGAGTTGATCGTGTGACCGTGAGAGTTGATCGTGTGACCGTGAGAGTTGATCGTGTGACCGTGAGAGTTGATCGTGTGACCGTGAGAGTTGATCGTGTGACAGTGAGAGTTGATCGTGTGACAGTGAGAGTTGATCGTGTGACAGTGAGAGTTGATCGTGTGACAGTGAGAGTTGTTCGCGTGACATTGAGAGTTGTTCGCGTGACCGTGAGAGTTGATCGCGTGACCGTGAGAGTTGATCGTGTGACAGTGAGAGTTGTTCGTGTGACAGTGAGAGTTGATCGTGTGACAGTGAGAGTTGTTCGTGTGACAGTGAGAGTTGTTCGTGTGACAGTGAGAGTTGATCGTGTGACAGTGAGAGTTGATCGTGTGACCGTGAGAGTTGATCGTGTGACCGTGAGAGTTGATCGTGTGACAGTGAGAGTTGATCGTGTGACAGTGAGAGTTGATCGTGTGACAGTGAGAGTTGATCGTGTCACAGTGAGAGTTGATCGTGTGACAGTGAGAGTTGATCGTGTGACAGTGAGAGTTGTTCGTGTGACAGTGAGAGTTGATCGTGTGACAGTGAGAGTTGATCGTGTGACAGTGAGAGTTGATCGTGTGACAGTGCGAGTTGATCGTGTGACAGTGAGAGTTGATCGTGTGACAGTGAGAGTTGTTCGTGTGACAGTGAGAGTTGTTCGTGTGACAGTGAGAGTTGATCGTGTGACAGTGAGAGTTGTTCGTGTGACAGTGAGAGTTGATCGTGTGACAGTGAGAGTTGATCGTGTGACAGTGAGAGTTGTTCGTGTGACAGTGAGAGTTGATCGTGTGACAGTGAGAGTTGATCGTGTGACAGTGAGAGTTGATCGTGTGACCGTGAGAGTTGATCGTGTGACCGTGAGAGTTGATCGTGTGACCGTGAGAGTTGATCGTGTGACAGTGAGAGTTGATCGTGTGACCGTGAGAGTTGATCGTGTGACCGTGAGAGTTGATCGTGTGACAGTGAGAGTTGATCGTGTGACAGTGAGAGTTGATCGTGTGACCGTGAGAGTTGATCGTGTGACCGTGAGAGTTGATCGTGTGACAGTGAGAGTTGATCGTGTGACAGTGAGAGTTGATCGTGTGACAGTGAGAGTTGTTCGCGTGACAGTGAGAGTTGTTCGTGTGACCGTGAGAGTTGTTCGTGTGACCGTGAGAGTTGATCATGTGACCGTGAGAGTTGATCATGTGACGTTGACTCTCAGGAGGAGTATCGGTCTCAGGGCATCAGCTGGCACATGATCGAGTACATCGACAACACGGCCTGCATTAACCTCATCAGTAAGAAACCCACGGCGCTGCTCCACCTGCTGGACGAAGAGTGCAAGTGCGTCTCGAACACATTATACAATACACAACATATATGTGACCCTGGACCACAAAAGTCACAAGCGTCAATTTTTTTTCAAATTGAGTTTATACATCATCTGAAAGCTGATTAAATAAGCTTTCCGTTGATGTATGGTTTGTTATGATAGGACAATATTTGTTTGAGACACAACTATTGAAAATCTGGAAACATTGAGAAAATCCTCTTTAAAGTTTGTCCAATAATGTTCGAGATTTTGCTGCATCCACAAATAATTTTTTTATATATTTACGGTAGGAAATTTAAATACAAAATATCTTCATGGAACATGATCTTTCCAAATGATTTTTGGCATAAAATACAAATCGATAATTTTGACCCATACAATGTATTGTTGGCTACAAATACACCGGTGCGACTCGTGACTGGTTTCATGATCCAAGGTCACATATGACTCATATCAAATTGCAATTATGCAGTTATCATATATTGGAAACATTATCATATTATGTTATCATAAAAAAATGATGACTTATAATGACTTAAGAGTTTTAAAGCATTTCATCATGAATAAATGAGAGTTGTTGTTTGTAGTTTTCCGCAGGCGTCTAATCAAACTCTGCTGGACAAGTTTAAGCGTCAGCACGAGGGAAGCGTCTTCATCGAGTTCCCTGCCGTCATGGAGCCGGCGTTCATCATACGCCACTACGCCGGGAAGGTCAAATACGGCGTCAAGGTCAGAATCTACGTTTCAGAGAATCAAACCTGACTTCTGCCACAGAATCAACTTTTTATCTCACAATTCTGACTTTTTTCTCTCAGTTGCAAATCTCAATTCTGAGAAAAAAAAGTCAGAATTACGATATAAAAAAAAATCATACCTGGTTTCTGCCACAGAATGAAATTTGCGATTGCGAGTTTATATCTCTCAATTCTGAGAAAAAAGTCAGAATTTTTGACTATAAAGTCTGAATTGAAATATAACAATAGTCAGAATGCAAGTTTATATTTCACTTGTCTCAGAATCGTGAGATATAAACTCCCAATTACGTTTTTTTATTCTGTGGCCGAAACAAGCTTCCGTGTGTGTGTGAGATTAAGTAGTAAGCATTTGCATATGTATGTACACACACACACACCACTTCCAGTGACCTAATTCTGCGATTTAATCTGATTGGTTGGATTGGCCCCTCGGCTACGAGTGTATCTGGAGCACGTGTTTGGCAGAGAGGGTTAAATGTACACCACACACACACACACACACGCACATACACACACACACACATCACTGGAAAGTGTTGTCATCAGATGTGACAGTATCAGTGTTGATTATGAGCTGCTTCACATCAACCATCTTCATTTTCTGTCATTATTGTATTGTTGAGACACAATTTTTTGCCTTTTTTTTTTTTTTTACAGTTTTACTTAGTTACCTATAATAACCCTAGTTTATTAGCATACTAATCTGACTATTTTACAGTATGCATTATAAAAATGGTGAAAAAAAATACACTTTCCCTTAAAAAACGGACAAATCGTATTAAACACAGTTTTTATCCGATAGCTGTACAAGCTCTAAATGCCACAAAACATAAATGCTTATCTGATATGGGAAATAAGGGATTTGCGCAATCAAATTTGGCATATATCCATAACCATTTATATTGCACTATTCCCCCCTATTTTTCTCTATTGTACATATTTATTATTTTTATTTTTTGCACTCTTTACATTTACATTCTGTACCATTTGTTTACATTAGTTTATATTTTTGTAATGGGTGTGTGTGTGTGCACTTTTGAATGAGAGACTACATTTCATTGTATAACTATACAATCAAGTCTTCTTGCACTTTTTACAATACAGAGTGTTTTAAAGCAGCTTTACAGAGATAACAGGAAAATAATGCAACATAGTTTGTTTCCAGAAGAAAATAACGTCACAGTCACAGCTTAAAGAAAATTCAGTGATGTTTCATTTCTGTTGCAAAAAGTTATTAATTTATTTCATTTATATATATATATATAGCTGCTCTGGAGAAAACCGTGAAGTCATCGTCCAGTTCATCGTCTCGTATAATGCTGTCAATGCAGGCAGATCAATATTAATGTTGATTATTAAATTAAATGTTAAATTTAACTAAGCAAGCCAAAAGCCAATGGCACAAAGGGGAAAAAAGGCGACAGTACAATGACAATAAACGTATTCAATATTCGTGTCTATATATACTGACCCATATATTGAATGTCATTCACATTTATGCATTTAATCCAAAGCGACTTGCATTGAATTTCAAAGGTACACATTTACATTCTTATCAGTTCTTGCTTCCCCTGGGAATCGAACCCATGATCTTAGCGTTGCAAGCGCCAGCGCTCTACAGGAAAGCTATAGCTGTAGTCATTATAAAGCTGAAACAAATGGGATGTAATTGATTGTCCCGCAGGATTTCCGTGAGAAGAACACGGACCACATGCGTCCTGATATCGTGGCTCTGCTGAAGAGCAGTGGGAACGCGCTGGTCTGTGGCCTGATGGGCCTCGACCCGGTGGCCACCTTCAGATGGGCCGTGATCCGGGCCTTCTTCCGAGCGCTCGTCGCCTTCCGGGAGTCTGGGACACGGCACACGGAGAAGAGGACGAGCTCCGGTGAGTGACATCACAGTCTACAGACAAACCACACTCTACTCAGACACCTTCAACATTTCTCACATTATCACAGTTATTATAATGAAATATGACCAGAACTCAGCTGATATTTCACTGGTTTTGTCCGTCCTTCTGTTAGACTGTCTCACACATGAATTATGTTGAATATCTGTCAGCTGTTAAATTTAACTACACAATTAGATAATACCAGGTTAGCTCAAACAATTACCAAGCAATGCTTCATGTTGTTCAGTCTGTGGTGTAAGAAGGTGCAT
>NW_027508764.1:62500-140000 GCF_051911475.1 Siphateles boraxobius
GTGTGTGTGTGTGTGTGTGTGTGTGTGCGTGCTTGCTGTCTCAGGGACTGTGGCGTTCGAGGCTCGAGGTCCTCGTTCTCCTCTCACGACGAGGAGGGGATCTTCGTGAACTCTGTGAACAACAAGCTTCTGGAGCGAGCGCAGGGAATCCTGATGTGAGTAACGACAGCTTCAGTTCCTCTGATCATATCCACTCGGACTCACACTTTCTCTCTTTCCTGAAGGCGAAACAAGAACTACAAGACGAAGCCAGCCTCCCGAAGGTAAACGCCCCACTCGCGCTTTAATCCAACTCACGTTTATTTGTACAGCGCTTTACAGAATACACATCCTTTCAAAGCAGCTTTACAGAAAATGCATGAGTCCACATTATAATTTAGAGCGATCTGTTATCAGAGGAAACTGTTTAAGTTATGTATTTCAGAAATGTACATATACAAAATCACAGTTAGTGAAAAAGGTATTAATTTAAACAATGTAATAATTTAATGCAGAAACAATGAGCTCATTGAAGTAATGAATACTTGTTTGTTAACAGATGATTATGACATTTAGAAAGATGTAGCATTTGTGCATGTTGATTCAGAGTTATTTAAAGGGGACATATCATAAAAATCTTATTTTTCTGTGTTTAAGTGCTTCAACCAACACAGAAAACGTGAAAAGTGAAACCCAGTAATAAAGCAAAGTTCATCAATTATGAAACAAATTCAATTAATTTCAGTGTTGATTCAATTCAGTTCAATAAGTGTCAATGTTGCAAAGTTAATCAATTATGAAACAAATTCAATTAATTTAAATGTTGATTCAATTATGTTCAATAAGTATCAATGTTGCAAAGTTCATTAATTATTAAACAAATTCAATTAATTTAAATGTTGATTCAATTCAGTCAATAAAAGTGTCAATGTTGCAAAGTTAATCAATTATGAAACAAATTCAATTAATTTCAATGTTGATTCAATTATGTTCAATAAGTGTCAATGTTGCAAAGTTAATCAATTAGAAACAAATTCAATTAATTTCAATGTTGATTAAATTCAGTTCAATAACAGTGTCAATGTTTCAAAATTCATAAATTATGAAACAAATTCAATTAATTTCAATGTTGATTCAATTCAGTTCAATAAAAGTGTCAATGTTTCAAAATTCATCAATTATGAAACAAATTCAATTAATTTCAATGTTGATTCAATTCAGTTCAATAAAAGTGTCAATGTTTCAAAGTTCATCAATTATGGAACAAATTCAATTAATTTCAATGTTGATTCAATTCAGTTCAATAAAAGTGTCAATGTTTCAAAATTCATCAATTATGAAACAAATTCAATTAATTTCAATGTTGATTCAATTCAGTTCAATAAAAGTGTCAATGTTTCAAAGTTCATCAGTTATGAAACAAATTTAAAGAGACACAAAAATGTCGTGTTTTTGCTCATACCCAAAAAGGGGTAAATTTGACAAGCTGTAATAAATGATCTGTGAGCTGAAATTTCACAGACACATTCTGGGGACATTATATGACATCTTGTGAAAAGGGGCATAATCTTTAAAGCCAGTTGTCCTATGTAACTTACATTGTGTTGTTGACCGTATTTGACTTGACAGAGGTTTTGTTGTGTGTTCAGCACCTGCTGGACGTGAAATCGCTGAAGTACTTGAGCTGTCTGACGCTTCACGACCGCATAACCAAATCACTTCTGCACCTGCACAAGAAGAAGAAGCCGCCCAGCATCAGCGCTCAGTTCAACGTGAGCATCCGAATCCTTTAACACTTTACTTTACTTTATTGTTTATTTTTACAGGGACAATGCAAAATTAAAAGTAATTGCACTAGAGTTAGCTGAAAGCTAATTTGCATCTGCTGTCCCTGGGCGGGACACTTAAAGGGATAGTTCACACCAAGGGCGATAACTATAAAGATAATGATAAAGATTAGGGCTGCACAATATATTGAAATAATATGCAAATACAGTTATCATTATAGTTATCGCTCTTGGTGGGAACGCAAATATAGTTATCGTTATAGTTATCGCTCTTGGTGGGAACGCAAATATAGTTATCGTTATAGTTATCGTTCTTGGTTTGAACACAAATATAGTTGTCGTTATAGTTATCTTTATAGTTATCACTTGGTGTGAACGCAAATATAGTTATCTTTATAGTTATCACTTGGTGTGAACGCAAATATAGTTATCTTTATAGTTATCACTTGGTGTGAACGCAAATATAGTTATCGTTATAGTTATCGCTCTTGGCGTGAACGCAAATATAGTTATCGTTATAGTTATCACTCTTGGTGTGAACGCAAATATAGTTATCGTTATAGTTATCACTCTTGGTGTGAACGCAAATATAGTTATCGTTATAGTTATCGCTCTTGGTGGGAACGCAAATATAGTTATCGTTATAGTTATCGCTCTTGGTGGGAACGCAAATATAGTTATCGCTCTTGGTTGGAACACAAATATAGTTGTCGTTATAGTTATCTTTATAGTTATCACTTGGTGTGAACGCAAATATAGTTATCGTTATAGTTATCGCTCTTGGCGTGAACGCAAATATAGTTATCTTTATAGTTATCACTTGGTGTGAACGCAAATATAGTTATCGTTATAGTTATCGCTCTTGGCGTGAACGCAAATATAGTTATCGTTATAGTTATCACTCTTGGTGTGAACGCAAATATAGTTATCGTTATAGTTATCACTCTTGGTGTGAACGCAAATATAGTTATCGTTATAGTTATCGCTCTTGGTGGGAACGCAAATATAGTTATCGTTATAGTTATCGCTCTTGGTGGGAACGCAAATATAGTTATCGCTCTTGGTTGGAACACAAATATAGTTGTCGTTATAGTTATCTTTATAGTTATCACTTGGTGTGAACGCAAATATAGTTATCGTTATAGTTATCGCTCTTGGTGTGAAATCAAATATAGTTATCGTTATAGTTATCACTCTTGGTGTGAACGCAAATATAGTTATCGTTATAGTTATTACTCTTGGTGTGAACGCAAATATAGTTATCGTTATAGTTATCACTCTTGGTGTGAACGCAAATATAGTTATCGTTATAGTTATCACTCTTGGTGTGAAGGCAAATATAGTTATCGTTATAGTTATCGCTCTTGGTGTGAACGCAAGTATAGTTATCTTTATAGTTATCACTCTTGGTGTGAGCGCAAATATAGTTATCGTTATAGTTATCGCTCTTGGTGTGAACGCAAATATAGTCATCGTTATAGTTATTGCTCTTGGTGTGAACGCAAATATAGTCATCGTTATAGTTATCGCTCTTGCTGTGAACGCAAATATAGTCATCGTTATAGTGATCGCTCTTGGTGTGAACGCAAATATAGTTATCGTTATAGTTATCGCTCTTGGTGTGAACGCAAATATAGTTATCGTTATAGTTATCACTCTTGGTGTGAACACAAATATAGTTATCGTTATAGTTATCGCCCTTGGTGTGAACGCAAATATAGTTATCTTTATAGTTATCGCCCTTGGTGTGAAAGCAAATATAGTTATCGTTATAGTTATCGCTCTTGGTGTGAACGCAAATATAGTTATCGTTATAGTTATCACTCTTGGTGTGAACACAAATATAGTTATCGTTATAGTTATCGCCCTTGGTGTGAACGCAAATATAGTTATCGTTATAGTTATCACTCTTGGTGTGAACACAAATATAGTTATTGTTATAGTTATCGCCCTTGGTGTGAACGCAAATATAGTTATCTTTATAGTTATCGCCCTTGGTGTGAAAGCAAATATAGTTATCGTTATAGTTATCACTCTTGGTGTGAACGCAAATATAGTTAGCGTTATAGTTATCGTTCTTGGTGTGAACGCAAATATAGTTAGCGTTATAGTTATCGTTCTTGGTGTGACACCTCTTTACTCATCTGTATTGTGTCAGAACTGAAACTGTCTTGTGTTCGTGATGCAGGTTTCTCTGAACAAGCTGATGGAGACGCTGGGACAGTCTGAGCCGTACTTCGTGAAATGCATCCGGTCTAATGCAGAAAAGGTAGATTATGTGTCTTATTTCTTTCACTGCATCAATAGATTTAGATGCACGGTTTGATTAGCGTTGTTGTTTCGTAGCTTCCTCTGCGTTTCAACGACGCGCTGGTGTTGAGACAGCTGAGATACACTGGGATGCTGGAGACCGTGAGGATTCGGCAGTCTGGATACAGCGTCAAGTACAGCTTTCAGGTGAGAAAACTCTATTCAACACACACGTCAAGTCAGCAAAATTCAGCAATTATGAAATTAATTTAATTAAAAAGAAAACAGTAATTTAGATCCGCTCAGTTCAATTCAATGGTGATTTAATTCAGTCCAATAACAGTGTTAATGTTGGAACAAATTTAAGTTCAATGTTGATTCAGTTCAATAACAGTCAATGTTGCAAAGTTCAATTATGAAACAAATTAAATTCAGTTTAATGTTTTGCAGTTCAGTTCAAGAACAATCAATGTTGCAAAGTTCATCAATTATGAAACCAATTCAATTTAGTTCAAAAACAAGAGTCAGTGTTGCAAAAGTTCATAATTTATTAAAGAAATTCAATTCAGTTCAATAACAGTCGATGTTGCAGATTTCATTAATTATGAAACAAATTCAATTCAGTTCAATGTTGATTCAGTTCAATAACAGTCAATGTTGCAAAGTTGATTATGAAAAAAATTTAATTAATTTCAATTTTAATTTAGTTCAGTTCAAGAACAGTCAGTGTTGCAAGGTTCATCAATAATGAAAGAAATTCAATTCAGCTCAATGTAGCAGATTTCATCAATTATGAAATAAATTCAATTCAGGTCCATTTGATTCAATTCAGTCCAAAAACAGTATTGATGTTGCACAGTTTGTCAATTCAGAAACAATGATTCAGCTGTAAAACAGCTCTACAGAACAGCTTTTGTTAGTGCAGTTGAATCTGTAATATTTCTGAGTGTTACGTGTGAATGGCTTCACGGAGCTGGTTGTGTGTCTCTTCAGGATTTTGCTCATCATTTCCACGTGCTTTTACCCGCTGGATTTCACGGCACTCAGTCGGCCATCAGACAGTTCCTGCAGAGCGCAGAGCTCGAGCCCGACGGGTATCAAGTGGGCAGAAACATGGTAAGAAACACACATCCCTACAGACCCTTTATGTGCCGACGCAACGATTACGTCACGATTACGGGCCCGATTACGACCCCATTACGTCACGATTACGGGCCCGATTACGACCCCATTACGTCACGATTACGGCCCGACTACGTCCTGATTACGTCCTGATTACGTCCCGATTACGTCCCGATTACGGCCCGACTACGACCCGACTACGTCACGACTACGACCCGATTACGTCCCGATTACGTCCCGATTACGTCCCGATTACGTCCCGATTACGTCCCGATTACGACCCGATTACGACCCCATTACGTCCCGATTACGTCCCGATTACGACCCGATTACGACCCCATTACGTCACGATTACGTCACGATTACGTCCCGATTACGTCCCGATTACGTCACGATTACGGCCCGATTACGTCCCGATTACGACCCGATTACGACCCCATTACGTCACGATTACGTCCCGATTACGTCACGATTACGTCCCGATTACGTCCCGATTACGTCCCGATTACGACCCGATTACGTCCCGATTACGACCCCATTACGACCCCATTACGTCACGATTATGGCCCGATTACGTCCCGATTACGTCCCGATTACGTCCCGATTACGACCCGATTACGTCCCCATTACGTCATGATTACGGCCCCATTACGTCACGATTACGTCCCGATTACGTCACGATTACGGCCCGATTACGGCCCCATTACGTCACGATTACGGCCCGATTACGTCCCGATTACGTCCCGATTACGTCCCGATTACGTCCCGATTACGACCCGATTACGACCCCATTACGTCACGATTACGTCCCGATTACGTCCCGATTACGTCCCGATTACGTCCCGATTACGACCCGATTACGACCCCATTACGTCACGATTACGGCCCCATTACGTCACGATTACGTCCCGATTACGTCACGATTACGGCCCGATTACGGCCCCATTACGTCACGATTACGGCCCGATTACGTCACGATTAAGTCACGATTAAGTCACGATTACGGCCTGATTACGACCCGATTATGTCCCGATTACGGCTCGATTACGCTCCGGTTACGCCCCGGTTACGGCCCGATTACGTCACGATTACGGCCCGATTACGACCCGATTTCGTCACGGTTACGCCCCGGTTACGGCCTGATTACGACCCGATTAAGTCACGATTACGGCCCGCTTACGTCACGATTACTGCCCGATTATGTCAAGGCGTTAGCTGGAGGAACACTGGAGGCGGCCAATACAAACTAGCACAGATTCAACTACATGAGAGCTTCAAATATCATCTCGTTGTTTTGTTGTGTGCCAGAATCGACAGAGTACAGGCTTTAATTAGAAATGTCATCACATTATGTTTTCTAAACTATTGTGATTATTTGTAAATCATCTGTGATTCTATACATTCTTGTGATTGATTTCGACTAGACTTTTTGAAGAAAGAATAATCAAATAGATAAAGTTCAAAAAAGACTCTGAAAAGCAGAACTGCGGATCGTACCACACAAGTCCGTGACCATTCAATATAGGTATATTACATTAGGGTTCGTACGAGGTGCGTAAAAGGCTTAAAGTATTTGAATTTGACTTTTTAAGAAATGTAAGTCCTGGAAAACCCATGAAAACAGACGTGTTTATGAAAAGGTACTTGGAAAGCGCTTGAATTATTGAAAGACAATATATGTGAAATTAGTGTTTAATTTTATCGATAAAACAATCTTTTCACACAAAACTAAATGCCGCAGCTCGTCTGATATTGAGCAATTTCAATTGAGTTTGATATTGCTCATATAAATATCCAAGTATATGATACATCTTTCATTTTTCAGGTCAATCATATATTCATGAGAGAAAAAGTGATATCTCTGTCATAGTATCGTTTCAATGGTTGAAGTTTCCACAGTCATTGCATGTGCTGCACTTTGTTTTATTTTTGTTTATCTATTTACCTTTTTTTTGAATTTGAAAAATAATATAGATATTGTTTTGATAAGTGAGATCTCTGACTGTAGTCCTCGAAAACCAAAACAGTTGTGCTTGAAAAGTCTTTGAAAGTCCAGGAATTTAATTTTACAGTGTCTGTACGAACCCTGATATAAGCATCTGAAGATTTATATCTCTTTACGCCCGGTCTCTCTATCAGTGTAGATGTGCGGCCACTCAACGCTAATCCCGTCAGATCCTCCATCAGTGAGTGAGTGTGTACGGGACCTTAAATATTAAGATAAAATTGAATTTCATTGTTAAAAACAAAACTTAACTAGCGTTAGCTAAGCGGCCAGAGGAGTCGCTCTGCCTCCACTTAAGCTCCGCCCACAAAAAAACGTTTTGTCACGTGGGTCACGACTCTGATCTGAGCGAGTGTGTGTGTGTGTGTGTTCCTGCAGGTGTTTCTGCGAGAGCATCTGCGTCAGAAGCTTCAGGACGAGCTTCATCAGGAGGTGTTGAGGAGGATCGTGTGTTTGCAGAGACGCTTCAGGACGAAGCAGGAGAGAACACACTTCAGCCGGCAGAGACGAGCCGCACGCCTCATTCAGGTTCATCTATTATACAAATATGTCATATAATCCATGAGAGAACATGCCTCAGTCGCTACGTTTACATGCACAACTTTTATTTTTCAATCGGACTGAATTCATTACGATTGATGAATCTGGATGTAGTGTTTACGTGAACGCTAAACATGTGATCGGGTTGATGTGTGTGTTTATGTCACAAGCTTCAAATCATGATTGTTTTCTTGACATGCACACACTGCACGAGTGTACAGAGTTTCCCGCTGTTTGCGCATAATAACTATTCTCCTACATTGATCCATTTCTGGTCATAATTAGGAGACAATGAGCATATGAACCGTTGTGAAATTATGATTTATTATTAAATGTAATTAAAATTATTGTTAATATAACTATATATATATATATATGTAAACTAGTTAAAAAAAGACGTTTTTAAAAAATATATTTAAATTAATTTAAATATATATTTATATATATTTTAAATGGGTTACTACATATACAATTGTTATATAAAATATAGATATATACACATTCTTTAAAATTATGTTTTAATTATTTAAATTCAACATTTAATTATTAAATATGTAAATTATTTAAAAAATAGAAACATTTTTAAAATGTATGAAATATAAGACAGTCATTTCGAAATGTATCGGCTGATTTTATGAAATTTCACAGACAGGTTTATATCCGTCATAATAAAGTCATGTTTACACGGTTTGATACAGTGAGCGCTTTTGAGGAATAACCGATAAATGGATTTCTGAAAGTTAATCATGTTTCTGATATTTTCTGGGCGTATGAAGTGTTTCTAAGGCATATTTCTCTGATATTTTCTGCCTGGTTTGTTTGCTTTAGTCGAGCACGAAGGGAAGATCTGTGAAGGTTTTTCTCGAGTCATCTGTAGTTGTTTAATTGTGTTGCCAGATCTAGTTTTCAGTGTGTGCAGAACGTTGTGTTCTTCAAAACAAAGAGTCAGATAGACTTTCAAGATCCCAGCGCGATATTTGCACTAACATGTGGCGCTCGACAAACAAGACGTTACACGAAAGCTCAGAGCTTTGATAAGATGCATGTGTGCGGCAGTTCATGTTGTCAGTTTCTATCACATAATATTTAAAATGAAAGAAAAAGAAAAAGAATTGGACTTTTCTACACGGAATAATAACAAGTTTCTCAGATAACAGATTCTATATTTAAATAATTTGTACAAATATAAACGGTTTTATAATAATTATTTAAATTAATCATTTAAAAATGTACATATATATATATATTTAACATAAATATTATTTTTAAAATATGTACATTTTAAAATATATAAATTATTTAAATATGAATTTCTTTACATATATTTATACATTATTTAAAAAATATATATTTAGAAAAAAATTAACTTTTTTTAGAGTATGAAATGTAAAACATACTTTTAAAAAATATTATTAAATACATTACATGCATAAACTATTTAAAAAAATAAATATTTCTTTAAAAAATGTATGCAATAATTTAGATTATACACATTTTAAAAATAAATAATTAAAAAATATTTTTGTAAATGCGTGCAAAAATTATTTTTTTTAAATTACATTTTTAAAATGTATGAAATATAAAATAAATATTTTTTAAATATGTGTAAATTATTTAAAAAATATATACATCTGATAAAATGTTCACACATTATTAAAAACAAGTGAACAGTCAGTAATAAAATAAGAACAAATACACAAATTACAAGCAGAGATGAATACTAAATAACAACAGTAGTATTCATGTACAGAAATTAATAATTAAGCCTAAATTTAAAATAACACTATTTGTTCACTGTAGAAATTAAATATAGTTTCATCTTTGCTAAAGCTGTATTTTGAGATGGACATTAATGAGAAGGACAACAGCAGGAATATTAGGCTGCCGTCACTTTAAGACCGACTACACGGAGCGGGAAACTGACAAACATCCGGTTTTCTTTCTTTCTCAACAGTTTACTTATGACAGAACCGAGACAATACTCGTGGAGACGGGGATTTAGACATAATTTTGTGTGTATGTGTCCGTTCAAGAAACACATGTCTCTCTCTCTCTCTCTCTCTCTCTCTCTCTCTCTCTCTCTCTCTCTCTCTCTCTCTCTCTCTCTCTCTCTCTCTCTCTCACTCACTCTCTCTCTCTCTCACTCACTCTCTCTCCCTCCCTCCCTCCCTCTCTCTCTCTCTCTCTCTCTCTCCCTCCCTCCCTCCCTCTCTCTCTCTCTCTCTCTCTCTCTCACTCACTCTCTCTCTCTCTCTCTCACTCACTCTCTCTCCCTCCCTCCCTCCCTCCCTCCCTCTCTCTCTCTCTCACTCACTCTCTCTCCCTCCCTCCCTCCCTCTCTCTCTCTCTCTCTCTCTCACTCACTCACTCTCTCTCTCACTCACTCACTCTCTCTCCCTCCCTCTCTCTCTCTCTCTCTCTCTCTCTCTCTCACTCACTCTCTCTCTCTCACTCACTCTCTCTCCCTCCCTCCCTCTCTCTCTCTCTCACTCACTCTCTCTCTCTCACTCACTCTCTCCCTCTCCCTCTCTCTCTCTCTCACTCACTCTCTCCCTCTCCCTCTCTCTCTCTCTCACTCACTCTCTCTCTCTCACTCACTCTCTCTCCCTCCCTCTCTCTCTCTCTCTCTCTCTCTCTCTCTCTCTCTCTCTCTCTCTCTCTCTCTCTCTCTGTCTCTCTCCCTCCCTCTCTCTCTCTCGCTCTTCAATTCAATTCAAATCATGAGGATTATTTAAATGTGTTGCCATTGCCAAAGCATTTCCAATCATCATACATATACATACATAAAATAAATAAATAAATAATAAAATAAAAAGTAGAACAATTAATCAACATGTCAGAATTCTATGAGCAATTTAGAATGTATGTGTGTGTGTGTGAGCGTGTGTGTGTGCGTGTGTGTGTGTGAGCGCATTACTGATTAGCCGATTCCTCCCTCTTTTTGTGACGGACATCAATATATCTCGCTGCTAGTGGGATACAATCTCTTTTTTAACTTAATAAATGTTGAAGTTGTGTTTTATTGTTTAATTTTAGTTAAGGCAAAGTATTTCAAATTTTGTTTTTGACAAAACACGTCCAAATTATAAATTTTCACTCTGTGATGGTTACATTTTGCAGTTAACATATTTAAGTATATTAATTTTCATTATGATATTTTACATGGTATCTTTTTACTAAATTTCCTTTACTATGTTTGAGACGTTGTCTGTAATTATGTTTATCTGTCTTGTATGTTTGGTGAGCCAAAGAAAAATTTCCACCCCGGCGGACAATAAAAATGTATTAAATTCTATTCTATTCTATTCTTAAAGCTACACTGTGTAACTTTTTTAGTTTATTCTTAGCTAAAAACACTTAGTTCTTTCAAAAATATATGTGCTCATTAATGTATATTTACTTCGTTCAAGTAATAAAGTATTCTCGTCTCGTGAGTGTATAATATGCCATTGAAAATACATACGGGTGGGGGGTTCTAATGTCGGTCGCCATGTTGCCCCTCCATCTTGAAAGTACATTAGCCAAAGAGGGACATACCCGTTAATTCAAGCTTCGCCTTTCGCGTTTTAACACTCGATGGCACCGTGTCGAATCTCAAGAGGGGGATTGCTTGAGACTGATATATAAAAACCTGAAAGCCTTTTTGAAAGTCTGTTGCTGATGGAGGATCACTCTTATTCTCGAGGATACGTATCAGAGTCGCCAAGGAAGCGAAAAAGAAAATTAAGACGGCAACGCAACAGGCAAATCAACAAGACAAAAGTAAATATTGGAGTGGCCTTTCCAAGATGGAAAGAGCTCATGACGAGCAACGATTTTAAAAAGGATGCCGACGTTGCCTGCTTTCTTCTCGACAGGTAACGTTAATTAAGCCTGTTTGTGTATATTGGAAGTTGCTTGGCTAATTATATCATGGTGTGCTGTGCATAACGCTAGAACGACATCTAGGATAGGTTTCCTCGCGTCAATGATGAAAAGTATTGTTTATCTTGTAACATAAATCCGTGTTCTATGACGGATAACATGTGATTAATATTTTAATGGCGCTATAATTTGAAGGCTATAAGTTATATGTAGGCACTTTAAATTTTAGTTATTTTTCATTTATTTTACTTTATACACAATTAACGTAGCCTAATGTGATAATGCAGTTGTAATGCTGCATTCCAATCTTGGACTACATTGGCCACCGTAGGAGTTAAAACGAAATCGGAATTGAGAGGAACAGAAACTAATATTCACTGGATGGTCATATACCTTTTCACCGCTAGATGGGGGTAAAAATCCCACAGTGTAGCTTTAATCTGCCGATCACATGCGTGCCGAACCGCGGGGCAACTGGTCCGTACAGATCACGATCAACTGCGATCCGTTCCACCCCTAATAATCATTCTCTGGTTCCTCTCTCTCCCGCAGCGCTGGTGGCGTGTGTGTTTGACTCGCGCGGACGAGTGTGTGTGTGAGCCGGAGCTCCAGCACAGGGCAGCGGTGTGTGTTCAGGCGTTCTGGAGAGGCTTCAGACAGAGACGGCAGTACCGGCTGCAGAAGAGAGCGGTTCTGCTCATCCAGAGACGCTGGAGACGAGTCCTTCACACGCGTGCGCGAGAGAGAGCGGCAGGCCTCATACAGGCCGTCTGGAGGACACACACACTCAGACACACACACACACTGAGACACAAGGCCGCCGTCACGCTTCAGGCCGCCTGCAGGGGGCGCCAGGCTCGACAGCGGTAACTACACTTACATTTGTGTGTTTGTGCATTTGACAGATGTTTTTATCCAAAGCCACTTGCATTGCAATCAAGGTGAAGATTTGTTATCATGATTTCCTTGGCAGTCGAACCCATGACCTTGAGCTTAGGTTTATATATATATATATATATATATATATATATATATATATATATATATATATATATATATATATCATAGGTATAGGATGAGGTGAAGAGGCACTTATTATATATAATACAAGAAGATGTTTTGTCTGTAGCTTAATCTCTAGTTATGACATGTTGCTCAGGTTGGCTCCGCCCACAGTGAAATCTCATTGGTCCAAAATCCCTCTTAACTCTTTTTAAACATCAGATGTGTTCTGATTGGCTGTGCCTTTGTATTCTCTAATTTGATTGGATCGGTGAGGTTCCGTTTGTTCACTGATCTGGCTTCTATTGGAACTCTTTTTGTTGCCGAAGCAAAAATAAACATAATAGTTGACATTAGAGATGTTCGATATATCGGCCACCATATCGGTATCGGCCGAAATATGTTAATTTTCAATGCTAGCTGTTGTTATCGGCCTGATAAGAAGATTTGGCTGATATATTAAAGCCGATAAATAATGTATTATATACTTCAGCTGAGACACTTCAGATGCGCACTGTTCAACATGATGGTTTTGAATTGCTTGAAATATGATTGACAGTTCAGTGCAACATGTGCAGCACAAGTCTGTCATATCGGCTGCATAAAATTATAAGAATATTATAATTGTGTTTGGGACATGGATTTTTAATGATGGGACTTTTGTTTTAGTAATCAGGCTCTTAAAAAATATATAAAAATTTGGATTTAGATTCATCGGCCAATATATCGGTTATCGGCTTTCAAATATAAAGCATTATCGGTATCGGCCAAAATTTTCATATCCTTGCATCCCTAGTTGACGTTGTGTCTGAAATATCTTAAACATCTAGTTTTTTTTCCACAAGGTGCCGCATTCTGAGAGATCAACGATGCGTAGAGAAAACCATCGATGGCGAAGAGCATCTAAACACTGTGACTAAAAGTTTACACGCCCCTCAAAACTCAAGCGTAGAGCTGTCAGAGAAGCTCGAGGAAAAGCAATCCGCCGAACCTCCTCGAACGGTCGACGACAGCACGCTAAAGAGCCGATCCAAACGGGAAAGCAGGAGGCAACGGGAACTCGAACAAGCGACGTTCAGTTTAGAGCTTCTCAAAGTCCGATCCGGTTCAGAACCGGACTCCTCCGCTCAAATCCCTCTCTCCAAACATCTTCCTTCGTCTCCTCAGGCCTCCATGGAAGGTCAGGAAAGCTTTGAGGAGGTTTCGACCCTTCAAATGGGAGAAAATAACACTGAGAAAGAGAGAGAGTTGGATCAAGTTTCCAAACCCGAGCCGATGGAGGAGAACCAAACCAGCCCGGCGTCCTTCAAACCTCACTTCTACATCGCTGATGAGGATGGCAGTCCGGTTAAGAGTTCGCCGACCCGCTCAGAGAAGAAGGAGTCAGTGCTGGTCATCATCAGCATGCAGAAGGAAAACCCTGTAGACTTAGAAACTCAGCATCACCATCAGATGGAGGCGGAGGACCACCAGCAGGGATTTCTGCACTCCAATGATCATCCAGACGGCCATTCGACCCCTGAACCTCAAACCAATCATGGTTTGGTCACTTCCACCTCCTCTAAAACCCTCCAGCTGGACTCGAGGGAAGCAGCGTCGACGAAGAAGGACGTTCAGAAGAAGTTTGTGTCTCAAAGCATCAGCATCAGTATGAAAGAGAAAGCTGATCTGGCCTTCTCTCCCAAACGCAGTCGTCTGACCTTCTCCAAGTGAGTTTACGTCCACTCAGACTAAACCCTCATTCTTCCCTCGGGTAATTTTTTTAAAAAAAATTGAGTGTTCACGCTGGACAAAATGCTTTTCTTTTTTTATAGTTTTTTTACTTGTAGTTAAAAATACTTATTTTCAGTATTTTTGTCTTGTTTCCAGTCTAAATATCAAAAAAATCTTAAATCAAGATGCATTTACTAAAGTAGTAAAATGCCATATGTCTTGAGTTTTTGCTTAATAAAATCTGCCAATGGGTGAAGAATCTTGTTTCTGTTTGAATTAAGATTATTTTTCTGAGACCATAGGCAGATAATTTTGCTTGTTTTTATTTTTTCCCCCCATAAAACAAGACTTACTATCTTATAGCATTTTACTAATTTAGTAAATGCATCTTGATTTTAAGAATTTTTAGATATTTGGACTGGAAACAAGACAAAAATACTGAGTTAGAAAAGGGGTCCAGGTCGCACTTGAATTATGAATACACACACAAAAAAAAAAGTAATGGATTCGAGGAGTTTTGTGGTTGAAATTTAAAAAAGAAAAAACCCTACCGTCGCTGGTCAATGTGACCCCCTTAGGAATGAATGGAATGTGAGGAATGCTTCAGAATATAGAAAAACCTAAAAATGCTGAAACTTTACCAAAAAATGATTTTATAATGTCTACATGTGTATCTGAATGCACACTGAAGTAAACTGACTTTAGGACCCAGCGGAACAGCTCGTTTGCTCCATATAGAGATATAAGGCATTTCTAGAGTTATGAAATATCATGTTCTAAAAAAAAAAAAATTCTACAAGAGGTCAGCAAAGACACCCGATGTAAGATATTTTGAGCCGAATTAAGTTATTTTGTTGTGTAGCTGAAAAGTTATTTTGAATTTAAGTTGAGGAATGTGCTTAAATTACTATTTATTTATTAGTTATTTATCAAATGTAGTAACTTAAAGGTAAATAAAAAAAAGAAAAGGATTTGCATTAAAATTTATAAAAAATATGATCAAAATGAAATAAAATAAGTTTTTTGGACAAAAACAAAATGAAGTATAATTTTAGGGCTTCGGTTCATTTGGACCCGCGAGGGAAAGATGAGGGTTACGATATTTTGAGAAGTTTTTCCCTGATGTTTAGCATCTAATGCGATGACATTATTAGATGTGCTCAGATGGGACAGACTGTGGTCGTGTGAAAGCGGATTGCTGTGTGTTTTTCAGGTCGGATAAAGACTTGGTGAATCAGGAACGATCCCTGGCGATCCAAAGAGAAGCGGGATTCAGATCGCTAAAAAAACGAGAGGTGAGTGCAGGCAAAACGTTCACAAACCTTTATTTGTTTCAGGTACCAAGTAGTGGTGAGATGTCTCTCGTAGGTCCAGGATGAGTTCTGACTCTTTCCTTTATTCTTTTTATGCATCAAAAAATAAGCAGACATAAGGGACAGAACAGATAGAACATCTACAGGAATGAAATTACATCATATATGTGACCCTGGACCACAAAACCAGTCACATGGGTCAATTATTTGAAATTGAGATTTATACATCATCAAGCTGAATAAATAAGCTTTCCATTGATGTATGGTTTGTTTTGATTGGACAATATTTGTTTGAGATACAACTATTGAAAATCTGAAATCTGAAGGTGCAAAAAAATCGTAACATTGAGAAAGTTGTGCATTTATGTTCACGATCCACTCGCAGCATCCACTCGCAAAAATAACTTTTTAAATATTTACGGTAGTAGATTTACTAAATATCTTCATGGAACATGATCTTAATATCCTAATGATATTTGGCATAAAAGAAAAATCGATAATTTTGACCCATACAATGTAATGTTGGCTATTGCCACAAATACACCCGTGCGACTCGTGACTGGGTTTGTGGTCCAGGGTCACATATATGTAAAGTTTCACAAACAAAATAAGAAAAAGAGAGAGAAAAAAAACATGATAAACGCATAAAGAGGAAATTATGCATCAGTGGCATTACCAAAAAAAAAAATCATCATGATATTTCAAGAATCTGTCACTTTTCTTGTTTTTAATCAACCTGAGAGATTTGAGAAATGCATCAATTTCAATTAAGAAATCTGGAAAAGTAGGCTGCGAGTTAGAGCATTTTTGCTTGTGAATATTTTTTTCCAAATAAAATTCATTGTAGTATTGGCTGTACCGTTATAGTAAAAGATTATATATTTGAATTGAAAGGATTTGGAAGAATCAATGCGCTTACCGATATGAACATTTAAACTATTCCAAAGGTTTTGAGTTTTTTCACACTGGACAAATAAATGGATCAGTGTTTCATCCTTATTCCCACAAAATGAGCAAGAACAGTCAACATCCACATATTTTGCCACAATATCATTCACAGGACACTGCAAAAAATAAATATATTTTCTCTTGTTTCCAGTCCAAATATCTAAAAATTCTCAAATCCAGATGCATTTACGAGATGAGTGAAATCCCATAAGATATTATGTCTTGTTTTCTGGGGAAATACATCAAAATTAAGAGAGTTGTTGGCCAATGGATCTTAATTCACACAAAAACAAGATTATTTTTCTGACTCACACTGGCAGATCATTTTGCTTGTTTTAAGCAACAACTCGCTTCGTTTTGACTTATTTCCTCAGAAAACAAGACATAATATCTTTCAATACTTCGTACTAGTTTAGTAAATGATTTAAATGTTGTTTTAAGATTTTTTAGGACTGTAAACAAGACAAAAATACTAAGAAAGAAAATTATATTTTTTCAAATCATATTTTTTTTCTCACATTTTATATGATATACAGTGGATATATTTGAGTTTTGATCTTTCCTGAGATCGTGTCTATCACTATCAGTTGATTTGACATCATCAATGTGAACGATCAGGTTGTAGGAGCCGGTCGTAAAAAGAAAGCGCGTATGGCAAGGACTCGCTCTGATTTCTTGAGCCGGGCCTGTCGCACCGAGCTCGATTCTGACAAAGATGAAGATGATGAACACGAGCACACACACGTGCTCCCTCCAAACCTGCCTCTCCCAGAATCCCCCAGTTCTCCTGACACCGACCCGGCCTGCCGCAGCGACTCCGACACGGTAAAACCCGGAGCGGATGTGGAGCATTGCACACTGACCCGACCACAGATGATGCACATGAAGGAATATTTTACATTTAAATGAACCAGAACTTTTAATACTGGCATTAAATTGCCTTCATGTCGTTCCCAAACCCATACGACTTCCTTTCTGATCAAATAAATAGTTAATAAAGTAAATGTTAACAAATAAAAAACTTTATGCTATCTTAAATGTTTTTTATGTTTTTAAAAGAAGTCTCTTCTGCTCACCAAGGCTGCATTTATTTGATTAAAAATACCAACAAAAAAATAATATTGTTAAATATTATTCCAATGTAAATCAGCTGTTTTCTATGTGAATATATAGTAAAGTGTAATTTATATCCTGTGATCAAAGCTGAATTTTCAGCATCATAACTCCAGTCTTCAGTGTCACATGATCCTTCAGAAATCACTATAATATGATGATTTGATGCAGAAAAAACATTAATTATTATTATCAATCTGCATTGCAGCATCAGCTCTTTTCTCAGTGTCTGAAACGGTTCGTTTAAAGATTCAGTCTCTCTAAGCCCCTCCTTTCCGAGAGCCTGCTCTGCTCTGATTGGTCAGATGGCTCGGTTCGTTCTGATTGGTCGACCGCTTAACAGTGCGTGTCGGAAACCAATCGGTCATTACCATATCTGATGGCACTATGCAAATTCGTAACTTCCTGGATTTACCAACGACTCGTTTCAGGCAGTTCAGTATCGCCTCTTTCTTTAAGGAGACAATAACTCCATTTATCTGCACTTTGATCTTTGAAACAAAATATTAATAAGAACTTCAATAATGTCTCAATGATCCTAAAACAACACTGATGGGAGAAGGAAAGGCAAAGGGATTCAGAACGACATGATGGTCAGTAAATGTGGACAGAATTTAACTATAATGTTCGTTCAGTGTGCAAAACCGCTAATGCTAACCGCTAAACCGTTGATCTCTTTCATAACCAAATCTCTAGATAGAACTAATGAAATGAAAGACTAATAAAGTGACTGGATGAGGCTGCCGTGTCTACATTAACCTGAACATCAACACTTGTCTGGTCTTAAACGTGAGGCTGGATCTCTCGTGTGATTATCTGTTCACTTCTGACAACTTTTTATTGATGAATATCAAGTGTGTAAGTTAAGATGCATGCGACTAGCATTAACATGGAGAGGATGGGATTTCTCCGTTACTCACCCTCATCTAACACACTTTCTCTCACTCTTTCCCTCATGTGAGTTGGGTTTGATGTCCTCACACTGTTTAGTGGTTTAAGTGAAACACTCATCAGCCTAAAACACAACCACAACCTTGTTCCTGGAGGTCTGATAACTACGGAAGGGGATTAGGGCCAAGCTATAATAAAAACACAAAAACATCCGGAGATTAAAGTCATTATAATGCGATATTAAACTAGTTCAATTTCGAGAGAAAAAGTCGAAATACAATGTTGAGTATAAATTAATTAAATTTCAAGAGTAAAGTCGCTGTGTTTCGAGAAAAAGCTTGTTAAATTTCGAGAGAAAAAAAGTTGAAATACTATTTTAAGAATAAACTCATTAAATTTGAGAAATCAGTTTGAGATCATTAATATAGGCTACATTCATGATCTAACATCTGCGTTTCAGTCATGCATCGACACCCGAGTGAACTTTGACTTCACGCATGTGTATCTGGTTGATTATTGATGAATGTATATCATGTGCGCTGCAATAGTGCTGTATATCACATCAAACGTTCATAAATAGTCCAGGAACGAACCCTTTACAGGCCTGGTTATAGAAAGTCTAAAATACAGCTTGACGAAGTGATCAACTCTGTCACGTCCTGTATCAGTGCGCCGTGAACACTGATCCAATGCCTTTATTCTCAACAACTTAATTCGACTTTTTTTCTCGTAACACAACGACTTTATTCTCAAAATTTAATAAGTTTGTTCTCAACATTTTATTTTTACTTTTTTCTCAAAATTTTATGAATTTATTTCTCGAAACAACGACTTTATTCTTGCAATTTAATGAGTTTCTAAACATTTTATTTTGACTTTTTTCTCAACACAATGACTTGATTCTCAAAATTTAATACGTTTATTCTATACATTTTATTTTGACTTTTTTCTCAAAATTTAATGATTTTTTTCTCTCGAAACAACGACTTTTTTCTCAAAATTTAATGAGTTTATTCTCAACATTTTATTTTGACTGTTTTTCTTGTAACAATGAATTTATTCTCAAAACAACGACTTTATTCTTACAATTTAATGAGTTTCTCAACATTTTATTTTGACTTTTATCTCAACACAATGACTTGATTCTCAAAATTTAATACGTTTATTCTATACATTTTATTTTGACTTTTTTCTCAAAATTTAATGAATTTTCTTCTCGAAACAACGACTTTATTCTTACAATTTAATGAGTTTATTCTCAACATTTTATTTCGACTTTTTTCTCAATTTAATGATTTTTTCTCTCGAAACAACAACTTTATTCTCAAAATGTAAGGAGTTTATTCTCGATATTTTATTTGGACTTTTTATCTCGATATTTAATGAATTTTTTTCTCAAAACACAGTGAATTTATTCTCAACATTTTATTTTGACTTTTTTTCTTGTAACACAAAGAATTTATTCTCAAAATTTAATGTTTATTCTCAACATTTTTTCAACTTTTTTCACGAAATTTAACAATTCTTTTTCTCAAAACACGAGTTTATACCTCAAAGTATACGTGTATTCTAGGCGTTTTATTTCTACTTTTTTCTCAAATTTTTTTTTCTTTTTCTCAAAACATGACTTTATTCTTACAATTTAATGAGTTTATTCTCAACATTTTATTTCGACTTTTTTCTCAATTTAATGATTTTTTTTCTCGAAACAATTACTTTATTCTTACAATTTAATGAGTTTCTCAACATTTTATTTTGACTTTTATCTCAACACAATGACTTGATTCTCAAAATTTAATACATTTATTCTATACATTTTATTTTGACTTTTTTCTCAAAATTTAATGAATTTTTTTCTCGGAACAACGACATTATTCTTACAATTTAATGAGTTTATTCTCAACATTTTATTTCGACTTTTTTCTCAATTTAATGATTTTTTCTCTCGAAACAACAACTTTATTCTCAAAATGTAAGGAGTTTATTCTCGATATTTTATTTGGACTTTTTATCTCGATATTTAATGAATTTTTTTCTCAAAACACAGTGAATTTATTCTCAACGTTTTATTTTGACTTTTTTTCTTGTAACACAAAGAATTAATTCTCAAATTTTAATGTTTATTCTCAACATTTTTTCAACTTTTTTCACGAAATTTAACAATTCTTTTTCTCAAAACACGAGTTTATTCCTCAAAGTATACGTGTATTCTAGGCGTTTTATTTCCACTTTTCTCAAATTTTTTTTCTTTTTCTAAAAACATGACTTTATTCTTACAATTTAATGAGTTTATTCTCAACATTTTATTTAGACTTTTTTCTCGATATTTAACAATTCTTTTTCTAAAAACACGAGTTTATTCCTCAAAGTATGCGTGTATTCTCAACGTTTTATTTCGACTTTTTTTCTCAAAATTTAACGTGTTTGATCTCGACTTTAAACTCGAGATGGTTTTATTTTTTTATTATTGTTTGGCCATAATCCTCTTCCGTGGATAACCATTCAGTCTGGTTCGAAAAAGCATTTCTGTGTGATTCTGATTCTGCATTGGCTTTCCGTCTGAAGTCGTCCCAGAAAGAGCAGAAGAGGATCCAGAAGACCATGTCCTCGGGGGACCTTGGGAAAATGGATTCGCTCCGGAAATCCATGTCTAACACAGATAGCAGGTCAGAGGTCATTCTACTGTTCATGTCATTAACCAAAACTGTGATCAATAACGACCTTTTGTTCACCATAAATGAGGCGAGATAATGACGAGACAGCATCATTAAACACAAACTCTGATTATGTAATCATGCAATATTTTGACGAAAAAAAAGATGAGTAAAATGTAGTTTTCCTTACGTAATTTATGTTTCTCAAGTTTTACAGGTAGATCTAACAGTAGTTGGATACAGAAATTTAACAAAGTAATCAAATGTAAAATAACACTGAATGTAATATCTTTTGAATGTAACAATGAAACAAATATCTTGAATGTAACTCGACACCCTTGCCTCATTTAGTATGCGTGGTTCTATGAATATGCAAATGAGCCCCGCCTCCACTCACTCACTCACTCAGAGATCCACTCGTTGACGATCACACGTTGATCTGATTGGTTACAAGGCAGTTTGTGACGTCAGAAACACCAGCGATTTCAAACCGTGTTTTTGAGACTGTCTTTGGTTCACTGCAGTTTTAAGCAGAAAATACTCAGCAATGCTGTCGACTTATGAATTTACACATGATTTGTCTTAAAGCATATTAAAAACACCATATAGACATATAAACAACATTAAAAGCTGAATTTTCACCACAGGGGGACTTTTTAAAACTCAGCAGGAATATTTTCCTGCTGCCACTTTAAGACATAATGCACAGATCCAATATACTGATACTGTACACATGCGTTTTGTTTCTCGACTGTTTATGTAAATGTAAGGTTGCATAAGTGAGTGGTGCTCTAGTTTTCTTCAAATAAAAAAATAAAAAACATAAAAAATATTGCAGACGGGGGTTGCCAGATGTCAAGAGCTTAAATCCCCCAATCAGATCAAATCAGAAAATAGCTGAGAAAGTTCATCCCTATGCCACTAGTCGACATTAAATCAGAATTAACTGAAATAATAAATAGGGTTTCACTTTATGTTGATGGCTCCATCATCAACACATTCTGTTGTCTATGATTATTGTTGCACCTTCATGTCTACTAACTCTCATTAGAGTATTAGTAGAGTATTAGGGTTAGAATAAGTTGATGTAGTTGCAAAGTTAATATAGTCAGTGGAAGTTCTGTTGAGGACAATCACAATAGAGATTTAGCAGATACGAAGCAGACAATACAAATACTCTAACGAGAGTTACGTGACATGTAGTTGCAATGCTACTTATAATCAACAGAATGTAAGAAAGGGACCATCAAAATAAAGTGTTAACACAAATAATTTCAATTACCTGTTTATTTTCATGAATTCATGTTTCTGTTAGTGCATTAAAATGTGATATTTAATCCTAATAATGTTCTCCGTAGGGTCAGAGGCAAGATGCGCTTCTGGAGTAAGAGCAAACCTGCGGATAAGAAGATGTCCAGCAGGGGGCGCTCCGCCGACGAGCTCAACGACACCAGGAACGGTGTGTGTTTAACACTCATACTGAACCTGATTCCTTCCACAAGTCAATACAATATAGAGTTTCACAGCAGCTTTACAGAGATAATAGGAGATTACAGTAACAGAGATTGTTTAGGCTTTACAGCAGATCTAGAATAAAGTTATTGTCCAGCTAAAGTTAGTTTTGATTGATTCACTTCTGTTGTAAAGATCATTAGTTATTAACTTAGCAGCCGCTAACACGCACCACGCAACAGAAAACAGAAACTTGAATATGTTCTGGCCGTTCGTTTTCACGACATCAGTGTTTGAGATCGCAAACCTTGAAACAGGATCAAGATGCAAGCGTTGAATAATTTTGTAAAGCGTGATCATCTCCACGTAAACCTCAAAAACTGAATCTGTGTATCACGTGTTTAGCCTATAGATATGTGTGTGTGAATGTATATGTGCGCAGGCGTGTAGTCTTTCTTTACAAATTGACCTCATCAAATTACTTGTCCGGCCTTAAAAATTCATGATATCGAATTTTTAGTCGTTTCCGCGTATCCATGCAAACTGGAATCATTTTAACAGCGTTTAATCTGTACAGAGAAGGGAAGGAGAGAGACTTCACTGCAAAAAATGCTTTTCTTGCTTAGAATTTGTAGATATTTGGACTCGAAACAAGACCAAAAAATACTATGTCTTGTATTCTGGGGGAAAACAATCTAAATGAAGTGAGTTTTTGCTTAAAACAAGCAAAATGATCTGCCAATGGGGTCAGAAAAATTATCGTGTTTCCATTTGAATTAAGATTTGTTTTCTTATCCTATTGGCAGATCATTTAGCTTGTTTTAAGCAAAAACTCACTTAAGAAATTCTATCTTGTTTTCTGATAAAATTATGCAGTTTTACTTCTGTAGTAAATGCTTCATGATTTGAGAATGTATTAGATATTTTGACTGGAAACAACTCAAAAATACTAAGTAAGAAAAGCATTTTTTTGCAGTGACACTCCAGGAGTGTGTTTTCTACTACTCTCTCTCTCCCAGACTCTCCTCCTGGAAGCCCAGTGCATGCTGGTCTATCTGAGCGTGGACGGGACAGTAAGGAGAACCGCGAGCCGATGCTGGGGATGATGTCGATGAAGAGGAGACGCAGTGTGAAGATCAGTAGTGTGTCTCTCGAAGCTTCGGCGTGGCAGAACGACTCGCTGCACATCCTCACCAGCACCGCCGATTACCGCAGCATGAACGACTTCCTCATGAAGAAGGTGTGCACATTATCATGTGACCGTTTATATTAACAATTTACGCTAATGTTCAAGATGCATTCACCAGAGAGGAAAAATGCTTTAAGATATTATGTCGTGTTTGAAGTGTCATTGAGCTTGTTTTAAGCACAAACTCAGTGTGTGTGTGTGGGGGAAATTAAATGTACGAATGTTATTGATATAGTTTTATTTTACTTATTTATTGCTTGAGATCCGTAATCACTTGGTGCAAATGGAATTTCGTTGTATTCTCTTACAATGACAATAAAATGAATCTGAATCTGCCAATGGGGTCAGAAAAATAAACTTAATACAAATCGAAACAAGATTATTTTTCTGACTCCGTTGGCAGATCATTGAGTTGTTTTAAGCAAAAACTCACTTCATTTAGATTTTTTCCCCCAAGAAAACAAGACATAATATCTAATAGCATTTTACTACTTTAGTAAATGAATCTTGATTTAAGAATTTGTAGATATTTGGACTGGAAACAAGACAAAAATACTAAGTAAGAAAAGCATTTTTTGCAGTGTAATTAATTTTTGTACATTTTTTGTAAAACGATTATTATACGTTTCACTTCTGCCCCACTCAAACGTTTTTTATGTGACAATATATAAACAATTTACGCTAGAATGTTATTGTCCAAGTGTAGAAGTGTCACTATTATTTAGATTAGTTTTACTACACTGCAAAAAATACTTTTCTTACTCAGTATTTTTGTCTTGTTTCCAGTCCAAATAGCTGAAAAAAAATTAATCAAGATTCATTTACTAGATGAGTATATATATATTACTCAATTTTTTATATATATACATAAATAAGATATTATGTCTTGTTTTATGGGGGGAAAAGATGAAAATGAAGTGAGTTTTTGCTTAAAACTAGAAAAATGATCTGCCAATGGGGTCAGAAAAATAAACATAATTCAAACAGAAACTAAATTATTTTACATTTTATTACAAAACCAGACATAATATCTTATGGCCTTTTACTACTTTAGCAAATGCATCTTGATTTAAGCATCTTTTCTTTAGATATTTGGACTGGAAACGAGTTAATACATTTTTTTGCAGTGCGATTAATTTCTGTTAATTGTTGGTAAAACCATTCTTGTGTAAACTGTCACATTTACTTTACATATGATTGGTTTTATGTGAAAATTTACGAAATAATAGTTTTTTATAACAATTTATGTAAGAATTGTTATGTATGACTGTATCGAAGTGTCACCATATAATGTAAGAGTAATTCTCAATTTACAGAGAGATTAATTGTTTAATGACAGCAGAATTCTGCAGAACGGATCACAACCCAAAATGTAATTAAAAAGCTTTAAGCATCATAATATTGGCCAAAAGTCCCCCTGTAGTCAATCATTTTATCTCTTAATACTCATCTTTGATCACCAGAATGACATATTTAAACGTTTTTTCCTTAAAAAATATTCTTCATTCCTTAAAAATATCTTGACTGTAACTCGACACCCTTGCCTCATTCAGTATACGTGGTCCTATGAATATGCAAATGAGCCCCGCCTCCACTCACTCGTTGACAATCACACGTTGATCTGATTGGTTACAAGGTAGTTTGTGACGTCAGAAACACCAGCGATTTCAAAGCGTGTTTTTGAGACTGTCTTTGGTTCACTGCAGTTTTAAGGAGAAAATACTCAGCATATAGACATATAAACTACATTAAAAGCTGGATGTTCACCACAGGGGGGCTTTAACTGTGTGTGTGTCATGTTGGTCCTGTAGATCGCTGATCTGGAAGCTGAGGACGGGCAGAAGGATTCGCCGGTGGACGTCGTGTTCAAGAAAGCCCTGAAAGAGTTTCGCCTCAACATCTTCAACTCGTACTCGACTGCTCTCGCTGTGAGTTTCTGAAAACTAGAGGTGTCATAATATATCGCAATGCAATAATGCAGCAATATGTTTTGTGTATAGTTCACACAAAATAAAAATTTCTGTGTGAGAAGTTTCAAGAGTTTTAGTGTCAGTTCTAAATTAAAGTACTTTATATAATGTTAAATATTATGTATAATAATGCAATGGGGGAATATTGTGTGTCCTGATAATGCCCGATGTTACAAGTAAAAAGTCCTACATTATTTTAAATATATCTAGTCAGTGAAAGAGTACAAGTATAATCGTCTAAAATAATTCTGTTTTCAGCTAAAATATTATATTATAATTTTTTTTATTGACAAATACTAGATTATGTTTTATTATGAACTTTTAGCATTAAAAAACAAAGTTTCAATTATTAAAAGTGTGTGCGTCGACTTTTTGTGACAAAGGTCAGAAACTCCTGTAATGATGTAGAGTTTTTGAGGTGCACTCTTGTCATAAATTCATCTATTACTGTTCCTACATAATTTGTAATAAAAACAGCGCTAAAATATCTATTTAGGAGTCTTAGACCTTTCCAACGATATATAGTTTGTCATGATTAAATTAGGATTTAATAGTAATATATTGAAGTAAAGTTAGCGGGACGGTGACAGTTTTAAATATATAATACACTGTAACAATGACACCTTAAAATAAAGTGTAACCTTCACTTCTTCTCACTCCTCAAATCCGGTGTGAATGTGTGTGTTCCTCAGATGGATGATGGCCGGAGCATCCGATATAAAGATCTCCACGCTTTATTCGAGCAGATTTTAGAGAAGAGCATGCGTCTGGAGCAGAGAGCCTGGAGCGAGTCTCCTGTGAAAGTCTGGGTCAACACGTTCAAAGTGTTCCTGGACGAGTTCATGACCGAACACAAGCCGATGGACGGAGCCGTCAGCAAGGTAAACACACCCGTTTCCCCTTTTCCACCGGGCAGTGCTCGTGCTGGTTCGGAGCCAGAGCCTAGTTTCAAATCGGTTCTTTGCTTTTGCACACCAGTAGACCTGGCTCTGGGCCAAGAAAACCGGTTCCAGCTCAGCACCAACTTTGCGCTGGTCTAGAGATAAGAACCGGTGACGTCAGGTGCTGGGGGCGGGGCTATCGTAACGCTCCAAAACAAAACTTTGGGACGCCATTTTTAAAACACCGGTCAGCTGTTAAAGGGTTAGTTCACCCAAAAATGAAAATGATGTCATTAATGACTCACCCTCATGTCGCTCCAAGCCCGTAAGACCTCCGTTCATCTTCAGAACACAGTTTAAGTTATTTTAGATTCAGTCCGAGAGCTTTTTGTCCCTCCATTGAAAATCTATGTGCGGTATACTGTCCTTGTCCAGAAAGGCAATAAAGACATCATCAAAGTAGTCCATGTGACCTCAGTGGGTTAGTTAGAATGTTTTGAAGCATCGAAAATACATTTTGTTCCAAAAATAACAAAAACGACGACTTTATTCAGCATTGTATTCTCTTCCGGTTCTGTTGTGGATCCGCGTTCAGTGACGCTGCTGACGTAAGACGAGCTGACGTGTGTCTGGTGCGTCCGAGCTTCGTTTACAGTCTGAGGGAGACGCACGCTGGAAACAAAACAATCTTTGCAAACATGTCTAAGGATTTCCACACAGGGGAAGACTTGCATTTTTTTTTAACCAGACATATTTATTTGTACCCGAATACACGGGCGCACCAGACACACGTCAGCTCGTCTTACGTCAGCAGCGTCACTGCGGACTCGTGAACGCGGATCCACAACAGAACCGGAAGAGAATACAATGCTGAATAAAGTCGTCGTTTTTGTTATTTTTGGAACAAAATGTATTTCCGATGCTTCAAAACATTCTAACTAACCCACTGAGGTCACATGGACTACTTTGATGATGTCTTTATTGCCTTTCTGGACAAGGACAGTATACCGTACATAGATTTTCAATGGAGGGACAGAAAACTCTCGGACTAAATCTAAAATATCTTAAACTGTGTTCTGAAGATGAATGGAGGTCTTACGGGCTTGGAACGACATGAGGGTGAGTCATTAATGACATCATTTTCATTTTTGGGTGAACTAACCCTTTAACGTTAGCTTTAAAATCATCCGCTGGACGCTTTATTAGTCTTTCTACATGGGTTTAGTTAGTGATCGGCTATAATTAGACCACGCCGGCTGTGTAATCGCTGATAACCGGGACAATTTCATAGTGGTTGGTGTATACCGGGACATTTTAGCGTCCTGACACGACAGTTTTTTCTCTGGACTCTGGACACGCAACTCAAAATCGGGTGTGTCCCGGTCAAACCGGGACGTCTGGTCACCCTATGTTAAACACACAACATTCATTTCATAACTTATACTGTAATTCCCTTTATGAGTACATGACAATACACTTGAACTTGAACTATGAGCAGTAACGTTAAGTTAACAGCTAGCTTGCCGCTAGTGATATGCTAAAGATGTTGCCATCGCAAGCCAGCAAAAAATTATAATAATAACAGTCAAAACATGCGAGATATTTTCCTTTCTTTTTGAACGTATCCTCTGTCCATAGCGGTCACGAAGAGCTGTAAATGCGCGTCTTTGAATTCCAGTGTTAATTTGTAAAGCCAGGAGCAAGAGTATTGATATATTGAGTTTTGTAGTTCTCCATTGCTCCATTGTTATGGTTGCTAGCACAACGGAGGTAGCCCTACTCTGGCTCTACAGTCTGTGGATAATCGAGCTGGTTCTTAGATAATTGTCGAATAGAACCAGCACCGACTGGCATAAGCACCGGCCCAGAACCAGCACCTGGTCAGCATTGGTGGAAAAGAGATATGAGTGTTCATGAGAAAACACTCTTCTGATAATCTTTTTCAGGCTCCTAAACCTGAGAGGAAGAAGAGGAGGAAAAAGGAATCAGACACGGTCAGGCCTCAGTTTTAGATCATTAATGTACACATTTGTATTTTATTTTATTGAAATACACTTTAATCTATCAAAAAAATGGTGACACTTCACAATAAGGTTTGTTGGTTAACATGAACTAATAATGAACTGCACGTATACAGCATTTATTAACCTTTAATGTTAATTTCAAAATGTACTAATACTTTATTAAAATCTTGTTAACATTAGTTAATGCACTGTGAACTAACAATGAACAGCTGTATTTTTATTAACTAACATTAACAAAGATGAATAAATACTGTAACAAATGTATTGCTCTTTGTTAGTTCATGTTAGTTAATACATAAAATAATGTTAAATAGAGAACCTTATTGTGAAGTGTTACCAACAAAATTAAGATCACAATTCTGCATCTCGCATCAAAAATAAATCATACATCATGTGTGCGTTTCAGCAGCTGAGATGTGTTACGATTGTTCTGTGTTAAAGTCCGAGAGTCGTAAAAAAAACTTTAAGTCAGTGGAAAATAGTCGACCATCTTATACAGTTAACATACATTTTGCTTTATATACAGTCAAACCAAATATTATTCAGACACCAGATATCATTTTTGATATTGTTTTACTAGTGTGTGCAGGACACTATAGTTAATTAATGTAAGTGAGGAGAGCAAAATAAAGTAAACTGTGACATATTATACACAAAAACTCTTCATACAGTGGAAATATATAAAAATTTGGGAGCAAAAATGATTGGGACACTTTGAGCTGATCATGTTTTGCTGAAGTGTTTTTTCTGTAATTGCTAATGCAGCTTTTTACACCACAGACTGAACAACATGAAGCATTGCTTGGTAATTGTTTGAGCTAAACTGGTATTATCTAATTGTGTAGTTAAATTTAACAGCTGACAGATATTCAACATAATTCATGTGTGAGACAGTCTAACAGAAGGACGGACAAAACCAGTCAAATATCAACTGAGTTCTTCTCATATTTTATTACCATTTTATAAACTATAGTGAATAAACTGATAATGTGAGAAATGTTGAAGGTGTCTGAATATATTTTGGTTTATCTGTATATTATCCATTTCCATTAAACCAGTATCACAATCCATAAACAAGACCATTATATCAGCTATAGTGACAAACTTGTAAATCATTACATGGATAATATCTGTTTCTACTTTATTAATCCCACAAGGGTCAGTTATATTAGATCAGTGGCATCCCACATACACACATACACTGTTTATTATTTTTAAGTGCATTTCTTTGACTTTATGAGGAATGGCATATGAATATCTGAGCATTATGGGTTATGCTGATTGTAATGCAGGTGGAGGAGCACATGGGTCACATCTTTAAATCCACCCAGTACAGCATCCCGACGTACTGCGAGTTCTGCTCGTCCCTCATCTGGATGATGGATAAAGCGTGCGTCTGCAAACGTGAGGATAACTCTCTGAACTCTCTTCCTGTTTCATCATTTGGACATTTCAGTCTGGGAACGTTTTTTTATAGAGATGCACTGAAACTAAATTTCAATTTGATATAGTTTGGTTCTTATGTAGGGTATTCTACCTTAGCTAACATGAACTAACAATAAACTTCAGCATTTATTAATCTTAGTTAATATTAATTGCAACATTTACTAATACATTATTACAATCTTGTTTACATTAGTTAATGCACTGTGAACTAACATAAACAAACAATAACCAGCTGTATTTTTATTAACTAATATTAACAAAGATTAATAACTAGTGTAACAAATGTATTGCTCATGTTAGTTCATGTTAGTTAAAGGTTCATTACCTGATTGTAAAGCGTTACCGTTTTTTCTTAAGGAAATAAAATCCTCTAATTGAGTTACAATTACCAACAGATGTAATATATTCACCTGATATTTATTTCCAGATAATAATTACACTCAAAAAACTGAAATGTTTGTACACAACTCACGTATTTTTCATAAACACTTTTTAATGGCAAATTTATTCAGACATACATATATAATTAAGAGTAAAAAGCTCTTCTCTAGTGTTTTTATAGCTAACTAACTGTGAACACTTTCCTGAGGAGAATGCAACATTAAGAGATGATGTTTACTGACGTCTTTCTGCGGTTAAAACACAGATTGAGAGATTACATGAGTCATGACACGGATTTCGATAAGTTGTACTGTATCTTTCAACATACCTTCTGATGTTCATGCATGTTTTTCTAGATATAACTTGTATTAAAGTGCAAGAAAAGACTGAACTTGAACTGAGGCGCTACAGCGATCTGTCACGTCACATTTAAGAGCGTCAAAACCACATTTATTGTTTGAATTTCATGATTAAATGTACAGAATTTGAATGATGACACTGAATCTTATCAGAAGTAACCGAGCACAAAGCTCATTATTGGACGGGAGGCGCTACAAATAATGTTTGATGTAGTAAAAAGCGTAGATCTGGCAACCCATGCTTGAACTAAGTGTGATTCAAATAAAGCCTGCTTTAACCTCGATATTCATTCAACTGTTGAAGCGTTGTCGTCGCGTTAACTTGCCCTAAATCCACACAGTATGAGTTGCAGTCGACACGTTTTTTTCTGCACCCATTTGATTGACAGGATATAATCGGCCTGATCATCGGCTGTTTCCGGACACTCGGCCGATTGCGGAATAATAGCTTTAATCAGCCGATAGCGATTATTGGCCGATACGTCGATGCATCCCTAGTTTTTTACTACTAACATTGGAATTGCTCAAAATGGGGACTCGAACAAGTGTTTTCAGGCCTTCATTGAAGTATATAGTTGAAATAAACTGAATTTAAATTACTTTAATTTTTGTTGAAAGATTTTGTCATGTTTGTCAATTGGGAATTGAGTATTTGAATTCCTGGGATAATTTTCTTATAAATTGAATATTTTGTTTGGTTTCTTTTTTTCTTCTTTCTGTTTGCATTTGTGAATCGTTAATGCTTTCCCATCACTGAATGTTATAATGCTAAAAAAAACAAAAAAATACGAATAACAGTTTATGAATTGAGCTTGTTGCTGTTTGTGTGTTACTTCTTCATCCACATATTAAGGGTTCCTACTTTTTTTATGTTTGAATCCTTTGTATGGTTGACTGACTCAAAGGAATTTAGTAGGTTTAATCCCAATTAATTATGTCAGTCTGTTACTGGTGATATACTGACACGAGTTAGTCTTCATGGTCTGTAGTGTCTCTGTATGTGATCTCAGTCACGGAGTGTCTGCTAGTCTGAGACTTCATGCATTTCTTCTTGTATTCCTGTTGATGTGAAAAGGACATCAGATCCGCTCAGTCTCTGTTTAACGTGTGTAACGTGTGCTTGTTTCTCTGTCTTCAGTCTGTCGCTATGCGTGCCACAAGAAGTGTTGTCTGAGAATGACTACCAAATGCAGTAAGAAGGTAAGACCAGCTGAAGATCGTGTGTGTGTGACCGACACACACACACACACACACACACACACACACACACACACACACACTACCAGGCAAGAGTTTGGGGTCGGTAAGATTTTTAATGTTTTTAAAATGTCTTTTCTTTTCACCAAGGCTGCATTTATTTGATTAAAAATACACAGTAATACTGTGAAATATTATGACAATTTAAATGTTCAAAATATGACTGGTTTCTATTTTAATATTTTAAAATGTAATTTATTCCTGCGATCAAAGCTGAATTTTCAGTGTCACACGATCCTTCAGAAATTATTCTAATATGATGATTTAATGTTCAAAAAACATTATTATTATTAATGTTGAAAACAGTTGCTCTTTGGTGGATTTCTTTAATGAACAGAAAGTTAAAAGAACAGCGTTTATTTGAAATAGAATCTTTTGTAACATTATAAATGTCTTTACTGTCACTTTTGATCAATTTAATTTATCCTTGATGAATAAAAGTATTGATTTCTTTTATTTCTTTCCCCTCCCCCCAAAAAAATCTTACTGACCCCAAACTTTTGAACGTTAGTGTTTAATGTTACAAAAGCTTCTATTGCAAATAAACACCGTTCTTTTAACTTTCTATTCATCAAAGAATCCTGAAATAAAAATATAAATAACTTATTTAATTGATAATTAAATTGTAATTATATCAATTATAATTGATGATAATAATATGTTTCTAGAGCAGCAAATCATCATATTATAGTGATTTCTGAAGGATCATGTGACACTGAAGACTGGAGTAATGATGCTGTTGATCACAGGAATAAATTACACTTTACTATATTCATATAGAAAACAGTTATTTTAAATTGTAATAATATTTCACAATATTACTGTTTTTTTGTAATAAAACAAATGCAGTCTTGGTAACCAGAGGAGACTTCTTTAAAAACATTATAAATCTTAATGCTGACTGGTAATCAGGCACTAATCTTAAATGCGCCTCTCGATGTCCTCATTCTCTCGTTTATATGATAAATGATATTTCTGTGCCATCTTCAGTTTGTATGTGACTCATCTCAGTGCCTCAAACTTCATTCCAGTCATATTTTGTTCATGTAATTCATTTCTGTGTCTGTCTCTGTGTGTGTGTGTGTGTGTGTGTGTGTGTGTGTGTGTGTGTGTGTGTGTGTGTGACCCAGTTTGACCCCGAGCTGTCTTCACGGCAGTTTGGCGTAGAGTTGTCTCGTTTAACGAGCGACGAGAGAGCCGTCCCGCTAGTGGTTGAGAAACTCATCAACTACATCGAGATGCACGGGCTTTACACCGAGGGAATCTACCGGAAATCTGGATCCACCAATAAGATCAAAGAACTCAAGCTGGGTCTGGACACCGGTGAGATTCACGCGAACGCCGTCTTATAACCAAATTTACTTGAGTTGTAACTTTCATTGAGTGTTTTCCTTCATTGCAGATGCGAACAGTGTTACTTTAGACGACTACAACATCCATGTGATCGCGAGTGTCCTGAAACAGTGGCTGCGGGACCTTCCTAACCCCCTCATGACCTTTGAACTTTACGAGGAGTTCCTCAGAGCAATGGGTATGAGCGCTTTGGGGCCGGATTCACGAAACATTCTTTAGAATAAGATTCTTTGATGTTTTTTACTTGTTTAAAGTCAGCATGAAATCAAAATAGATAACTCTTTGTTTTTTTTTTTATAGGATTTTGCAGTGTTTATTATAAATGATTCATCTGTGCACATTAGGGCTGTCAAATGAAACTTCGAATTTCGAATATATTCGTTGAATAAAAAAAAAGAAACGTGCATTCAAATTTTTGTTGTGTCAAGATGCGCGTGAGACATGATGATGGCATAACTTACGCGGTGTGTTATTGTTAGCTTATCCAGTTTATATATAGTTTGTACAGCGCGGTGCGGCTGCGTTGTTAATTTGAAAACTGGCGGGAAAAGGCTTCAGCTGATGAAAACACTCTCAGTTGGCGGCAAAAATCTTGCAACAACATTCTTGACCAAACCTGCACATCGGTCAGAGCTGAGCGTGTGTTTCTTCAGCTGAAAACACTGTCAACAGAAAGCGCTCGGCACTCGCTCAGATCAAGATGAGCGTCTGGTGTTTATGAAGAGCAATATGTAGATATGGTGAGTAGAAGTGAGTGTTTCTGATGTGTGTTCATGTAGTAACGTTACATTACGATGTGTGTTGAAGCGTGTTTTCTCACGTTCCTAAAGCACTTACAGTTTTATGCACTATTGTAACCTAATTTTCCTTGCATGCACATTAAGGAAATAATATATTATTCAAGAACAAATGTTTAAAAAGTTAATGCACTTTAAAAAGTGAATTTAATTTAATTTCAATAAACGATGCAATGCTTGATTTGGTTTATATTTGCTTAAAGCCCCCCCTTGTGGGCATAGGAGACAATACAGTACCTTTTTCCTCTAATGTCAAGTATTGCCTTTAGAATTTGAATATAATTTGAATTTTGCTAATAGTTAAAGAAATTCGAATTTAGCGTTTCAGACATTTTGATAGTGCACATCATTATTGTGTTAACTTCATGTTGCTGGTAATCTGGTAAATTAAGTTCCTCTTCTCTTCTCTGATGACGTGGGCGGGGCAACCTGTCACTCACATGAGATCAGCCAATAGCAAACCACAACCATCCAATCAATTCCCCACAGATAAAATCAAGCCCCGCCCACATTTGTTCTGGATCACGAAGCGTTTCACTCGGATATAGGGCACAATAGAGAAGAACTATCGCAACTTACATTTCATGCTGACTTTAATAAAAAGTATTTTTCTAAAATTGCATTTAGGAACATTCTTACAAACCATATACCTCAAGAAACTTCTTAAAGATTTTCTTGAATCCGGCCTCTCATCATTTTTAGGAATACTACTGATAATTTGTGCTGATTTGCATGGATATAACAGTGTTTTCTGATTTGCATGGATATAACACAGTGTTTTCTGATTTGCATGGATATAACGCAGTGTTTTCTGATTTGCATGGATATAAGAGTGTTTTCTGATTTGCATGGATATAACAGTGTTTTCTGATTTGCATGGATATAACAGTGTGTTTTCTGATTTGCATGGATATAACAGTGTTTTCTGATTTGCATGGATATAACAGTGTTTTCTGATTTGCATGGATATAACAGTGTTTTCTGATTTGCATGGATATAACAGTGTGTTTTCTGATTTGCATGGATATAACAGTGTGTTTTCTGATTTGCATGGATATAACAGTGTTTTCTGATTTGCATGGATATAACACAGTGTTTTCTGATTTGCATGGATATAACGCAGTGTGTTTTCTGATTTGCATGGATATAACGCAGTGTGTTTTCTGATTTGCATGGATATAACGCAGTGTTTTCTGATTTGCATGGATATAACAGTGTGTTTTCTGATTTGCATGGATATAACAGTGTGTTTTCTGATTTGATATAACGCAGTGTTTTCTGATTTGCATGGATATAACAGTGTGTTTTCTGATTTGCATGGATATAACAGTGTGTTTTCTGATTTGATATAACGCAGTGTTTTCTGATTTGCATGGATATAACGCAGTGTGTTTTCTGATTTGCATGGATATAACGCAGTGTGTTTTCTGATTTGCATGGATATAACGCAGTGTGTTTTCTGATTTGCATGGATATAACGCAGTGTGTTTTCTGATTTGCATGGATATAACTGTGTGTTTTCTGATTTGCATGGATATAACGCAGTGTGTTTTCTGATTTGCATGGATATAATGCAGTGTGTTTTCTGATTTGCATGGATATAACGCAGTGTGTTTTCTGATTTGCATTGATATAACACAGTGTTTTCTGATTTGCATGGATATAACGCAGTGTGTTTTCTGATTTGCATGGATATAACAGTGTGTTTTCTGATTTGCATGGATATAACGCAGTGTTTTCTGATTTGCATGGATATAACAGTGTGTTTTCTGATTTGCATGGATATAACAGTGTGTTTTCTGATTTGATATAACGCAGTGTGTTTTCTGATTTGCATGGATATAACAGTGTGTTTTCTGATTTGCATGGATATAACGCAGTGTTTTCTGATTTGATATAACGCAGTGTTTTCTGATTTGCATGGATATAACGCAGTGTGTTTTCTGATTTGCATGGATATAACGCAGTGTGTTTTCTGATTTGCATGGATATAACGCAGTGTGTTTTCTGATTTTCATGGATATAACAGTGTGTTTTCTGATTTGCATGGATATAACGCAGTGTGTTTTCTGATTTGCATGGATATAATGCAGTGTGTTTTCTGATTTGCATGGATATAACGCAGTGTGTTTTCTGATTTGCATTGATATAACACAGTGTTTTCTGATTTGCATGGATATAACGCAGTGTGTTTTCTGATTTGCATGGATATAACAGTGTGTTTTCTGATTTGATATAACGCAGTGTTTTGTGGTGTTGGCTGGTGCAGGTCTGCAGGATAAACGTGAGTTGGTTCAGGGGGTTTATTCGATCATCGATCAGCTCAGCAGAACTCATCTGAGCACACTGGAGAGACTCGTATTCCACCTGGTTCGGTGAGACATTTCACTTTCTTTCTTTATAAGGACAACACACATTAATCAATATTTCTGTAAGTGTGCCGCCAGTGTGAGCAAGCTGGCTAATTTTCAACTGCAGTCCTCAAGCAAGATGTTTTTGAAACCTTCTAAATAATAATAATAATAATAAAAGTACATTACGAGGACATCATAACTCAATAAAGACAGCAATAACAACAAAAGAAGGATTTTCAGCACAGGACACAAGCCATGCGAACACAAAACATCAGCACATTAATTCAGTAACAATCAGCATTTCCACACAAGCATACAAAGCGACAACACAATCTTCTGTCGGTACATGTACAGGCATGCAGGAATAAACAATAAACATACGTATAAAACAGCCAACATTATATCAATCTCAATAAAATATTAGAGCCACAGTTACGAGTTAAAGGATTAGTTCACTAGCCCATTATTTACTCACCCTGAAGTCATCCTAGGTGTACATGCCTTTCTTCTTTCAGACGAACACAATCAGAGTTATATTAATAAATATCCTGGCTCTACCAAGCTTTATAATGACAGTGAATTGCAATCAACAGATTAAAGCTCAAAACGTGCATCTATGGTCACATGCATCTGAGTTATAAAACAGCAATATAGAAGAACATACTGTTGCAACCTCGCCGTAGCCGCTTTTCCTCGACGTGTGTCGCGTGTTTCATGTGTTATGTTTGTTTGTTTCAGGATCTCGTTCCAGGAGGAGACGAACCGCATGTCTGCGAACGCGCTGGCTATCGTGTTTGCGCCCTGTATACTACGCTGTCCCGACACCACGGACCCGTTACAGAGCGTCCGGGACATCGGCAAGACCACTGCGTAAGAGGCTTACAGAAAAATACACACAAATTCTGCTCACAATGTTCCATTTCTGGTATGAAAATAACAAAAACATCAGGGTTTGCGAAATTGGGCTAATTTGACATAAGTCGTGCATAAATATGTGACTGAAATGCTTGTATGGAAATATATTCTATATTTCAATGATGAAACTGTGCTATATGTTAAGTTTTGTGATCACTACAATATATTAGGGGTGTAACGATACCCTCATGTCACGATTCGATACATATCACGATACTGATACGATATTATTGCAATGCAAACGACAATAGAGGCACCAGAATAAAAATATTCATGATTCTGAAGCTGAAAACAGAATTATTTTAGACGATTATACTTGCACTCTTTCACTGACTAGATATATTTAAAATAATGTCGGCCACTTTTTACTGGTAATATCAGAAATCAGGCATTATCAGGACCACAAATATTACCCCATTGCATTATTATACATAATATTCAACATTATATATAGCAGTTTAATGTAGAACTGACACTAAAACTCTGAAAACTTTTTTAAAAAGCTTTTTTCTCACACCTTTTGGGTGAATTATAGTATCCATGATACATATTGTTGGGAGTTTTTGTATTGCTATATATTGTGACAGGATATATATACTATGCATCAATAAAACCCATCCAGTTACAGCTGAAATGGTTATTGTGCATGATCAACGCAAATTTGTGTGATGCATCTAAACTCTAATTTTTCCTAATGTTTATAACTCTGAATCAACATGCACCAATGCTACATTTTCTAAATGTCACAATCATCTGTTAACAAACAAGTATTCATTACTTCAATGAGCTCATTGTTTCTGCATTAAATTATTACATTGTTTAAATTAATATTTTTCGCTAACTGTGATTTTGTATATGTACATTTCTGAAATACATAACTCAGTTTCACTCTATATTATAAAGTGGACTCGTGCATTTTCTGTAAAGCTGCTTTGAAATGATGTGTATTGTGAAAAGCGCTGTACAAATAAATGTGATTGGATAATTTTGTTCAGGTGTGTGGAGCTGATCATCTGTGAACAGATGAGGAAATATAAAGCTCGACTGAAGGACATCAACACACTGGAGTTCGCAGAGAGCAAAGCCAAGAGTCGCCTGACACACATCCGTCGCTCCATGGTGAGCGCTATACCACACACACACACACACACACACACACACACACACACACACACACTCACACACATGTCAGAGCCCCAGACTCACACAATTTTTCACGTTTTAGCCCCGCCCCTTTCTATGACATGTCACTTTCCATGCATTTAGTACACACTCCTCCTGAGTGCCATGAACTTTAGAGGCACAAATCCAATCTTCACCATGAGTAGAGAATAGGGGTGTCACGATTCTCCAAATCCTCGATTCGATTACATTTTCGATCCTAAGGTCACGGTTCGATTCGATTCTCGATTTAACTTTTTTTTTTTTTGTAAGCACAGGTTGCTGTTGCCCCTAAAAAGCTGACATCAGTTAATCACAATCTCACACATCTCTGTTATTATCAATGAAGCTGACTGCACAATGAATCTTTCATAATATATAGCCTACACTTTGTCTGTTATAATTAGAGGATTTGCCAGCTTACAGAATTCAGCACTGAACAAAAAGTCAGTTTTGAGCGGTGAGGAGAGTCCATCTTAAATGCTTCTGATTGGTCATTGCGTTCAAGAAATCAACACATATGTCTGTGATTGGCTAAATCGCTCAACGCTGCAAACATGTTATAAATAGAAACTCTGGCCTGTAAATCGTTTCTATTTTGTTTTAGTTGTTCTTGTTGCTTTTCTGCAACAGATAAATACAAATTTATTAGTTTTTATGTTTTATTCATAGATATTTCTAGTTTGCGAATCGTTTTATTCTCCTGCACACACAGAGTGAGTGCATTACCGCCCGCGCTCGCACTCGGCCATCAAATCTAGTCCCGCGCCGCACTCTATTGCGTTGGGAGTACACGTCTGTAGATCAGGAGCCCGGCCCGAGGATAGAGACGGGAAATATCGGCCCGGGTCGGCCAAGTTCGGGCTCGGGCATAGAATCGAAGTTAGAGGACTCACAGCCTTTCAACACGTGCGTTTTTTCCCCGCGCCGTGATGAGTCGTTCATGAACGATCCGTTCATTGCCTCTGTCACGCGACAAATGAACAAAAGACTCGGAAGGTCAAGTAATTATTAATGTTCCCTGTAAATTATTTTTGACTGCATTATAATGATTTCTTAATTCAGAATATGATCAAGATTGCATAGGTGTTCGGGGAATTTGCCTGTTAAAAGTATAACATTTAAAGCCCCTGAAATGACTAGAAAAAAGATTAGTTAATTTTGATGAACGAGATTGAACAATAGTCAGTAAAACGATCCGAACTTTCCATCACGGGCGCGACATGGGGGCGTGGCAGCATCGACGATTCCATTTTTTATTTCGATTTTTGAGATTGTGAATTAATTTTGATCGATTTCGATTCGAAATCGTGACACCCTTAGTAGAGAACTACGGAATATTTTAGATAAAAAATATATCTATCTATCATCTATCCATCCATCCATCCAGCCATCCTTCCTATCTATCTATCTATCTATCTATCTATATCTATCTATCTATCATCCATCCATCCATCCATTTTCCTTTTGGGTGAATTATAGTATCCATGATACATATTGTTGGATTTTTTGTATTGCTATATATTGTGACACGATATATATACTATGCATCAATAAAACCCATCCAGTTACAGCTGAAATGGTTATTGTGCATGATCAATGCAATTGTGTCTATCCATCCATTATATCTATCTATCTATCTATCTGTCTATCTATCTATCAATCCATCCATCCATCCAACATGTCCCAAATTTTGCAATACAGAATTTCAAAAATGCTGTATACTGTTGCATTTTACAAAACACTGTTAAAACATGGCAAATATAACATCAAGTTTGACTTTCTAAGACGCTCAGCATTTTCTGAAGGTTAAGCAACTCCTTTCATTTGCTGAAAAAGTTCCCAAGTCTTATTTTGTACCGCATTCATGGAAAGTGCCGCACATCTTCACTTCCCCATTCTGTGTCCAGACAGACATTCCACTAATCCTGTTTTCTTCCCTTCACTCCTTCCCAATCCCCTTCTCCCCATCCTCCTCTTCCAGAAACCAGTACTAATTGCGGTTAGGTTTATTGGCATTACAAGAACTGCCACCCTGGTATGTATCCACGCCGAAGCATCTGTGACGTCACACGGCTAGTTCATGTCAGTCCGCGTGTCAGTGTAGCATCGCTAGTTGCCATCCATGGTTTGATGACATGTTTATTTGGGCCCGTTGAAGAGCTAACTATGAAATGCTGTCGTGTGATTGGTTGTGAGATGTGATCGGAGGAGAGTACGGGCAAATGATGTGCTTAAATGTCACGTTCTGTTTTTTTTGTTTTGTCTTGTTTTAACCACACATGCGACATGCTGCCGAATTACTAACATTTCCTCTTTTATTTCTCCTGCATTTGCTTCTCGCTGTGTTATTACACAGCCAAACACAGTTAAAAAGGTAAAGCTCAGTGACTGTGTGTTCAGTGACAGTGTGTGTGTGTGTGTGTGTGTGTGTGTGTGTGTTTTGGGAGTTGCGTCTCACTTGCAGTGCCGTCTGTCTCCCTCATGTAAGGTGTGGTCGTGCTAGACTTTGAATTATTCATTCACATGCACACCGTATGTGTGTGCAAGCATGTGTTTTTTTGATAATTATTGTCTGTATGTGTTCCAAAAAATTAGGCTGTAATTATACATACATTTTAATTTCACAATATTTCCTGCCTACTGGAATACAATCGAAATGTTAAATTCCAATTCCAAATTTTAATAATTTAATTTAAAACAACTATTTAAATAAATTTAACATTTAAAGTCCCCCTGAAGTCAATAATTGTATCCCTTAAAACTCATCTTTGATCACCAGAATGATATACATTTAAATCGCTTTTTTTCCTTAAAAAAATGTCTTCATGAATGTAATTCGACACCCTTGCCTCATTTAGTATGCGCGGTTGTATGATTATGCAAATGAGCCCCGCCTCCACTCACTCACTCAATCAGCTCCGAGATCCACTCGTTGACGATCACACGTTGATCTGATTGGTTACAAGGTAGTTTGTGACGTCAGAAACACCAGCGATTTCAAACCGTGTTTTTGAGACTGTCTTTGGTTCACTGCAGTTTTAAGGAGAAAATACACAGCAATGCTGTCGACTGGTGAATTTTATACATGTCTTAAAGCTTATTAAAAACACCACATAGACATATAAACTACATTAAAAACTGGATTTTCACCACAGGGGGACTTTAAACATTTATATAAAGATTTAAATAATAATTTTACTTTATTTATTTTTTTACATTTAATTCCAACTTATCTACAATGCTTTTCGCTTTTATTGTAAAGCTTAATTTTTTCATGAATTCCAAATACAAATTTTGACTTTTAAAAACTAATCTTTTATGAATTACAATTTATTATTCGTTTTTAAAAACAGACGCACTAGAGCTTCAAATACAATTTTCTATATATGCTGCAGTAATTTCGCAGCGTGATTTCAACTTTACCTCATTGATTACTCTCTTCTTATGCTCATGTTTGCTGTTTTCTTCAGGGTAAAGGGCGTTTACGCAAAAGCGGTCGCCACACGCCCTCGCCACCATTGAGCCCGCGGATGACAGAAGGGGAGGAGCCAAGTGAGGAGGGGGCGGAGTCTGGGCTGAGCGAGCAGCAGCAAGCCGCCATTCAGCAAGAAGAGAAAGTTTTGACTATGCAGATAGAAAACCTGCAGAAAGAGAAGTTCGTAAACACCTTTTGCGTCATGATTATCTATGATTATTCTATGTACTGACATTAAAGGGATAGTTCACCTAAAAATGAAAATTAGCCCTTGATTTACTCACCCTGAAGCCATCCTAGGTGTGTATGACATTCTTCTTTCAGACGAATACAATCAGAGTTATATAAAAAAATGTCCAGGCTCTTCCAAGCTTTATAATGGGAGTCGATGGGTGTATTTTTTTGGAAGTCCATCGAAGCGCATCCATCCGCGATAAAACTGCTCTAAACGGCTCTGGTGGGGTAAATAAAGGCCTTCTGAAGCCAAGCGATGCATTTGTGTAAGAAAAATATCTATATTTAAAACTTTATCGACTAAAATAACTAGCTTCTGGCAGACGGCCGTCCGCAAGTCGACTTGCGCCGAAAGAAATAAGAATGTCATATACACCTAGGATGGCTTGAGGGTAAATCATAGGGCAATTTTAAATTTTTGGGTGAACTATCCCTTTTAGTACCTACAAGACTATGTATTACTGTGTAATGTTGTTTTTGGAAAATCCCCACATTTATTCCTTACGAGTTTGAGGTATGGTTGGGTTGAGGTGTAAAGGTAGGGTTAGAATATAGGGGTAAAATTAACAGTGTAACTACAAATACAAGTACTTTAAATGTAATTACAATGCACAAATATGCATGAACATAAGTATATATGTTTTCTCAAGTTAAACCTAGTCACACACAGTTTGGAACTGAACAGTGATTGAGAACAGATTATGACTGGATAGATCACTTGAAATATTAAACCACTGTAAGAATATCCTTCAAATATATGTATGACAGACTTTATTTTGTGGAACATAATCATATTTTGAGAGATTGTAACAAATGTGCAGCAATGAACCCAAGTGCAGCATTAATTTCCATAACAATATCAAACGTAAAACAAAGGCATGACGTGGCATGACCATGAACGCACCAAATAGTGGTTACACACACAATACTTGACAAGGACATGTGGCAAACATGAGGGCTAAAATACACACAAGACAAGAGACACCTGTGCACAATGAACCAATGACAACATGACACAATCACATGACTAACACAGGGAATCGCATGATAAGACATGAAACATGAACCAAATGCCCCTTATAAAAACACTACATCAAAAGTTCAGCAGGGTGGTGGAGCGCATTTATTATTTTCATTTACACCTGTTTTTCACTCATTTTAGGGAAGAACTAACCTATGAGATGTTGGCTTTGGATCCCAGAGCGTCTGATGATGAGATGCTGGAGTCGGAAGCGTCTATCGGGACAGCGGACAGCTCGGAAAACCTCATGGAGTCGGAGGGTGCCATGTCCGATCAATGGGGTAACGGCGCTGTTTTGTGGTCGTTTTAAAGAGTTCTGTCATCATTTACTCGCCCTCATGTCATTCCAAACCCATAAGACTTTGGTTGATCTTTGAAACACAACCTGAGAGGCTTCTGTACAAAACCAGAACTTAGAAGATCCAAAAAGGACATAAAGGACATTTTTTGACTCCTCAGCAATAAAAAGGAGAGTTTTTCTCTCTCAAATATTACATGCACACACACATTTTTTTATTACACACATACAATCCACGCTCTGACATCCATACCAACACACCCACACAATTATCGCTGCATAATTTATCCAATTTGCTTTATAATATCCATAAGCAGAAAACAGGAATAAAGTATTTTATAGCATGTATTTGCTTTATTTGCCAAACCTGAGAAAATGGCACCAACTAGTAAAAAAAATAATTTAAACCCTTGCCACCAGAACAAAAGCCTATTAACAGAGTTTGCGACATTTTATAGTTAAATGGCCCTGGGATTAAAAATTGCCGTTTTAATGGGGACATTTTTGTCCAAAAGGTCCTGAGTGAAACTAATAAATCTATTTTACACTAGTAAGACAAAATAAAGGAAATGGAAAATTCCAACAAAAAATACACATCCGTGCCAAAATATATACAGTTGGCATTAACACAGGCTAAATTATATATATATATATTTTTAAAAACACCTGATAAAATGTCCAAAAGGTCGCTCAAGAGTTAAACGGCGGGACAGAAACCACTGCATATCTTAAAGGTGCATTGTGTAATATTTCTGAGGATCTATTGACAGAAATGCAATATAAGATCCATAACTATGTTTTCAGTTGTGTATAAAGACCTTGCATAATGAACCGTTATGTTTTTATTAGCTTAGAATGAGCAGTTTCTGTCTACACACACCGCGTGTTCCCGATCATTGAAATGCGCCGACATGTTTCTACGGTGGCCCTAAACGGACAAACGCGTTTCGTTACTATGTTGCTCTTCGTGCAAGGAAGCAAGCTTAGTTCACCGAATGAAACACTGACACAATGATGTACAAGTAACAATAATATTCGCAATAACATATAGTTTTACTGAATAATTAAGTAAACATAATTTCTTAATTTATCCTTGTAAAGAAATCTCATTGCTGAACTGCTACTCTCTGCTGTCTCAGACGATGACATCACTTCCTGACGGCCACCGTAACTTTTGTTGGTTGCAATTCGTAACCTCACCACTAGATGCGCTAAAAATCACACACTGCACCTTTAATTTGAAAGGCGAGTAAACGATGACAGAATTGTAATTTTTCAGTGAACGGTTTTGCACGTGATTTGTTGTCAAACGTCTCCTTTTTAGAAAGAATCACCGGCACGGTGTCGGCAACACGCTGGAGGAAGTGCGAGTCTAAAAGCAGACGTGGTTTACGGCGTCAGCCCGAATCCCTGGACTCTGTGGACTCCGCCGTAGCTTCGCTTTCCTCCGAGACGCCTCACTATCGGCTCCGGTCCTCCTCTTCCGGGCCTCTGTTTTCCTCCGCCTCTTCGGGTGGGGATTTGCACATTCTCCCCGACCAGGATGGCTTAGAACAGGCTTCCCTGAACACCCGATGTGCCTCCAGCTCCGAGAAAACCCGTCCACGACCCCGAGGGAACCGAAGCTGCCCGCCAAAGTCCCGCGAGGAAGGAGGCGTCCGCAGGCGAGAGCACGAATTCGGTTCTTCTCAGCCTTTAGTGCTGTACGGGAGTAATGAATTCATGGTGTGATCATGATGGTGTCCAACATTAGGGTAACGCAAAAACGCCAATAAAATTCTGAATAACATTTGAAGTGAAAGAGATCAACCATCACAGCCTGTCACTGCACAGTCCTGTTAATGAACCAAATGCAAAAAGTACGGTGTAAAAATGAACGAGAAGATGAACGCACCCATATCTACGACCTACTGACTGTAAAGTGGACCTGCTGGACTGGTCCGTTCTTCACAACAGATACTAAGAATATTTGAACTGGGAAAGAGCGATTTTTAATCAACTTGTGATGTCCATTTTCATGTTTACAGAATTGAGCCAATGAGAGGTCACATGACTTCAACTGACTGCATGCCGTATTGCTACCATTGTTTTCACTCTATGATTAAAACCTTTGATAAAGTGCTAAATATGTAAAATAATATATTATTGATGAGGGTCGAATGAATCGTGTAAATAGCTGAAATCCCTGTGCTGCTGGTTGACCCATGTGAAAAAATATTGTCTTTTTGTTGCAGATCGAAAACTTGTGTGAATCTGGTGTCCGTCTCTGTATGTTGAGTTCTTATGGGTGAGTCTGACGAAAACGCACAAGGTCCAGGTCTTATTTCTTCCCTAAACAGATTTTTACAATTTTTTTTTTTTTTTTTGCATAAAGCAAACAATCTTGATTTTCTTTATGCAAAATCGTTTTGATTCTGGGGTGAAATTTGACCCGGACGTGTACTAGTGAGATTCATCCACGGTTTTGCTTTTTTCTTCTTTTTGGTCAGAAACACGTTTTTTCCCTTCAGATGGAAAATCAAAAGGATGAAAAGTCAAGTGTGTTTGTACCATGATTCTTTGCTGTAGTTTTAATCACTGTTTTTTGTTTCGTCGTTTTTTTCCCTTCAGTGTTACGTGCAACAAAATCAGGACTTGAATTTTTTTTGTAAATTGCTTTTTTAAAGTATATTGTGTTTTATACATGCTGATATTTTATTGTGAAATTTAAGTATATAAATATATTTTTTGGTGTAACGTTCCACTGTGCCATCCGGAGTCACATATTTAGTTCTCTTGGCCACAACGTCCTTTTCGGTTGAACTTTTACACTGCAAAAAAATGCTTTTCTTACTCAGTATTTTTGTCTTGTTTCCAGTCCAAATATCTAAAAATTCTTAAATCAAGATGCATTTACCATAGTAGTATAGCATAAGATATTATGTCTTTTTTTAGGGTGAAAAGAGTTTTTGCTTAAAACAAGAAAATGTATCAGCCAATGGGGTCAGAAAAATAATATGGTTTCTGCTTGAATTAAGTTTTTTTTCTGACCCCATTGGCAGTTAATTTTTCTTGTTTTAAGCAAAAACTTATTTGAAGAATTTTTAGATATTTGGACTGGAAAAAATACAAAAATACAACGTAAGAAAAGCATTTTTTGCAGTGTAGTTTTGATTTAGGGCTAATTTATCACACACATCTAAAACAGGGTCCTCTTCTGTGATTTTTTTACCCTTTAATCTGACATTAATATGCCCCCTTTATAGCAGTAAAGTTCATAGAAAACAAAGACACATAACAGCATAAAGCTTGAAGCTTAACTAAAGTAAGTTTACACAGTGAACATTGCTGTTTATGTGCAGGGAAAGTGTCTCCACAAGTTGTTTACTCCTTTTTGATGTGCAGTTACATATATCTATGTCTATATTTATGTCATATCATAGCCTATTGCAAGAAACCATCACCATGGTGCAATATCACAAAAGACTTAAGCTATGATTTTATGTTTTGATAAGTAGACTTAGGTACTATCTTAACCTTAAGTCCACTGATGCTCAAAAACGGCGGTAAGAATGAAGCAGTTGTTTGTTGAGTCCTGCATAAGTGAATGTAATCACCGTAGCATGCTACACTATTGTCAAAGTTTCTCTTTTACAGCTTGTATTTAAGATCATGTTTAAGGCCAGAAACATACTCTATGCAAATACGCAAACCCGAATGCAGTTCCGTATATATTTAACATATTACTGTGTGGCTTTAGTACTTACCTTCAAATGTCTGTCTTAAACCGGATTTAGCTAGCTAGCTATAAACATGTTGACAGTCTAACTAACATTAACTTATTTCTCTAAACTGTCCCTCGTCAGTCGTTGACCTGAAAGAAATAACTGACCGTTATTATGCTAATTAGCTCTAAGCGCGCGCTATTCGTAGAGAGACACGTGGCCCTGTGTAGCTAGACGCGTTTGCGATCACGCACTTGAGTATGTTTCTGTATGTTTGAAAACAAGGGATGTCATTTGAGGGATGTAATATCTTATTTTATGTTGAATGAACCTGCGCTGTGTGTTTTGATGGACTGAGTAAGTCTAAACAAATCTGTGCTTTCGGATTTTGTGTTTGTGCTCTCGTGAGCGCAGTTGTTAACGGTGCAATTTGTGTAATATTTCTTTAATGTGTAAATCAATGTGTAAGGATGTAAAAAGAAAAAATAACATAATCATTGTCTTATTAAAAAATAATAATAATAAACCTGGCATGTTTTCCTTATTTTTCCTAGTAGAGAATGTATTTAATAATAGGTATAAACAGTGGATAGTATCTTTCTGTCAGTATTGAGCAATTAACATTATATAATATATAATTATAATTTGACAGTATTTACAAATTAACATTATATAATTTATACTTGTCAAAACAGTGAATGGGTGCGCATTTATGTAATCTGTAAAATGAACGAAAGATTGCATGACTCATGCCATGCGTCATTGTCATCATTTGTTAATTATTTTATTCACTTTAACTATGTTAAGATATTTTAAGTAAATAGAGAAAGGCAAGCCAGTTCAGAATGGACTAACAGTTAGAGTCCTGCATTTCTGTAACTTTTATGTTATTTCCAGACAGTTCCTTATAAAATACAATTAAAAAAATCAATAGAAACAAGATAAAGTAGATGCTATTATTACGTTTACAGAGGTTTTTTTTACTAAATATTTTTTCACGATATCGTCGGTCACTCGAAGAACTCCAGGCACGCGTCAGAAGTGTCTGTTGCTGGGCAGAACAACATTTGATTTAACTATGTGAATCTTAAGTTTTACTTTTAATATAAAACCAATTTCTCCTTGATTGAAATTATGACTAAAAATAATTTACTAGCACCGCACTAGCTAGCCGCTTACACATTAAAATTGGTATCAAACATAGCAGAAACGATACAACTGTGGAAACATACAAACATCAGTTGCCATGGTGAGCGTTTGCAGTCATTGTGTCCTCGTGAGGGCGGAGCAATCATTGCTCATGGATTCGTCATCCGTGTTCATAGTAAAAGCGAAGGTGATCGCTGAGGAGATTCAGGAGAAACGAAACCGATCAAAAACGACGAAATGAAAGCGTCTAAACGCGTAGAATCTGCGGGAAACAAACCTAAGCTGTCGCTGATTGATATGGTCATGTGCTTGATAAGCGCGGTCACGCGAGCGCTGCTGAGGTTATTCCGGTGGAGCGCGAGCCCGAGCGGTGAGTTCGCGTGTTTTCTCCTTTTGTTCAATGTTTCAAACTAAAGCTCTGTTGTATGATACAGGGTTAAAAGGCTGTTGTTTGTTTCGCCGAGATTAACTATGCTAAACAAACAACAACAACAACACTTAATAAAGCATAATGAATTATAATATTGTTTTCGACAGATAAAGCCATGATAGTCGATGAAGAGACGCCCGTGTTTTTTGACCTGGAAACCACAGGACTGGGTATAACTCTCTTACACACACACACACACACACACACACACTCACTCGACTGGGTATAACCCTCTTCGCACACACTGGACTGGGTATAACTCTCTAACACACACACACACTCGACTGGGTATAACTCTCTTTTACACACACACACACACACACACACACACACACACACACACACACACACACACACACACACACACACTGGACTGGGTATAACTCTCTTATAACACACACACACACACACACTAGACTGGGTATAACTCTCTTACACACACACTAGACTGGGTATAACTCTCTTATAACACACACACACACACACACACACACACACACTGGACTGGGTATAACTCTCTTATAACACACACACACACACACTAGACTGGGTATAACTCTCTTACACACACACTAGACTGGGTATAACTCTTACACACACTTCTACAGCGTTTACACTACATGTCAAGTTTGTTTTCCATTTTTAGACTAGTTTCACTTTCATGTGATAACATCAATAATATGTTAAGCTTTATATTATGAATATTATGCAGATGTGTTGAATATTTAGCCTATATAATGTCATATATGCCTCAGATAAATATATTATGATTTATATAATCAATTGCTGTTTTATAGATAGATATATTATTGAATTTTGGAATTATGGAAGTAAAAACGTGTATTGATAGACTATATATATATATGTGTGTGTGTTATATATATATATATATATATATATATATATATATATATATATATATATATATATATATATATATATATTAGTACATATATATGTACTACCGGCAATAATAATTAGATATAGTTATATTGGGTGACTGTTTTTCATACTTTAAACTAATTAGAAACTAATTATATCTAATTATAATATCTAATAAAAATAATAAGTGGAAATATATTTAAAAACACAATGCATCTAATTCTACAATAAAATATTGTAAAAAAAAAAAAGAAAATCTGTATTAAATCAAAATATCATCCGCTAATACTGTAGTTAACCAATTAATTTTATTTAGGCATTAGCAGATGGCATTTTGATATGTTTTATACTTCTCTTTTTTTTTTCTCAATATTTTACTGTAGAATTACGTGTATTGAGTTTTTAAAAATATTTTTCACTTATACTGTAAACCAATTCATTTTATTTAGGCATAAGTGAAAAATATGTACAATGCATGTAATTCTACAGTAAAAATAAAACAAAAAACTGTATACAATATATCAAAATGCCATCCGCTAATACCTAAAGACAATTAATTGGTAACTACAGTATAAGTGAAACATATTTTTAAAAGCACAATGCATGTCATTCTATAGTAAAATATTGTAAAAAAAGAAAAAGTATACAAAATATCAAAATGCCATTCGCTAATGCCTAAAGAAAATTAACTGGTTGAGTATCAGTGCAATTATGTTTAAAACACAATGCATGCAAGTCTACAGTAAAATACTGTAAAAAAAAAAGAATAAGTATAGTATTAATGTCATAATGGCCGAGACTTGTTTTTTCCCCGTCCTCAGACACGTCTGTGTGTGACATCGTACAGCTGTCGGCCCTCAGCGGGAACCAGACGTTTAACGCGTACCTCCTGCCCCGCTGCAGCATCACTGACGGCGCGTCCCAGGTCACGGGTCTCACGGTCTCCGGCCAATCACTGCTCTTCAACCGCCGTCCCGTTCCCATCGTCCCACACAAACGCGCCCTCACCGACTTCATCTCGTTCCTCAAGACCTTCAACAGGCCCTTCCTGGTGGGCCACAACAGCCGGCGCTTCGACTGGCCGGTGCTGAGGAGGGTCCTGGAGGAGTTCGGGCTGCTGGAGGAGTTCACGCGGGCGGTGTCGGGGTGCGTGGACACGCTGACTCTCTGCAGAGACATGTTCCAGCTGCAGAAATACTCCCAGCCCTTCCTCGTGCAGCACTTCCTGCAGGAGACGTACGCCGCGCACGACGCCTCGGAGGACGCTAGGACCCTGCAGGAGCTGTACCGCGTGTGGGAGCCCAGCGAGAGCCTCGTGAGGAAGCACAAAACTACACTCAGATGATGCAACACTTACCGTTTATATATATATATATATATATATTAGCTCTATCGCGATGCGGTTTTAATGGTTACGGTTTTTAACGGTCTACTATACTTGAGTTCCTGAATAGAAATACACAGTACAAAAAAAGTGTTTTCAACTTAGAAATGAGGCAACATGAAAACGTTTAAGTTTAGTCAACTCAAATATCCAAGTTGTCGCTTAGTACAACTTCACATTTCCAGTTGATTAAACTTAAAACTAAGGCAGCACAAACACTTACTTTTTTACAGTGTAGTGCCGTTTTTTTTTTTGGGAAATCATCTCCATAAATTACGGTTCATAAGTTAATTAGTTAATATATTATATTAATTATGTTAGCTCAATGTGAATACCCTGAGGAAGCACAAAACACCCGTGATGATACAACGGTTACCGTATTAATAACCGTGCACTAAACTCAATACAATTTCCACAATATAAATAATCCCTTAGTGGTGCATTAATTTAAAATTTTCAAAAAGGCTGATCACAATTTAAGCAGCCATTGATAAATTATGGTTCATATCATTTTCTTTTTTAAATTTTTTTTTGCATAATCGGTGCTTTATTGAATTTGCAACCATAACTGTGCAATGTGTGATGTCACGGTACTCCTTCACTGGCTTAAAATACTGCATGTGTGTTAATGGAATTAAGTTACTCTAAACTTAACAGTTCCAGAATAGAAATAGTAAAATAGTAAAAAATGATGATAGTCTGATGTAAGTAGTTCATAAATTACGGTTCATATAATTTTCATTTTTCAAAACTTTTTTTTATAATCTGTGCTTTTTTGAATTTGCAACAATAACTGTTCAATCTGTGATGTCACTGGCTTAAAATACTGCATGTGTGTTAATGGAATTAAGTTGCACTAAACTTAACAGTTCCAGAATAGAAATAGTAAAAAATAATAATTTGGCTGATAGTCTGATGCAATCAGCCATCAATAAATCACGGTTCATATAATTTTAATTTTTCAAAACAGTGTTTTTATAATCTGTGCTTTATTGAATTACTGTGTGATGTGAGTCCTTATTTTACACTGAACGTGTGTAAAGTTTTTCATAATGTTTATCATTCAAATCATCTGTAAATTATGCCATGTTAAGTTTTTTATTTGTTGCCTGCCTTAAACTTTTTTATTTTATTTCTGTTTGTCGAATATCAGCTTTTAGGATCTGGTTTTGTTTCCTTTTCTTGATCTCAGGTGTCAGAATGAATATAATATCTCAATTTCTACATTCTCACATATTGACATTTTAGTAATTGGAAATGTGACTTTATGAAGCTGCTAAATTTGCTTTTTCCTTTGTTTTGGAATTAATTTAAGTGTTAAACTGTAAAATGATGCAAAACAATTTATAAAATAATGTTTCTGTTGATTTCACTTTATTAAACTTCATATATTTGCTTCCTTTTCGTGATCTCAGGTGTCAGACTGAATATAATCTCTTTTTCATTTCTACATTCTCACATATTGACATTTCAGTAAGTGGAAATAAAAATGCTGTTACCTTTAATATTAAAAATAATTATGTTCCTGTTGATTTCACTTTATATATTAGACCAGACATTTACAAACATGAAAAATAAATGTATTTGAAGTTTATTTTATTGGAATTAAGATTTTGCACAAATTCCATAGAGTTGAAGTGTTGATTAGTTACATGGACTGTAACCACACACAAAAACTTGATGTCCAAAATAATCTTCAGCCACTAGAGCCAAAGGAAGGATTTTCCAGAAGGAACATGCAAATAAGTCCCGTCAACTCCGCCTGGATTCTGATGAATATTCATGTTTATGTATATCAGGATTCATAATATATCATCAGAAAGATTCTGAAAGTCCAAATGTAAAATGTTCTTCGTGTCACTCATCCATTCGCACGTCTTCGGACAGTTTTTGGACCATCTTGTCCTCCAGCTGTTTGGCTTGACCTGAAAAGAGAGACGTCAGACGTGTCATTTAACAGACGTTGAGCTGCGCAATTATTCTTAAAAAAGATGGATCTCGATTTTTAAAGGTATGAAACCGCTTAAAAAGTCTTTTCAACCGCACAGAATCATTATTTCTGTCTTACAATCATTCTAATAGTAACAGAAGTACTGGGATAAAAGTTTATAGTTCGGATATAAACACTGTCTACAGTAGAGATGAAAAAAAGTAAGTCACCACTGTGATTCGCTTCAGTTTAACGATTGCACCAATTACACCAGTAGGTGGCGACAAGTGACTGTTAAAAAATGCATTTGTCATTGAATCATTGAAATGCAGATCCGGCAGAACGGTGATTCTTTCATCAAGTAATAAAACAAGTATTTATGATAAGGATGCACGATATATCGGCCAGCTTATCGCTAAATTTGGCTGATATATTAAAGCTGATAAATAATGTATTATTTCCTTCAGCTGAGAGACTTCCGATGCGCACTGTTCAACATGATGGTTTTGAATTGCTTGAAATATGATTGAAATCACTTAAAAAAAGGAAGATACAGTTCAGTGCAACATGTGCAGCGCAAGTCTGTCATATCGGCTACATAAAACTATCATGAGAACATCATAATTGTGTGTTTGGGACATGGCCTTTAATGATGAGACTTTTGTTTTTGTAATCAAGCTCTCAAAAACTATAAAAATTTGGATTAAGATTCATCGGTCAATACATTGGTTATCAACTTTCAAATAAACAATTTTCAGCCAAAATGTTAATATCGGTGCATCCCTAGTTTATAAGTGAGTCCTTGAATCATTCATTCAACATGACTTTAAAAAAAATCAGTGTGTGTTACCTGCGTGTTACCTGCGTCTGTGCAGTGTGTGTTACCTGCGTGTGTGCAGTGTGTGTTACCTGCGTGTGTGCAGTGTTTCTGCAGTGTGTGTTACCTGCGTGTGTGCAGTGTGTGTTACCTGCGTGTGTGCGGTGTGTGTTACCTGCGTGTTACCTGCGTGTGTGCGCCGTGTGTTACCTGCGTCTGTGCAGTGTGTTACCTGCGTGTGTGTGCAGTGTGTGTTACCTGCGTGTGTTACCTGCGTGTGTTACCTGCGTCTGTGCAGTGTGTGTTACCTGCGTGTGTGCAGTGTGTGTGCAGTGTGTGTGTGCAGTGTGTGTTACCTGCGTGTGTGCAGTGTGTGTGCAGTGTGTGTTACCTGCGTGTGTGCGGCGTGTGTTACCTGCGTCTGTGCAGTGTGTGTTACCTGCGTGTGTGTGCAGTGTGTGTTACCTGCGTGTGTGTGCAGTGTGTGTTACCTGCGTGTGTTACCTGCGTCTGTGCAGTGTGTGTTACCTGCGTGTGTGCAGTGTGTGTGCAGTGTGTGTGTGCAGTGTGTGTTACCTGCGTGTGTGCAGTGTGTGTGCAGTGTGTGTTACCTGCGTGTGTGCGGTGTGTGTTACCTGCGTGTGTGCGGTGTGTGTTACCTGCGTGTTACCTGCGTGTGTGCGCCGTGTGTTACCTGCGTCTGTGCAGTGTGTTACCTGCGTGTGTGTGCAGTGTGTGTTACCTGCGTGTGTTACCTGCGTGTGTTACCTGCGTCTGTGCAGTGTGTGTTACCTGCGTGTGTGTGCAGTGTGTGTTACCTGCGTGTGTGCAGTGTGTGTGCAGTGTGTGTTACCTGCGTGTGTGCAGTGTGTGTTTCCTGCGTGTGTTACCTGCGTCTGTGCAGTGTGTGTTACCTGCGTGTGCAGTGTGTGTTACCTGCGTGTGTGCAGTGTGTGTTACCTGCGTGTGTGCAGTGTGTGTTACCTGCGTGTGTGCGGCGTGTGTTACCTGCGTGTTACCTGCGTGTGTGCGCAGTGTGTTACCTGCGTCTGTGCAGTGTGTGTTACCTGCGTGTGTTACCTGCGTGTGTGTGCAGTGTGTGTTACCTGCGTGTGTGTGCAGTGTGTTACCTGCGTGTGTTACCTGCGTCTGTGCAGTGTGTGTTACCTGCGTGTGCAGTGTGTGTTACCTGCGTGTGTGCAGTGTGTGTTACCTGCGTCTGTGCAGTATGTGTTACCTGCGTGTGTGCAGTGTGTGTGCAGTGTGTGTTACCTGCGTGTGTGCAGTGTGTGTTACCTGCGTGTGTGATGCGTGTGTGCAGTGTGTGTGCAGTGTGTGTTACCTGCGTGTGTGCAGTGTGTGTTACCTGCGTGTGTGATGCGTGTGTGCGGCGTGTATTACCTGCGTGTTACCTGCGTGTGTGCGCCGTGTGTGCAGTGTGTTACCTGCGTCTGTGCAGTGTGTTACCTGCGTGTGTTACCTGCGTGTGTGTGCAGTGTGTGTTACCTGCGTGTGTTACCTGCGTGTGTGTGCAGTGTGTGTTACCTGCGTGTGTTACCTGCGTGTGTGCGGCGTGTGTTACCTGCGTGTGTGCGGCGTGTGTTACCTGCGTGTGTGCGGCGTGTGTTACCTGCGTGTGTGCGGCGTGTGTTACCTGCGTGTGTGCGGCGTGTGTTACCTGCGTGTGTGCGGCGTGTGTTACCTGCGTGTGTGCGGCGTGTGTTACCTGCGTGTGTGCGGCGTGTGTTACCTGCGTGTGTGCGGCGTGTGTTACCTGCGTGTGTGCGGCGTGTGTTACCTGCGTGTGTGCGGCGTGTGTGCGGCGTGTGTTACCTGCGTGTGTGCGGCGTGTGTTACCTGCGTGTGTGCGGTGTGTGCGGCGTGTGTTACCTGCGTGTGTGCGGCGTGTGTTACCTGCGTGTGTGTTACCTGCGTGTGTGCGGCGTGTTACCTGCGTGTGTTACCTGCGTGTGTTACCTGCGTGTGTGCGGCGTGTGTTACCTGCGTGTGTGCGGTGTGTGTTACCTGCGTGTGTGCGGCGTGTGTTACCTGCGTGTGTGCGGCGTGTGTTACCTGCGTGTGTGCGGCGTGTGTTACCTGCGTGTGTTACCTGCGTGTGTGCGGCGTGTGTTACCTGCGTGTGTGCGGTGTGTGTTACCTGGGTGTGTGCGGCGTGTGTTACCTGCGTGTGCAGTGTGTGTGCGGTGTGTGTTACCTGCGTGTGTGCGGCGTGTGTTACCTGCGTGTGTGCAGTGTGTGTTACCTGCGTGTGTGCGGTGTGTGTTACCTGTGTGTTCGGTGTGTGTTACCTGCGTGTGTGCGGTGTGTGTTACCTGGGTGTGTGCGGCGTGTGTTACCTGCGTGTGCAGTGTGTGTGCGGTGTGTGTTACCTGCGTGTGTGCGGCGTGTGTTACCTGCGTGTGTGCGGCGTGTGTTACCTGCGTGTGTGCAGTGTGTGTTACCTGCGTGTGTGTGCGGCGTGTGTGCAGTGTGTGTTACCTGCGTGTGTGCGGTGTGTGTTACCTGGGTGTGTGCGGCGTGTGTTACCTGCGTGTGCAGTGTGTGTGCGGTGTGTGTTACCTGCGTGTGCAGTGTGTGTGCGGTGTGTGTTACCTGCGTGTGCAGTGTGTGTGCGGTGTGTGTTACCTGCGTGTGCAGTGTGTGTGCGGTGTGTGTTACCTGCGTGTGCAGTGTGTGTGCAGTGTGTGTGCAGTGTGTGTTACCTGCGTGTGGAGCTTTGATGAGGTGAATGTTTTTCTTGACTTCGCTGATATCCGCCACCTTCTCCAGCTCTTTGCCCTTCTTCAACCTGCGCAAATATGGAAATGTTTATGGAAATTTCAACCACATGTGGGAATCAAATAACTGACAAACTTTAACAGGAAATGCAAGTTTCTGCAATCGGCTGTTTTTCCCTCCATCATAAACGAGTGTCTCAGAGCGTCAGACGAAACACAAACACTGTCGTGTTCTCTGGCGTTCGGGAACACGCTCGTGAGAGACGCTTCTGGAGGGGATTAAACCCAATCATTCTGATCACACACTTTTGCCTTGTCCAAATACACACACTTGTGATCTTGGCTACGTGACAGGAAGAAGGTGCGTAAGACGGTCTTAAAAATACCCTGAAAAACACGCTTAAATGAGTCGTCGGATGCATATAAATGTGTGTTTGCAGTGTGTGGACACAAACACCATACAATGAAAAAAATCCATTCCCTCCTTTTTTTTAATCCTCAAAGAGTGTAAACACTCTCAATAATAAGGCCATTTGGATTTTCAGAGCAATATGATGTCATAATGCTCATGCTCCGCCCACGACCGCTGATGTATTAGCATATTTCCTGTATTAGCATATTTCTCAGCCATTTGTATACTGTTGGCCAAGGCATCACTTTACGTGTTTTGTGTCGACACACACCATGAATGAGAGAGGGGGGGGCGGGGGGGTGGAGTTGCTCATTATGATTTAAAGAGACATGCACCGGAACGGGTCGCTGTGAACAGAGCTGTTTTTGAGGAGGTAAAAAGGTGATGTTTTACACAAACATTTGAGAATTTTAACCAAAATATGTTACAAACTTTACATAAAGACTCTAATCACACCAACTTGAGAACAATGGGCATCCGACGACCCCTTTAATGCACACTAAACCCACACTATCTCCAATACCGAATCGCAGCGTATCCCATCATGCATTATGTTCGGGAACTCACGGCCCGAAATCGCAAGATGTCGAGGAAAACATTCCACTGTAATGTAAATTAATCAGGTTTTTACTGGTGCAAGGATGAGTATGGTGTGTGTGTAAGCCTATTTTGCACAACTGTTTTCATCACTTAATTAGAACCACCACAATTTTAAATGTTCAGTTACATAGCGACTACTACTGTAGAAGTTTATTTTAAAATGCAAAGTATTGGAAATGTAAAAATGCAAGTGTTAACGGAGCTTTTCTATTATAAGACTATAAGTGTGTCCCATCAATTAATCAAAAGTTCTACACACACTTGCAGTCTTTACGCATACTTGAACTAGGGGTTGAACCGACTAGTCGATGCCGTGACGCTTTCAGCTTGACGTCGACTAGTCGCGTTGATCATGTGACACTATGATTGCGCTAATTTTGATACTAACATGTTGCAGACGACAACAGATGAAGAGCCCAGGGGGTCATTGCAGCAAGAAAGCAGCATTGGTACATCAAGTGTGTGTAAATACTTTACTAACCTAACACTAGATATTGTTGAAAGTAAAAGCATGACGCACGCTCATTGTTTTACCGGGAAATGAGAGTTCAGTCTCCTTATTAAAATATTATTTTTTTCTTATATTTATTTAAACATAGTAATGATGTAGGCTACCTCTAATTCACCCGCAATTCATTGGAATATTATTTTGTATTAGGCTACTTGGATCTGCGCATCACTAACGCGCAGATGTGAATTTATAGCTTTTTTTCTTTTCATCCTGAATGATGATGTAAACAGCGGGCTATCTACACCTAGCCACTTCATGTGTTTCTGTGATCTGATAGCTGTCCGGTCGTGAAAAGACCAGGTGTAAATGCCCTCCGAAACGCATTCGAGATGGATTTAAATACGATCGCTCAAACCACTTCAGGAGGAGGTCTGGGCCGCTTAACAGACGAAACTGCATCTGGTTGTTGAAAGAAACCACATATGTAAATTGGACTTCTGCGAACAATGCTAAAAATAAACGTGTGCGAGTGTCTTAGCCTAGGCTATATTTCATGTTATATTCATTATCTGACGAAGCTAGGCAACACGCATCACCGCAGATATGAGCAGCTCGAGCATCTATTCGTCAACGTGCAAACTATCGCAATCAAAGTGAAAGTCGCAGACGCTTAACACACAATCATCTTCATTAAAAGTAAAGAAACAAAATGATCTTACCGGTGCTGTCTCTCTTATTGCGGTCTTTGATTTTGAAATGAGCTGATAATCAATAAAATGCAGCTCATTACTGTTGCTTTCGGTGACGTGAACTCCGTTAAATCTGCATATAGCGCGATGTTTGAAGATCGGATTTATATCCGTTTTGCGAAAACATCTTTATGTGACCAGGTGTAAATGGAATCGTTTTTATAAATCAGATCAGTAAAAACGCATGAAGTGACCAGGTGTAAATGGCCCCATTATGAGCTGTCAGCATCTGTATAATTTTCTGTTAATTCATTGCAAATTGTGTTTAATCTCTTGTGTTTTTTTGAATGACGTCATCGTCATAACTTTGATGTCATAACAGTCGACTTCAAAAAATCTGAAGTCGTTCAACCCCTAACTTGAACAGTTGAGCCAAATAGAGGAAATGCGTCATGCATGTGGTCAAGTGTGGCAATTGATTTCAGAGCCAACAAACCAACATTTAAGATGCTGTGATGCCATTGGTCCACTGGTTACTCCAGTTATCCAATCACAGCCTCTGCTGAGGCAAAGTCACCTGATGTTTGATGGATTTATTCAGTAAATGTGTTTCCGTCTTCTTATCGGATAAAAGTGGTTAATGCATGTTTAGAATTTAAGCGCATCACGGCACGTTTTTTTTTAAATTCAATATCCCAAAAAGTGCGTGAAAATATTGCCCCTAAATTTCCTAAAAACAAGGCAAACACAGACGTTGAGCTCACCTGTTGATGATGAAGCGAGCCTGACGCTTGGTTTTGATCACTTCGACCTTCTTCATCGCCTCCACTGTTCAACACAAACACACGGCTCAGATTAACAGCTGATCATTTATACTGCATTAACACCGCAGTAAAGCCGTCACTCACTCGTCTTGCTCCACAGCTCTCGGTTGTACTTGACGGGGATATTCCTGCGCTTCTCAAACTCCAGCGCGTTATCCTGTCAAACACAAACATTTATTATTAGAGGTTATAAAACTCTTAGTTAAAATCCTTGATTCTGATTGGTCAATAGCTGTGTTTTATTCACAACACAATATATCGAAATTATCAAAAAATATTGCATATTATCTGGGGTCATGAACAAAAGATCACTCACTGTTCTCGGCTGATTAACTTTTGTAGCTTTAATAAGAATTAGTGTATTTTAAATTCATACAGTGAAAACTAAGCCGTGTTTTATATTTACATTTGATTATTCGGTTTCTGTTGTTTGATAATCTTAATGTAGGATAAGCTGAACCCTGTAGTTTACACTGATGTTCAAATAACACTTCTTATGCGACAGTAAAACACTGTTCACTTTCAGAAGTTGTAGAGATGTTTTCCTGTCACAAAAAGAACGTGAAACATGTACGTAGGTTATATGATTTTAAATAGATTTTAAAGATAATTTAAGTTTATTGCACACACTTTAAGCATTACCATATTGCATATCGCATTATTTAATGAGTTATTATCGCATTTTTCTTTAATATCGCGCAGCCCTAAAACACGGCTGACCGCTTCACACAACGCTTCTATGCATCACCACACAACACCCCTAGCAACCGCTCTTAGCAACGCAAACACATGTGTGTTCTCATTGATATTGTTAGAGCTTATAAGCAAGTGTTCCTGCATTTACAGTAGAATCAGCATTTTCCTTCAGGTCAGACTATATCCGTAATAAAAAACCAGAATGTCCGCTGATATCTCGTCCTTTTAACAGTTATGGGGTTTTCCGTACCATGACACGCTAGTCAGTCGCGTCTTGTTTCTCCATGTTCATAAGTTTCAGTCCTTTCAATATGAAAGTCTTCTTTACTGACCGACTCACTCATAAAAACAGTCCTTGCCGCCATCTAACGGAGAAATAATGCATTTAACTTCTGTTGCTGAGTACGGTCCGGGACTATTTTTTCAAGCGGAAGGAAGGTTTTTAGAGATTTTACTTCATGAAAGTTGCACCGATACACATTTTTCGGCTTTAATATTTGTATTGTGTGGTAACCGTTCTATAAAAGCAATAAGGACTCGAGGCTAGTGCTGTATCGTGATTAAGGCGCGACTGAAGGGGTTGCAGGCTTCGCGTCGCTTATTCACGATAAAGCACAGCCTCGAGGACTTTATTTCTTACATAACAGCTAGGGCTGTAACGATACGCAATATGAAACGGGTTTCGGCGCCGAGTCCATATTATTTAAAAAAACAAAAAATGTTTTTTTTTGATTCGCGTACCTACCCGAAATAAGATAAAATAAAATTCTGCATCAATTTATAGACAACTGGTTTGTTTAGGCATGGTGTGTAAGGAATTACAAACCTGCGCACATATATTCAAACGCACATAACTATAGAATCAATTCTTAATGCGCATGTGAACGCCATCAGCGTCTATCACAGGTTCACGTTTAAAGTCTGTTTAGAGAGAACGGTGTCGTCTTAGCGGCCCCTAATTTAATAACAAATGATCATTTAGACGGAAGTGAATCAATCAAAACTAACTTTAGCTGGAAAAAACATTTTTCAAGAACCACTATAAAACCAAACCAATCTCTGTTACCTTAAATTATATGTTTATCTCTGTAAAGCTGCTTTGAAACAATCTACATTGTTAAAAGCGCTATATAAATGAGGATGACTTGACAAAAAGTGCCCAAAGTGCACAGAATAAACATATCTAGTGAGTTTTAACAAGAACTGGAGTAGGAAAACAAAAGAAATTGGAGACTCACAAATATATATAGAAGATTTACCTGTAGGTTTTTCCAAATGTTATTTAATACAAATATTTTTTCCCCCTCAAAATCTCTTTTTTCTCTCTCCTAAAACAGCCCCCCAAAAAAACTGCGGTTTGTATCGAATCGTGGGTCAAAAATCGTGATACGTAGCGAATCGTGAGTTTGGTGTATCGGGTCACATCCCTAATAGCAGCTGAAACACAGATGTGTCGTCTCTCACCAGCGTCAGCTCTTTGCCCGCTGATTTCCTGAACGCTTTGGTCCATCTGGTCTTCCTCGGGTTTCGCTTCTTCTTGAAGTTTCTGTGGCATTTGGATCTGCAGAACCTGAAAGACTTCGAAACCACAAACCAGTCAGGACTCTCACACTGATAAACACACACTCAGAACATGCAAACACTACTATAGTCTTATTCTGGATATGATATTATCACGGTGATAATATATTAAAAAATTATAGTGCTTTGTAATTGTAGCACTACCAGTCAAAAGTTTTGTTTCGGTAAGATTTTTAATGTTTTTAAAAGAAGTCTCTTCTGCTTACCAAAGCTGCATTCATTTGATTAAAATACAAAAAAGGCGAAATTTTACAAATAATATTGTGAAATATTATTCCAATGTAAAATATCTGTTTTCTATGTGAATATATAGTAAAGTGTAATTTATTCCTGTGATCAAAGCTGAATTTTCAGCATCATTACTCCAGTCTTCAGTGTCACATGATCCTTCAGAAATCACTATAATATGATGATTTGATGAAATATTTATGATTATTATTATCAGTGTTGAAAAAACATTTTTATTTCAGGATTCTCTGATGAATAGTAAGTTCAAAAGAACAGCATTTCTCTTAAATAGAAGCTTTAGTCAAATAAATGCAGCCTTGGTGAGCAGAAGAGACTTCTTTTAAAAACATTAAAAATCTTACTCATCCAAAACTTTTGACTGGTGTATACAAAATTAAATGAAATTGTATAAATGTATATTTTATTAAAATAATGATTGAGTTAGATTGTTATCTACTATGTTAAGTTATTTTATAAATGAAATATGATTTCCCCCATGTTTACATTATATGTATTATGATATTGACATGTTACTGTCGACACGTACAATCGTCCATAAAAACACATTAATATGTGAACTCGTTCCAGAACACCTAATTCACATTTAATTCGTTAATAATAAACAATATTAAGCATCAATGTTAAACTACTCGTCGAAATGACACTCATCGCCCGTCCGATATAAACAAACACACACGTCAGTAATAATGATCGATCGAGTGTTTACCTTACAGTCGTTCCGCACAAACATCATTCCGTGTCCCGGATAAACCGGCGCCGAGCAGAAATAACACTTCTCGATACGCATTTTGATCAACTATTATTATTGATCAATCGCACATGTGTCGCAGCGCTGCGAACACAGGCGAAAAAGAGAATGCGTTGTTTCCGCTTCCGGTGCATGACGTCATCGCGCAGAGCACAGGCTCTAGCGCCACCGAGAGGCCTGGAGTGGCATTACCTCACATTCACACTGTAGTGTACAGTATAATATATATGATTATGATTAATAAATCATGGCAACATGTGTTTTCCTGTTACTTTAACTCATCGAAATAATTTGACACATTTCAACATCTTTATTGTTTTAAGTTATATACGAGATTCAACCAGACAAAATAAAAAAAATTAGTTGAAATTACTTGTAAAACCAATTTGAATATACGTTTAAAAACAATTAATGCAGACAGACAAATAGATATTTTATATCTAAATTGTTTTAACTGTTTAATTTTAAGTGGTTTCGTGTAAAATAGTAATTAATTGGGTTCTTTTCAGTTTCGAAACGTTTCAAAATTCCAATGTTTGGAATTTGTTTTTTATTTTATATTATCATTTATATGCATATTATATTGTATTGTATTGTATATTTTTTATATAAATTTGTAGATGTTTTTAATGATACATTTATAAGACTAAAATAAAAAGGAAGCGTTTTAGTTGATTGTCTCTAGCTCTCCATAAAACGAGTCCTACAATTTAATTAATTAATTAACACATATTATACAGACACTTCATATTTAATGGTGATTTGTTAATACACTTTCAATGAAACATTTGTAATCGTTTCGTAAAATGTTTGGGCTGAGTTTTGCTTGCATTTACACTCTTCTGACCAGCAGGGGTCGCCAGCGCTCCGAAACACTGAATCGTTTTGCGACTCGGTTCAATTGATTCAGTTTAGAAAAGCTTCGTTTCTCCAATCACTGCTTTACCGTAGCCATTTATTTAATGCATGTACGTATAATAATAGCCTACTATTCAAACTAAAAATCACTGGCATTAAACTCACGTACAAAAAGCGTGACATTAAAATGGGGGGCGATTACTAACTATAAAGAAAATGAATGAGGTAAACAGATATTTTTGAGAAATATTTTATTATAATGTGCATTGTTCTGACCACTTTTTGGCATGTAATGGAATCAAACTGGTACAACATTCTCAACATGAGGGTTTTTAAATAATAATAATAAAAATTACAATAAATCAACAGGCAAATCATGATAAAAATCAAACTAAAAGTTCATTAAAGTTCCTGACTCAGAGTATAAAACATTTCTTTGGCTGCTCAGGGACATTCAATGAGCAAAATCCTTCAATATAAACAAACAAAATATTAAACACAAATGACAAGTTCAAAATCACTCATAAAAAAATAAAATGAAAAAATACAGAGCACATTTAAGCATTTACAGCCCTAATTCAAAGTTTTTGTGATAGTTTTTTACATTCAGGAGTAAATTCACATTGTTTGATATTGGTTTGGCACGGCACATGTTCAATACGCTAAAAAAGGGTTTAAAACAGGTTTTTCTGAATGTTTAAAGATGTGTGATCGTAGTCAAAACATTATGCAACTTTACAATAGTAAAAGTCTAGTCAAGTCTACACACGGGCGACCGTATCAATCTTTGGTATAGATTTGATTTGCTTTCTGAAATGATGATTTTGTGTCACCTCGATCTAAAGGCTTGTTTCAAAACTCTATGATTATATTTTCCCAAGTCACGTTATAAAATATTGTTCGCACAACAGTAAATACTGCAAATGTAGTTCAGCCACACTTCATACAAACACCAGTCACACAATCACACTCGATGTTGAAATCGTAAGTTTAACCCAGTGAAGGAAGCAAACAACTCTTTGGATTTAGCGTTCGTCACTACAATCTAAAATGGAGGACTAGCAAAGAAAAATACCGCGCAAAAATCTGAGCGCCGGAACTAGCATGAGGAAATTAACGTAAAGCTGAAATGCATTACTTTTGTTTTGGCACTTTCAAATATACAGAAATATATAGTATCTATCTTTGGAGGTAACAGCTCTGTATAATTTCTCCATTTCACTCTTTGGATCAGACATCTTTCATATTGCAAACGATCCTCCCATCATAAGGCCGTCGACGTCTTATAAAGCTTTCAGTTTGGTGAACCGACATCACCGGCGCACCGATTTACTTTCTTTTTTGGTTATTTTTTCACTTGTTCACCACAGAAATCTTGCAGTAGAAAAAGGTACAAAAACAAACTTGAACATTTCATGTCGAGCCCTCAGTCCGTATAATCAAACAAAAACAGCATGATTTCAAAATGACTAATATAACTCGGTTGCTTACCGTAAACGGACAATCTGACGGACAGATTGAACTTAACGTGGGTTCACGCCATGTCGTCATTACCGTAACGATTCTGAAAAGCCGCCGTGTGTTTGAAGAACTCGTAATTACAACGTGTACATTTTCTGAGAGCTACAACTTTCACCACGTGGCCTGCTTCATATTTCAGTACAAAAGGGGCAAAACTTTGATAATTTAACTCATGTTGAGTTCATATTATATGATAGTGATTTCATAATGTCTAAATACAAATTTAAAAAAGCAAAACATGAATATATATATATAAATTAGGGAGTGTAAATGGCTAATAAGACAATATGTGCTCCTCTGCCGCCATTTACTGGTTATAGCAGTCTTTTTATTTTAAATAAAAGTTTTTGTCTGCCACCAATTGTTAGTTTTCCCACATCTTGAAACTTTTAGTTTTACAAATGGGGACAATCTTTTAAGGATGAACAAATAAAGTGTTTGGTCATCACATAAAAAAAAAAAAAAAACATTTAAATTGGGTAATATTTAGACCTTTTAAGTTCTAATAAAAAGTTGTGTGAAGCACTTGAAAGTCCTTAAATTTTACTCTGAAAGGGTTGTACGAACCCTGAAATGGATCATGTAAAAACATTCGACTATTTCTGCCACAATACCATGGTTACAGTTGGTGTTACTACATTAAATCCATGGTGAATGTTGATGATTTGTGAATTGTAAAGCCTTCTATATCTTGTTAGCTCATGTTGTTTAGTTTCTCCTGGTTTCCACGTTTCTTATATGGTTTATAAGAGAATTCTGTGCTGAATTCTCACAGCGATGTTATTTATTATGTGACGAATTCAAACACTTTCTCACTGGATCTCATTGCTTTTTTCATTTCATTACGGTTTGATGTTGAGTTGGGGAACGTGGTTGTGGCGTCAGTGCGACCTGGGAAAAAGGAAAAAAGGTTGCAAAAAGTCTGGAGCCCTGCGGTAATTAAGACATGGCGTGAACACAGCATTATTTTCTATTGTAATCAAATGCCGTCAATACGGTTTCATTCGACTGAACCCAGAATATTCCATTACGAAGCAAGAGCTAATTTACACGAGCAACCAAAGTGAGTCAAAACCGAATCTTCCACGGCACAAACTGTGCGCAATATCACAGCTAACTCAACGAACATGCTAACAACCTTAAAATATCGGAACAACCTGATCTCGTTTGGCAAACGTTAAACGTTCATACGCTACACGACAGTGAACAGGAGGGACAACACAAGAATGATGAACTGAATTAAATAAACTGAGGTAAACGGTTCACTCGTCTGAGAACTCGACGACGTGTAAAGCAGCATTCATAACCTGAGACGCCACTTTCATATTACTTTCTGTATCTTCAAGTCGAAAATAAATATGTACGGTGAGGTTTTAAAAGATCACATCGCAAAACAATGCAATTATTTTTTAAATCAGATTATTTTCGGGTGAAAATAAGCAATGAAATAGAGACGTTTGAAAAACTCTTTTGCACAGATAGTCAGAATTTCTCATAATTAACTAGAAAATAATGAAAACTGAGTAATTTTCAGGTAACACTTTACAATTAGGTCTCATTTGTTAACATCAGTTAATGCATTAACTAACAATGAGCATTATATTCTTGCAGCTTATTAACTTTTGATCTTAAAAATGTATTAATAATGCTAAAGAATATGAACTAAGATTAATAAATACTGTAGACGTATTAGTTCATGTTTAGTTAGCTAATGTAACCGAATGAAAGTGTTATCGTCTCATTTGTTCACATTAGTTGCATTAGCTAACAATGGGCAATATATTTTTAAAAGCATTTATAAATCTGTTATTGTTTGTGTGTTAGTTCACTAATGTTACCAGATACATGTTGAAATTACAGTAAGATGCTGTAGAAGTATTGTTCATTGTCAGTTTATGTTAACTTATTGAACCTTGATGTAAAGTGTTCCAATTTTCATTGAACTTTTGGACTCTTTGGATTATATACGGCAAACACATTCAGTGTTAATATCAAAACAATAGTAGAAATCAAGGAACTGCACAAACCCGTACGAGGGCGAATGAGGTAGAGAGACAGCAGAACGAAACCCCGTCTCTGTTTGTATAAAGCACATCAGCGTTCTTCAACACATCATCATCTTGCAGATCGGACACGTTTAATCTTTGGGAATCACTCCGGACGGGTCCGGCTGGGAAGGGAAAGTTATTAGAAAGGGCTGTGCAAGTTTGTCAAAGCCAACAGAGCATCTGCGACTTAGTAAAGCTATATATTTAAAGGGTTTTTGGCACAAGCATCCGGATCGCACTCTCTCCGGATCCGTCTTAAGAATCTGAAGAAATGGTGCGACTGGTTTTCATAGAGACACGATCCGACAACGACACAACCGTCTCCATTGAGTTTGCATTGTGTGAAGATGCCTCCTTGTCATTTATGACTCGAAACAAAAAACAAAACCATGACTAAAAGCTGCTATGTGACAAAGTGTACAGCAAACAAGCTAAAAAAAACAGAAATATGTGTTTATAAGCTGTCGACTCTAAAAAAACAGCGCAAAAGTGGAGCGAATGGGTAAATTGTGGGATCCTGACACTCAGTACGCACTAAAAATACACTACGTGTGCAGAAAACATTTTATCACTGGTAAGTCAAATATCCAAATATCAGTTTTATATATTATATTTCTGTAAGGTACGCTATCCTGTCGCTGATGACGTTCCCCTCAGTGGCGTAAGTTAGTTCTCAGTAATACGACATGTTGCGCTCTGTTTCTGTATCCACTTTTGTGTCCTTAAACGCTCGTTTTTTAGGGTCGACAGCTTATAAAAACATATTTCTGGGTTTTTTAGCTCGTTTGCTGTACACCTTGTCACACAGCAGCTTTTAGACACTGTTTTGTTTTTTGTTATGAGCCATAAATGATACGAAGGCAGCTTCTCGTAATGCAAACTCGATGGATACGGTTGGATTGCCCGGTGTGGGCGTGGCCGAAATGCGCTCTGTCTCTATAGGCCCTGGAATGTCAGGCCACGCCCACTCACATCACATGAGTGACAGGTACGTCTCGTTTATCTTCCGTCTCGTCGTGAGAGAAGTTTCCGGAGTCTCCGGCGCTGGTCTGCGAACTCTCCGACTCCCCTAGTGGCCGAAAGAGGAACTGCTCGTCCTCGTAGCGCAGAGCCGTCGTCCCCACCGCATAAACACCAGCAGGATCAGCAATCTGTGCAATACACACATATCAAACATCAGAAACAGCTAACTTAAAAAAAAAAAGGTGACTATGAAATTTAACATCAAACATAAGCCAAACAGATATAGGGGAAATCATATAACAGATCTTACATTAAATTCTTCTTACAGTAAAACATTAGATTCTACAATTTATATTTTTCAATATTAGAGATGTTTTTATACACTTCTTATTGCTAGTGATTGGATTCAATGAGTCATAGAATATTTTAAGATCTTTAAAGAAAAAAATAAAGGACGGTGTTATAGACATTACTCTAGCTTTATGTAATAAACAAGTCTAACTGGTACCATAAGCTTTCATTCGTTAACATTAGTTAACTGCATTAGCAAATAATGACAATGCTTCTCAGAGTATTGCGTTAATTTCAACATTCACTTATACATTTTTAAAATCAAAAGCTGTTCATTTTAGTTAATGCACTGTGAACTAACATTAAACAAAGGTTAATAAATGCTGTAGAAATGTAAATGCTGTAGAAATGTATTGCCCATTGTTAAGTTATTAGTTCATGCAAAAAATAATGTTAACAAATGAGAACTTATTGTAACGTGTTACTGGCTAATTTGACTGTATTTAATTAAGACACAATTACGGTCATTTTAATTAATCTTTTTGATTCCGAAATGCATCACAATTAGGGTTATTATTGTTAACTAAAAAGCTGAAAATAAATGAAAAAAGAAAAAATTTACAAATGAAATTTAAATTGCAACTAATGGAAATACGTTTAAGTAAATGTAAGGAAATAAATAAAAACTAAACCTGAACTTAAACTAAAACTGAAATGTAAATAGGTTAAAGCTAAAAAAAAATATTAAAAAAAACTAATAAAAATGACAGAAGCAGATAAAATATTTTAATAAAAATTAAACAAAATTAAAATGAATTGAAAGTATACAAATAAAAACTAATTCGAAATACGAATTGAAACTATAAATAATAGGTTTAATTCAGAAATTTATCACAATTAGGGTTATTATTGTTAACAAAATTTATTTAAAAAAATCTTATTTGAAATTTACATTTACATTTTTTCATTTAGGAGACGCTTTTATCCAAAGTGACTTACAAATAAGAACAAGATATTAGATCAAATAAAAAAAACTAAATAAAAGTTAGAAATAAACTGAAAGACTAAACAAAAAACTAAACCTGAACTAAAACTAAAACAAAACAACTAATAAAATTGACAGAAGCGCATACATTTAATAAAAGTTATACTAAAATTAAAATGAACTGAGAAAATAAAGGCTAATTAAAAATATTGATAAAAACTATAAAACAACACTGGGAAAACGATGTTTCATGTTGACTGTAATGTAAATTTAAGTTTGATACACATAATAAAAACATTTATCTCACTTTGCTTTTATTTCCATTAGACTTCTGAGTGTTATTGAAAACGCTCCTTTTGTTCAGTTTGTTGTGAGCGTCACTCGTAACGCGTCCCGCTTGGCTTATCATAAGATTTGCTGCACCCTGAAAACAAACAAAACATGTATTTAAATCTCATTAAAACTGCAAAAACGGTGCGAGAGTCAGTATTAATATATATATATATATATATATATATATATATATATATATATTAGGGGATTTTAGGTACTTAATTATATATATGCAGTAGTTATTCATTCACTTTTTGAGCATAGACCTGAAAATGAAATTACTATTTAAATTTTTTTATACAAAATATATATTTTCCAAAACCCGTTTTACTCTAAATCTGCGTTAAAATCAAAGCCATAAATGTAAACAAGTCGTGCTCCAAATTTGAGGTTGATATCTCAGTAAATGATGTTTCAGTGTGTGTGTGTGTGTGTGTGTGTGTGTGTGTGTGTGTGTTCGGCTGCAGTACCGAACGCTTCCACTAGAGGAAACTCGTCTCACATTCATTTTTGACGGCAAGGAGCACAAGTGTGACTATTTTTGTCTATTCAATCATGTCCATGATTATTTTTTTTGTTCACATTGCAAGTGTTAAAACCTTTAACAAGTTTTTTATCATTCAGATGAAGTGAACAATTATAAAAAAAACAAAAGTCACAAATTAAAACCTAATCTATGTACACATAGGTAAATAAAGTAAACGGATTCATACTTTGGCGTCAATGAAGTGTGTCCTCATCATCGGTATCAGGACCTCTGCGGTCTCCGGCGGCTGCTGATTGGCTGATGACGCATCGCTGTGCATGACCTCATTCCTCACTCGTCCAATCATCTTCGAGGAAGATGCTTTCCTGCTGAGAGAAAACAACACTGACTGTCACATATCGGCCACCATATCGATATATGTTTATTTTTAATGTTATCGTCCCATAAGAAGATTTGGCCGATATATTAAAGCTGATAAATAAGTGACTGTTAAAAATGTATTTGTCATTGAATCATTCTCTCGAGATTCATTCAAAAATGCAGATCCAGTAGAAAAGTAATTATTTCATCCAGTAATAAAAACAAGTATTTATGATAAGGATGCACGATATATCGGCCAGCTTATGGTTATCGGCCCGATAAGAAAATTTGGCTGATATATTAAAGCTGATGAATAATGTATTTTTCCTTCAGCTGAGAGACTTCAGATGCGCACTGTTCAACATGATGGTTTTGAATTGCTTGAAATTGAAAAGGGGAAATACAGTTCAGTGCAACATGTGCAGCGCAAGTCTGTGATATCGGCTACATAAAATTTAACGAAAACATCATAATTGTGTGTTTGAAACATGGCCTTTAATGATGAGACTTTTGTTTTTGTAATCAAGCTCTCAAAAACTATATAAAAATTTGGATTTAGATTTATCGGCCAATATATCGGTTATTGGCTTTCAAATATAAAGAATTATCGGTTATCGGTATCGGCCAAAATGATCATATCATTATCATCTCTCATGTTCAACACAAACAGAGCGGTCTAGTTTAGTAGCAGTAGGACAGCGCTGGAGACTCACTGTGTTTCGGTCTTGGTGAGGAGGATGAAGATGCAGAGGATGATGCAGGACAGAGCGATGCACACGCCAGCGATGATCCCCGTCATGGACTTCTCATCCATGTGGTACAGCCCGTCGATAAACGCTGCAGAAAGGATTAAAAAACACATTTTTGTTAAAGTGCAGGTGATTTATATCTGACCGACTTGCATGGCTTATACTTAGACTGTCACGTGTGACCCTGGATCACGAAACCAGTCACGAGTCGCACGGGTGTATTTGTGGCCAACAATACATTGTATGGGTCAAAATTATTGATTTTTCTTTTATACCTAATAGGGATGGGAATCGAGAATACCGGTTCTTCAGAACCGGTGCCCAGTGAACCGATTCCTTGGACCCGTTAGCATGCTTGCTTAACGATTCCTCTTATCGGTTCCGCTCGTTGCAAATGCGTCATGACGTCACACACGCGCTACGTTGTTTTGGTTATATTTCACGCGAAAAGACGACAATACGGTCACTTGCAACACTTGTAAAATTTCAATTTCGTCAAAGGGAACTACCTCCAATATGCAGAAACATTTGGCCACACAGCATGCAATTAACAGTGCGTGTCTGCGCTCATGTCACGCACAAATAGAATATGCAGGAGGTAATACCACTAACTTGAAATACCACGTTAGCCGTGTTCACTCGAGCTGTTATAACGCCTGCAGAGTCTGACTGCTTTAGAGTAAGCATGAGCTCCAATATCACCCGGATCCGCAGCCAAAAACAAATCATCCACCCGCCCTAATGTTATCTGATTTAGGTATCCGCACCCGATGGTCAAATTACAAGTATTCTGTGTCACGCGTGATTATAAATGGATGATCGTCTTTAACAACGGACTCGTTGACGGATGCGCGCGTCTCAGGCTAACATTATACAATGATGAATGAGCACTGCTTTTAAATGAACATTTCTTTAAAACAAAATTGATTTGACAGAATTTCATTTTCTTAATGGCATAAACAGACTTTAGTCCCATGAAACTTTAACTGGAATTTCACTGTTTCTGTCACTGCGACTTCCCGAACAGGCGAACACACACACACACACACACACACACACGCACGCGTGCGCACGCACACATCACTTTTGAAGTAAAATTGAAAATTGGATGCAGTGCATCGTAATGCATCGAGATATCGAATTGAACTGAATCGATGACATGATAATCGTAATCGAACCGAACCATGAGACCAGTGTTGGTTCAAACCACTAATACTCTGTGCTGTGTCTTCTGATCAGATATTAAAGCGAGTTAACACAAACAAACACATTTGTACTTATTCCCTCACCCAATGAGAATCGATAAGAGAATCGATAAGGAATCGAATCGATAAGCAATATCGATAATGGAATCGGGATCGTTAAATTCTTATCAATTCCCATCCCTAATGCCTAAAATCAGTAGGATATTAAGTAAAGATCATGTTCCATGAAGATATTTAGTAAATTTTCTACCGAAAATATTTTTTTACAATTATTTTTGTTTGAGAATGCAGAAAAATCATGAACATAAATGCACAACTTTTCTCAATGTTTCGATTTTTTTGCACCTTCAGAATCCAGATTTTCTAATAGTTGTATCTCGGACAAATATCGTCCTATCATAACAAACCATACATCAATGGAAAGCTTATTTATTCAGCTTTTAGATTGTGCATACATTTATGAATTTTTAAAAATAAATGACCCTTGCTGCTGTAATGGTCCATAGTCACACATACATACATACATACATAGATACTTTTTTGAGATATCAACCTAAAATTTGAAACAAAACTTGTTCAGATTTTTAATTTTGATTTTCTTGCAGTTTTAGAGTCCACAATGTTTTGGATTTTTTTTTAATATAAAATATGAATAATTAAATTTTTACATTGTACATTTTCATAAACTCAAACTTCTATAACTTTTTTTCCGTCTCACTTTTTTAATTTATTTCACTTCTGCAAAAATCTGCAAAATGTCTTCTTTAAAACAAAACTTGCATCTTTATTCCAATGCATTCTTGAATTATAACCATTTAAGTCCGGAATGTGTATTTTCATGACTATTCAAAAAAGGGGGGGGTGACACTTAAAAGGTTGAGTTTATCAATGTTTTTTGTATCTGTCTCTATCTAAATAACCTTAAATAATAGAGGAATAGAGGGGTTTGTGTACCGGTCTTCTCGGCGTGGTTGTCAGTGTGGCGTGGGTTTTTCCCCTGGGTAACTCTGGCCCGGACCCGCAGCTCTACGGTGCCGGAGAACGGCCCGTCTCCCGCAGGATTCGAGGCCGAGATCTTCACCAGGTAAACGCTTCCCGACTCCAGCTTCTCCAGGAGAGCCATCGTGTTCACAGCTGGAGAGAGGCCAATCAAATCAATAATCAGAACAAGCTTTTTTACATTTATTTCTGATTTTTATTTCCTCTTTTGGCTTAATCTTTTTAGTTTTTCTTTTTCATTATAGGATATATGTTAAGATATCAAATGTAATGTTGACTACAATGTAACGGTGGTGTTCAAAATTCAATAAAATACTAATTATAAAAAAAAAAATCATACAAAGCTGATAATTAAGTGATATATTGTATTAAGATAACAAAGCATTTTATAATATATAATTAAATATAAAACAATAAATAAAAAGGTGTTATATATTACATCTCATGAGCTATGAAAGAGCAATAACATTTTCTATAGCACGCAGTGAAAATAAATAATGAAAACTAATCAGCGGCAGAAGCATTAATATCTGTCTGTAATAAACCCTTCAGATGTATTTTATTATCTTTACGGCACGACAGCACCAGAATCAGATATCACCATATCTCAGTTGATTAATCACAGTACATTCATGCTCTTTTAATGCAAGTTTTCTGAAATGTTATGTTTGAATATGAAAACGATGCATTATCTAATTAAATACATACAATTTTTTACGCACATCATCTTTAAAGGTAATGGACAGTAATTGAAATCTACAGACACTTGTCTGAGGTGGAAGAAAAAATAGATAAGGGTCGCGGACAGGGCACACAAACATGCCAAATATTAAAAATAAAAGGATTACAATGTAAATAGTGAATCCTCCATGACGTCAGCGCAACTGGCTTTTAAAGGGAATGGGAGATGAGAACACACCCATTACTCATTAAGAGAATAGAGACGATCCTTTTTAAAAAAAGAATTCATGAATTCAAAACATGAATTCATGTAACAATCAGTTACAGTACAAACAGCCGAAAGAAAGGGAAAATGCTCATAATTTGTGGTTTGCTGACGGCGTTATGGAGAGACCTATGACAAGGGAAAGGGTTTTTAGGATATTTCCTCTTAAATATTTATTTTTTGGCATCTTGTACCATGTTTTTGTATCTTTTCCGTACGTCTTTAACGCTCCGCTCAACGCTCGGATTAACGCCGTTAACTGTCGTATCTTTTTCCAAATGAAACATTTCTTCTTGTTACTACTTTCTCCGCTAAATTTCCCAAGTAAAATGTCCTTGTAACTGTTATCCTCCTCCAACACACACGTTTTCCTGCACTGAGCGGTTGAATGCGCTACTCGATCCGCCATGTTTTTTTGTTTTGAACAGTGAAAAGTGTCTTATTTTACCCAGAATGCATTGCAGTGTAGTCCTACTTAAGATAGTCAGAGTCTTGAGTGCTTTGTGCAACGGTCTGATTTAGATGTCGATCTGAAGTCTGACTATCTACTATATCTAAGCCATAGTCAAAGTCTATCTTTGTGAAACCGGTCTTGGACCTGGGTTAGCCTGGGTTAAGGTGTCTCATTTTTTTGGTCTAAATTAAGTCAGTCTTTATTTTTGTGTAACTTGCATTAGACTAGTCTATGAGCAGATTTTAGACTTGTCTAACACTATAGACCGGTTTAAAATAGCTTTGTGAAACCGGCCCCTGTATTCTGGTCTGTGTTTCAGTTTTAGTTTCGAGTTTTCATGCCTTTGCTTTATGTTTTGGAATTAAAGTTGCACTCGGGTTCGTTTCACCGTACCTGTAGTGGATGATTCGTTACAGATAAACACTTGTAGTAGATCTAGTTGTGTTGTGCTCACCTTCCCGCTGGAGAACCCGCCACTCCCCGGCGCTCCCGGCGCTGTGCGATGCGTAGAGGACGGTGTAGTGCGTCACACACACATCCGGCTGATCCGGCGGATCCCACGACACCAGCGCCGTGCCGTCCTCGATCAGAGCCACTCTCACGGCCTGAGGAGCCGCCCGCGGGGCTGGCGGAGAGAAGAAGCGCTTCAGTCTTACAGTAGCCGCGTGCGTTTACATTACAGATTCAAGCAAAATTTTTGCGTTTTTTTTCTAAATGTTGACAAAAAACTATTGCGAAATGTCGCCGTTTCCGTAAACCGATGTTATGCGACTAAAACTTAATTTTTTCCTCTTGTGATAATCATTCCAAAAATCATGTTGACGGATGTTGGTCGGTTTATGTATATCTCAGCCGCCGCACATTATTATTAATCTAGGGAGATATGTGTGTGTGTGTGTGTGTGTGTGTGTGTGTGTGTGTGTGTGTGTGTGTGTGTGTGTGTGTGTGTGTGTGTGTGTGTGTGAGTGTGTGTGTGTGTGTGTGTGTGTGTGTGTGTGTGTGTGTGTGTGTGATCCAGCATTAATGGCAAGGAAAGACTCTTATACTGTGAGCGGCTCGTATGAGGAGTTTCTGGGAGTTTCTCCTCATTTCTGCTTCGAGATCTTGATCGTGGCGTTTCTCTGAGGTTTACAATCCAGTATTCCTGTAATTCTTTTGTCTTTTATGAGTTTAATAAAGAACTGTCTCGTATTCTGTCCAAACACACCGCGTCTTCTACGTCAGGCGACTGTAAATGCGTAAAAACTGTTTCCATTGCAGTTTTCAGGGATGCAAACACATGTATGGTCAAAAAAGAGAGAGGTTATCGAAGCCCTCGCCCCGCGGCATATATGCATAATTCTGATTAATTTAATCCTTTGTAAGTTATCATTTTGCAGGGTAAGATTACAGTTAACACCTTTAAATATTACATTAAAATTAAAATTACATTTAAATATTATGTGTTTTTATTAAACTTAATGAGTTTATAAATCAGCAGCAAAAAGGAATTCTTGAAAAAATGTGCACAGTAATTTTATAAAAACTAAACATGTTAATAAAAACAAATTACTATTAGTACTCATAAAATTCAATCATGCAATCATACATTTCACAATTTTATATTATATATGAATGTCAAGAATTCAGAAGTGTTTATATGTATATACGATCCGATATTGGATTATCCAATTATAAATTATACTTATTTTAAATGTATTGTGCAGGATAGGTATAAAAAAATATATAGGCTTTTAATTATCTTTCAGTGCGCAAACCCATGAACGCTTCATAACAGAGCGCACACAGCGCGTATGCGCATCGCGGGCGCAGATGATGTGCTCAAAGCAACACGGAGTCACAGTGTGTAGCGCCGCACAAGTGCGCATTTAAAAGTTCACAAAGCGAAGAAATGTCGAGCGTACAAATCCTTGTGTACATCTGTCCAACAGTTTATTGATCATTTGTTTCTTCACAGTTTTAAATTCCAGTTATTGTGCGTTTGATGCCGACTCATAGTCCTTGTGCTAACAGGCAATGTAGCGAGTCGTTTAAAAACAGCAACAAACATAATATACAAATACACAAAATAAAGTAATTTTATGCAAATCCACAGCCTTTTATCTACAGATCAAGCACTATAATGTGAATATATCATATTGGAGGGAGTTTTACCGTGCATCGTGCTGTAACCGGACGAGACGCGCGCGCTGTTATACTGAATGGAGAATGATTGACAGCCGCAGAGGAGGGAAAACGAGTTTCCGTAAACTTTAATTTAATGATG
>NW_027508764.1:145000-197500 GCF_051911475.1 Siphateles boraxobius
TTTATGCTCAACTAGTTAGGAAGAAACAGGCCGGGAGATAAAGCTGTTTAGATCTTTAAATTCTGAGAAAACTAAAAAAGAAAATGAAACAATGATGTCATTCCAAACTGTTTTCCACGATAATTCCATCGTTTTCCATTAGTAAAAAAAATGTTCTATATGGAAATCCCTTATCAAGATAATAATGGATTACATAATTTGAGTAAATTAAGATTTCCCATTTAAAAATTAGATATTTTCTAAGAAAACGGTTTAAGAACGGTATAATGTCTCAATCTATATATAAATCAAGTTCAAGTTACTAACAAATTTTCATTACAAAAAATTCATTTCCATTTTAAAACTAGAAAATTTCCCAAAAATTTGAAAGATTATTTATTTTACCATTAAGATGTAGAAAAGTAAAACAATTCTATCTATATGGAAATCCTAATCAAGTTACTAATGAATTTTCTTAATGATTTAAGTGAAGTGAATTAAAATTGACTTTCCTTTTAAAATGTATACATTTTCTAGAAATATTACACAATGTATTTCCCAGTAAAAATTAGAAAGCTGAAACGTTTCTACTTATATGGAAATCCTAATCAAATTACGCACAAACGTAATTTTTATTTTTAAAATTGTGTTTTAAGTGATTCACGATTTACTTTCCATTTAAAAAGTAGAAACTTTCTAAGAAAATGTATTTCCCAGTAAAAATTAGAAAGCTAAACATTTATTTAAATTCCTCAGATTTTTGTAAGTGAAGTTTTAATTGAATAGTTTAGTGTAAAAATCCCAGACTTTCAGACCTTATTTCACTGTCACTCCAAAGTTTCTGATCTTTAACTCTATAATGTTGTTTTCTTTAATATATATGTATCCTTGCTTCGTCTTTGATCTTGTAATGCTGTTTTAAATTAATTGTTTTGTTTTTTGATTGCTTTCTATTTCTTGTAAAGCAACCTTGAGCTTTATAAATATATAGAATGGTGCTATAAAAAATATATTATTTATCAGTTAAGCAAAACCCTAACCAATTCAGACAGAGCTCACTCCATCGGGACATTGAACTTAAAGTTCTTTGCTCTTGGGTCACTTCTGCCCAGTTCAATCCCAGAATCCTTTGTTGGCGCTCGAGTGTCCAGCTGTATGGGGGGGGGGGGGGGCGACCTTAAACCCAGGCACAATAGACGGAGAAGCAGAGGAGAACCATGGGAAAGCTGGAAGGAGACATCTGGGGTGTGACCTTTGACCCTGAGGGGATATTACGTGACACGAACAAAGCCCTGGACGCGGCGGACAGGACAACCGTGCATAAGTCCGAACAGAAGAAGGGAATTATTGATCAATCTGGGATTCTGTCAGTCCGAGGACGATCAGATGCTCACGATGGGAAAGATGCTCAAGGAACCTGTGGAATATTTCCTTCCCAGGTTCATGTTTCAGAAAAAGCTTGACTTCTACATTTTCAGGGATGATGCTTATATAAATATTTTAGATTATTTACTTGTTTTAAGCAGTTAATTTAGATTAGAATTAACTAGTGAACTGCATAAATGCTTTTGATATTAGTCGCAGGCTACTTAAAATTAGGCAAAATACACATTACATTTTTGTATCCGAGCTTAATATGAAAAATATCTAGGAAATTAATTAATTTATTACCACGTAAAAAAAAAATAGAAAGGCAAAATGTTCTCTATTGAAATCCTAATCAAATTACTCACAAATTTTCTTTATATAAATTTTAAGTGAGTTGAGTTTTTTATATATATATATTAGTTGCAGTGCTATAACCAAAAGTGGTGTTGTTGTTTTTTGCATTGAATAAAGATTTATTTCACATTTTAGGAAATTAGAAATTTCCTAAGAAAATTAGATTTTTTTTTTTCCAAGTAAAAATTAGAGAGGTAAAATGTTGTTTATGGAAATCCTAATCAAATTACTCACAAATATTCTTTAAAAAATAATGAGCTTTAAAATGAATTAAGTTTTATATATATATATATATATATATATATATATATTAGTTGCAGGCTAGCTAAAATTAAACTAAAAGTGTGTTTTCTTTGTTGTTGCATTGAATAAAGATTTATTTCACATTAAAAAAAAAGTGTTAAGAAAGATTAGAAAAAATTAGAAAATGTATTTTCATTTCAGTTAAAACATTTCTATCTATATGGAAATCATTAACAAATGACTCATTAGTTTTAAGTGAGTTTGATTTTTTTCTACTGAATTTTTTTTTAAGTGAATTAATATTTATTTCCAATATAAGAAATTAGAAATTTTCTAAGAAAAGTTTGTAAGAAAATGTATTTTAAAGTAATTTAGTAAATGAGAAAATATGCGTATTTCCCAGATAAGCCCATGCGTGTGCGTGACTCACTGAGGCCTGTGATGGTGTGCTGGTGGTCTTGGGGGGGCAGCTGGAGAATGGAGCCTTCTGATTGGCCGTCTGGCTGGAAACAGAGCTTGAATCCCTGGATGACAGCGTCACTGGGAGTCGGATGCCATCGGATCGTCACGGATGTGCAGTTCAGAGGTTCGAGCTCCAGGTTTGGGGCGGGAGGCACTGAGGACAGAAACACATTAAATCAACTTATGCACAAAATACAGACATAAACACATTTTCTGCAAAACATTAACAGAACTCTATGGTATTTTTGCCAAGTCTATGTAATAATGATGCTTTACGTGCAAACAGCACTAATAAAACAGCACTGCTATTGTGGCTGCGAAAAGCTTTATTTTTAACAGAGTACAGTTAACGATAATTTTTTTTTAATCCATTTAAAAACTAGAATTTTTTTTTCCAGTAAAATGTAGAAAAGTAAAACGATTCTATCTATATGGAAATCCTAATCAAGTTACTTATGAATTTGCTTAAAAATGAATCAAGTTAATTTAAGTAAGATTGATTTTCCCTTTAAAAAGTTTACATTTTCTAGGAACATTACACAATGTATTTCCCAGGAAAAATTAGAAAGCTAAAATATTTCTACTTATATGGAAATTCTAATCAAATTACTTTCACAAAAAAACTTTCACAAACTGTTTTAAGTGAATTACGATTTACTTTCCATTTAAAAAGTAGAAATTTTCTAGGAAAATTACAAAATATATTTCCCAGTAAAAATCAGAAAGCTAAAACATTTCTGTTCATTTGAAAACCTTATTTAAATTAATTTTGTTTTTGTTTTTCCGCAAAAAGCTTTATTTTTAAATAAAGTACAGTTAACAATAAAAAAATAAATAATTTCCATTTAAAAACTATAAATTTTCACAGAAAATTAGAAAAATTATTTATTTCCCAGTAAAATGTAGAAAAGTAAAACAATTCTATCTATATGGAAATCCTAATCAATTTACTTATGAATTTGCTTAAAAATTAAGTTAATTTAAGTAAGATTGATTTACCCTTTAAAAAGTATACATTTTCTAGGAACATTACACAATGTATTTCCCAGGAAAAATTAGAAAGCTGAAACATTTCTACTTATATGGAAATTCTAATCAAATTACTCACAAACTTTCTTTAAAAATGTGTTTCAAGTGAATTACGATTTACTTTCCATTTAAAAAGTAGAAATTTTCTAGGAAAATTACAAAATATATTTCCCAGTAAAAATCAGAAAGCTAAAACATTTCTGTTAATTTTAATTTAGAAAAAAAATCAGCGAAAGCTTTATTTTTAAGAGAGTACAGTTAAAGTTAACGAACAAGATGGTGATGCATCTTGACCAGTGACGTTCTGCCGTCGACTCAAGACCGTTTCAATTATTAAGGTTTTAATGAGTTCATACAAGATTCTTCCAAGATACTCCAACAATGTGGCATTAATGCCCGTATTCCACAGCAAAACTTCATGTTTTCAACCAGACAAGATCATGATGAGTGTGTTCAAGATGGAAATCACTCTCAGTCTGTCTAACTAAACCTGACAGATCCGGTTGATCTTTAGGTTGCCTGAAGCATTCCCTTTACGACCCCAAACTGAGCCGACCCTCCGCTCCTAACTGACAGCCGGGGTCAAAGGTCACGAGTAACAACATAAATGCCGGAACAACGCCAGTCAAAAAATGCTAAATAGACAAAATAGACTTGTTTCCAGTCCTAATATCTAAAAATTCTTAATTGAAAATGCATTTACTAAAGTAGTAAAATGCCATAACATATTTAGTTTTTGCTTAAGGCGAGACACTACAGGTGAATAGGGTATTTTTTTTAACTAGCAGATTTCACCATATAACTTAGCCATTTGATTACCTACATTAAGATGAGAAAAAAATGTATTACAAGTTTTCTGTAATTTAATGTTTAAATATGCAAATGAGGCATTGTCTAATTAAATATGCGCTATTTTGCATATATTTTAAAAAACGAAATCTGAGTATTGGACAAAGCCAGGTTCAAAATTATTTTTTCATTGTGTTCACATATTAGATGGGGAAAAAATTACAGAGGGATTTATGGATATCTACTTTTGTTATCCTGTAAATCAGAATATACTGCCAATAGCCTTAAAAAATATATTTTCGCCATGTTTTTTTGGAATAAAATGTTATATAAATCAGGCTAGGAATAATATATTTACAAATCTCTCTGTAAATGTCTTCATAATATAACTAGGTACAAGACTGGAAAGTTTGGTGTATAAAGGTGCTACTGAAGTGGAGATTTCGGACTTGGAGTGAGAGAGAACAGTCATTTTGAGAAAACGGGCTTTAAAGATTTAGCATCAGCCAATGAGATCGCGCATTTAGAGTAAAATCCCCCCTTTCACTTTCACGATTGGTTGCTGATAAAAAGGAAATGACCATATTTGGATCCGGCAGTATTGTACAGGACAGAGAGAGCTTTCTAACGGTGTGTGTGATGACAGGGTGCAGATCGCGATCGCGGAGCAGAGGGATGATTTATAACGAAAACTTTTGATGAATTTATGAGAAATCTACAGACGCAAACAGACAAAGTGTAGTAAAATAAAGACCTAAATGTCTATTTCTGACTTTTTTTCACCACAAGTCTGAAAGAAGACATGTTATTGAAGACAAATATCCTAAAATTTGTTTAAAAAAAATGATGTTTTTGCCTGCCGTGTCTCGCCTTAAAACAAGAAAAATGATCTGCCAATGGGGTCAGAAAAATAATCTTGTTTCCGTTTTAATTAAGTTTATTTTTCTGACCCCATTGGCAGATAATTTTTCTTGTTTTAAAGCAGAACTAAGTAACTTTTTTACCTTAACCGAACAGCTTTGGAGTCATTGTAATGTTTATATTACTGATTTCGTGTTGAATGGTGGTCGTCTCGCACCCCCTATTGCCTGTCAGCCGCAAAACCACCCTTGCAACTTTGGGCCGCCGGCCTCAGTGTTAGGAAGTATGGTGTGATATCAGGTCTCGTGATGTAACGAATTTCTTTACGGCACTGCACGCATACACGCCCCCATCCAGGATACGGCTAGCTGTAAGAACAACTATCGTCCAATGGCAAAGCCGGCATATAAGAAGCAGAAAGCTAGAAAAGCATTGTGGGAGGAACAGAGAAAGAGGAAACGGCAGACTGACCGAGCGAGGAGTCAGACACGAGTAAACATCGGACCTGCGTTTTCAGAATAGCGAAAAAAACGAAGCGCGCGCGGTCGGAAGAGTCTAGAAAAAGGAAAGGAGAATCTGACGGCGCGAGGAACCGGACAAGAGTCCCACTCGCTCAGGCTTTCACTGTTAAAGTTGATTCCTGCGATTATCATGAGAACAGTTGTCAATATCTCACATAATTATCAGGACATAAATAAGCCTACACGTTGTAAATAGTATAAATGAGCGCAATTTGCAAACTATTATGATAAATAGCAATAACCATGTCTAACAACATCATAACGGACATGGTTAGGAAATCAGGGCTCTCAAGCGTCACTCATTTTGGTCTTTTGTCACGCTCTCCCGCCACACATTGTATTTCTCACGCTGAAAAACTATTTGTAATATATTTAATATGCCAAAACTCTGGCCGCGCCGCTCTCACTGTGGAACCGGCAGGAATCAAGCGCGTCTCCTCTGGTGTTGTTCGTCGAGCTACACAATAGCCAATCAGAAAATAGCACTATTGTATCTGGGTAAGATTTAACGCAACAACCAATGACAAAAATGTATCTGTCGGCTGGATGTCACTCTTGCCTGTCTTCAAAACTTGAGAGCCCTGCGAAATAATGCGACGTACATGATACACTTTATTGGTGTCATCTGGCATTTAGGCTCAGGTAAGCCTAACGCGGTAGGCTACTTTATTATTATAAAGTGCAGAGGCCGTGAGTGCAGATACGCTCTGCGTGAGTTGTATTTACGACAGTAACGTTAAACACAAGTACTCTACAGCGACTCTAGGGGGCGCTGTTTGACAAAAACAGAAATCCTGCATAGTGCCGCTTTAAGCAAAAACTCCCTTAATTTTTAATATTCCCCCCCATAAAACAAGACATAATATCTTATAGCATAGCATTGCTCATGGTTAGTTCATATTAGTTAATACATTAACTAACTTTAACTAATGAACCTTATTGTAAAGTGTTACCTTAAAATGTTCTTCACACAAAAAAGAAACTCTTTCCCTGTCACTGACGACATTTTCCATAATTTATTACAGAATTAAGAATTAAGTGAAAAAGTTAATTTCAAACCCTGTATACATGAATTTTGAACAATACCCGTTTTTGTCTTAGGACAACTTTGATTTGATGAACTTTTTTTTTTGATACACTTCAAATGTTGACTATTGTAGTACAGCGCTTCCTGAACCAAAAACAAACAAAAAACAGTGACAGTTCTGGGTCAAACTCAGGAGGGTTCTGCTCACCTGCGGCGCTGGATGTTTTGGGCGTGCGATGCGAGCTCCAGGCGGACGGCTGGCTCCAGCCCACGCGGGTCGAGGCGGACATGCGGATCAGGTAGATGGTGTCGGGCCGCAGACCCTGCAGGAGGAAGCGGGTGCAGTTCTGGCCCGGCACCGGCAGCTCCACGGACGTCAGCGTGTCGTCGGAGGCCGTGCGGTGGGACAGCCGGTACGCAGACACTCGTCCTCGGCTCAGTTTAGGCGAGAGAGGCTGCCAGGACACCAGGATATCAGTCGGACTGCGACTCGTCAGGCTCAGCTCAGGGGTACGGAGGGGCACTAGGGACAAACAGAGAGATAAAACACTTTATGGGAAAGATTTGAGGTTACACTTTATTTCCATAGTCCACAAACTCTCACTAGTGTATTAGGTTAGAGTTAGGTTAAATAACGTGATTTCCAAACACTGGGAATGTGTTGTTGTTGTTTTTTTACAAAAACTGAATTCTGAGTTTACAAAAAACGGAATTCTGAGTAAAAAAGAAAAGAAAAAGGAATTCTGAGTTTTAAAAAAAATAATTCTGAGTTAAAAAAAATGTAAAAAGTAATTGCAACTTTTTATCTCACAATTCAGACTTTTTTCCTCAGAATCGTAAAAAGTAAATCTTGCATTTTTTTACTTTTCTTCTCGGAATTCTGAGTTTACAAAAACGGAATTCTAATTTGAAAAACGAAACAAAAATAAAATCAATTGTTACTCATCTCACAATTTTTGCATTTTTTCTTTGCAAATTTATATCTCACAATTCTGACCTTTTTCTTAGAATTGCGTGAAAAAAAGTTAGAATTGTGAGATAAAAAAGAGATTAAAAAAAAACCGCTTCCATATTTTTGTCTATGTAGCACTGATTTCATTTATTTTTTTATATTTTGCTTTTCTACTTCATAGACAGCCAAATTAAATTTGAAGCCTACTCCCATTAAATCCCATTAATTATTTTGTTGTTATTAATTTTTTTCCTGATTAATTTTAAAATTCTTTGTAAATGAATCTCAGCTTCTATTATGTTGTACAGTGGCAGATGTACTACAGTGCATTGTGGGATTAGTTTCTGGCCTCACCGTCCTCCAGCGTGTGCTGCGTGACCTGCTCCGACATGCGACTGGCGCCCATCGGCATGTAGGCCACAATATAAAACGTGTAGTTTCGCGCCGGCTCCAGATCGTCCACGATGTGGCTTGTCGTGTCGTTCCCGATCACGGCCTGATATTCCTCGTTGTTTAGACCTGAGTGTACAATAAGATATCTTCAAGAAAATGAAAATGTACTTGATGTGAAGACCAGGTCTTATGCACTAGGAGCAGGTTTCTTTACTACCTCAAAGTTGCAATGAAATAGCAACAGACCTTTTCTTCCATAATGTAACGCACATCCAAATGAAACGGATTATGAAAAAATAAAAAAAATAAAAAGGGCGAGACTTGGTTCTGTGCGCCGGTTGTTGATTGGATGTTGAGATGTGGGTGTGGCACTTAAAAGGCGGAGCTAAATGCAAGAAATCCTGCATACATCACCACATAAACTCACTTTATTTTTGGTTATTTTTCTCTTAATTTCTTAAGTAATTTTGCTTCTCAAGTAAATGTACCTTGATCTAAAAATTTGAATTTTAGAAAAAAAAAGACAAAAAAAAGGAGGAAGAAAGGAATTTTTTGCAGTTTAGAGAAAAGTCTGATGTTCCACCAGAAGGTCCAGTTATGACATTTTTATCGAAGCTTGTTTCCGCCACAGAATAAAACATTTTAAAAGAAAATTGCGACTTTTATCTCACAATTGCGAGTTTACATCTCAGAATTCTGACTTTATAACTCGCAATTGACCCTTCGCAGGGAGCTTGATTGACAGGTGATCTGACCAATCATACTTCGCCATCCGCCATTTTGTCCGACAAAGCAGTCAGGTGAGTTAGTAGATTAACATGGGAGGATTTGAACTTGAAAAACTGAATATACTGACGCCTTTCCGCGGTTAAAACAACATTCCTTCTGATGTTCATTCATGTTTATTTGATGCTATAAATGAATTAGAAGGAAGAGATGATCGGTTCACGAGCAGCTTTAACTGAGGCTCTACAGCGATCTGTCACGACACATTAAAGAGCCACAAAACTGTATTTATTGTTTAAATTTCTTTTTAAAAATGAACAAATTTGAAAGGTGAGACTTTGTTTAATATGTTTAATATCAAAAGTAACCGAAAAGTAACCTGGTCAGTCCTGTCTGTCAGCGTATTGTCAGTCTCCTCTCTGATCCGCGATGTATTTTTCACTGCGTGAGAACATGGTGTGTGCGTGAGACCGGCGTAGCTTGTCGGACATAGCGACAGTAACTAAGGGGGGCGGGTCTTTGCGAAGGGTCAATTGCAAGTTTATATCCCACAATTCTGATCTCATAACACGCAATTGCAACTTTATAACACAATTGCGACATTATATCACAAAATTCTGAGATAAAAAGTTGTAAACTCGTAACTGTGAGAAAAAAAGTCAGAATTGTGAAATAAAAAGTCGCAATTACCTTTTTTTATCCTGTGGCGGAAACAAGCTTCCATACATTTTGTACATGTATGTACAAAGTACAAGGTCAGAGAAAACACATGCACAGATGAATTGTTCACATCTATAACATGCATTTAAAAAACAGAAATTTGATTTAATTCCGACTTTAAGCAGCAACATTTCCTTGGTCTACCAGTATCTGGATGAAAGACCAGCACGAACCAGCTTGGCTCTACAAACGCTCACCCTCAGACTTCATGTAGTGTATGGAGTAAGCGATGACTTTATCCGCGTTGTACTGGGGTCTCTCCCACGCCAGTAAGATGGCCGAGCTGGAGATGGTTTCCGCGTGTACGTTTCGTGGAGCGCTGGGGCGGTCCTCCGACAGAACCACGATGAGACGGGACGTGGACACGACCGAGCCTTGGGAGTTCTCCGCCTGGCACTGGTAAAAGGCGTCGTCTTCCGGAATAATCTGAGTTATCACCAGTTTACTGATGAAGAGAGAGATGTCATTATCAGAGAAGATTAAATGTTTACCAGTGGCGTTTGTCTGTACACTGCAAAAAATGCTTTTCTTACTTAGTATTTTTGTCTTGTTTCCAGTCCAAATATCTAAAAATTCTTAAATCAGGATGCATTTACTAGATGAGTAAAGTATGTCTGGTTTTCTGGGTGAAAAAATCTAAATTAAGTGAGTTTTTGCTTATAACAAGCAAAATGATCTGGCAATGGGGTATGAAAAATAATGTTAATTTAAACGGAAACAATATTATTTTTCTAACCCCATTGGCAGATCATTTTGCTTGTTTTAAGCAAAAACTCACTTTATTTTAATCTCCCCCCCCCCCCCCCCCCCCCCATAATATCTTATGGCATTTTACTACTTTAGTAAATGCATAAGAATTTTTTGATATTTGTACTGGAAATAAAACAAAAAATACTGAATAAGAAAAGCAGTTTTGCAGTGTGCAGAAGATGTTCGGCTTTATTGTAAAATAAAGTCTAATAATTCTGGCATCAAAGATCCTGAGAAGAGATATTTCACAAAAGAGCACTGCAAAAAAAATGCTTTTCTCAATCAGTATTTTTGTCTTGTTTCCAGTCCAAATATCTAGAAATTCTTAAATCAAGATGCATTTAATAAACTAGTAAAATATAAGATATTATGACTTGTTTTCTGGTGAAATAAATAAAAATGAAGTGAGTTTTTGCTTAAAACAATCAAAATTATTTGCCAATGGGGTCAGAAAATTAATCTTGTTTTCGTTCGAATTAAGAGTATTTTTCTGACCCCATTGGCAGATAATTTAGCTTTTTTTAAGCAAAAACTCATTTAGACCCCGAAAACATAATATCTTATGGCATTTTACTACTTTAGTAAATGCATCTTGCTTTAAGAATTTTTAGATATTTGGACTGGAAACCAGACAAAAATACCAAGTAAGAAAAGCATTTTGTGCAGTGAGAGAAACCACTACAGTACCTGTTGTACATCTTGGTGCGCCCATTGGAGTGGATCACCTGACCGTTCTTGAACCAGGTGATGTGTGGCGCAGGAGTGCCTTCAGCCTGGCAGCTGAAACGGGCCGTACCGGCTCTGGGTCGCGTCTGACTCTCGGGTTTCTCCAACAGAGTCGGAGGAACTGCAAAAAAATGAGTGAAAACTGTGAGAACACATAATGATAACTATAAAGTTTTAATAATCATTCTAACAGTAAGAGAATAGCAAAGTCCAGACCAATTCAATATTCAATATTATATATAATTTAATATTCAACTATATACTTGATCTGCCTGCACTGACACCATTATATGAGAACTGAACTGAACTGGACGATGACATCACGGTTTTCTCCTGAGCGGCTATATATATATATATATGAACTAAATTAAAAACGTTTTTACAACAAAAATGAACCATCACTGAACTTAAGCTGGACTGTGATGCTATTTTCTTCTGGAAACAAACCTTTAAACAAACATTATTTTCCGATTATCTCTGTAAAGCTGCTTTGAAACAATCTGTATTGTAAAAAGCGCTCAGGGCTCTCAAGTCTCACGCATTGGGCGTGAGACACACGCATTTCAACCCGGTCACACGCTCACACGCCACACCTTGTATTTCTCACGCTGAGGAGTAAGGGAACTTGTCCCGCAATACAATTAATGGACGAGGCGCAGGCAAACGGAGGGAAGTTTTTTGTTTCCGGGTAAATTATGTGTTCCCGCTGCAAGCACGCTCGTTACTAGACAACACGCGCATGGAGTGGAAGTTGAAAGAGCACGATCTGATGAATGCGGTTTGAGGACATCTTCATTTTTTTTTTTAGCATTTTAATTTTACGATTCCTGGACGATATCTCTTGCCTGTGATCAAAGACAGTGAGAGCTGATGTTGAGGAGTATAGCCAAAGAACGATAATATTAACAAATATGGTAATTGTTGTAGTTATTGTTCTTGGTGTGAATGTTAATATAGATATTGTTATAGTTCTTGTTCTTGATGTGAAGGTCCTTCAGAAGTGTTTATGACGCAACCGTTCAGTCAAACATCTCCTACCGAGTATGGTGAGGTTCCCGGCAGCTATGGTGTAGTTGCGTGTTCCCGGTGTCGTCGCGCGGCACAGGTACGTGCCACTGTGCTGGGCTTTAACGGGTGAGATAACCAGGTTCCCGTTTCCCAGAACTCTGGCTCCGAACACGTCTATGGGCTTAGAGTCGGCCCGGCTCCAGGACACCAGCGGCCGAGGGTTTCCCTCCGCCAAACACTCCAGAACCACAGACTGATGCAGACCGGCGCTGATGTTCTGAGGTCCAGCTATGATGTGTGGTTTCATGAGAGGCCTGGGACCCGACGCTGGACAGAGAACGCAGAAGATTATAATGTTTTCTTTATTCCTCTGATACTGATCACTGTTCACGCTCACACAAACACAGACCTGGGATGACGGACAGCTCGGCTTCTCGGCTCGTGACTCGACTGGCTGTGTTCGTTGCAAAGCAGCGATAATTCCCAGCATCCTTCATTGTCACGTCGCGGATATGCAGCACTCCATTTGGCAAAACGGTGATTCTGAAACAAACACAAACATGTTTAATGAATAACTCAACCCGAGGGCTTTCAGTATGCTAGTACACTATGAGCTTTACAATATAGTTTAGATGTTCATATTCAGCTGCTTAACCAGGTTATTAGCTGGTTTTACATGGTTTATATCCAGTGCAAGCGTCTCATTTAGTCATTAGCTGGTACAAAATATACATTAATCCATTTACGATGCTTTTATCCAAAGCAATTTACAATGCAATCGAGGTATACATTTCATCAGTGCAATTTCTACCTGATTTAACCCATAAAAAATTATTTTGTTGGTATAAATGAATGTATTTAGGTTTATTCAGTGATGTTAAATAATATTCTTTTAGAAAACTTACAGACATAAATAAGTTGGACTAGCTCATTTAAAGTTACCATTTTTAACTATTTTTTCACAAAAAAAAGAAGCTTGACCACTTTAATCCAGTAGATTCAATTCAATATATTTATATAAAATATATTTAATAATAATATTACATTTATATTAATTCTGCTTCTGATTAAGTTAATAATTCTGTTGTTTTAAACCTGTTAACTGTCATGCCCCTTTTTGACCATAGATGTGAAAATAAATGGTTGTAGTTCGTGAATTTTAAAGAAGACACTAATCGGATTAATGCAGAAGCGAAAGCACTTCAAAAAATATAAGTGTAAAAAAAGTTTACGTTTATAGTGAAACTAAACAATTTTATTGTGTACAAAATGTGTGCGTTACAAAATAATGAGGACTCTTAAATTGGTGGAATCAAAGCCATATGTCCAACCAAGTTATGTTCCAAATTTGAAGCTGATATCACAAAAATTGAGCTGGTAAATGGTTTTAAAGTACCATTTTCATGGTAACAAAACGGCTAAAACGGCTTTCATGATAAATTTTGAGAATTTCGAATGATACCTAAAGTTTCCAGCTATTGAAATAATGATGGTTAACAGGCTACTATTAATATGAAATATTTAATATTAATATTTAGAAAGAAATAATTTGTTGATTATTTGCACACCTGTCTGAATCCAGAGGTAGAGATCTTTGGTTGTGTTCCCAGCGTATGAGCGCTGGTGATCCGCTGACAGCGCAGGAGAATCTGGCCATCGAGCCCAGCGTAACCTCCACTGGGACAGGGTGGGCCACAAACAACAAGACATCTGTGAAGGAGAGAGAGAGAATCCGTAACCAATGGACTATGTGTTTAAAGTCAATATCAAACCGCATTCACATCCCACTTTACATATTTCTGAGCGAAAAAATATATAAATGGTTCAAAACAGGGTAGTTGGTATAGTAGGTGAACTAAAACCATAAAAAAACATTTTCGTTACTTGAAATGAAATAAACTTAAAATAAATATACAAAAAACAAAACAAAAGTGGTATTATATATTTTTTAATTATAGTTGTTATAGGCTAGTTAAAACCATAAAACGTTTTTCTTTACTTGAAATAAAATAAACTTTAACTGAAATAAAATAAAATGACAGCAGGGTTATTAGTTGTTTTTTATGATTGTTATTATAGTATTATAGTAAACAAAAAAAGTGTTACTTGAAATAACAAAAACTTTAAATGAAATAAAATCTTAAACTTATTTTATTTTAGCAAGTTTCTAAAGCAGCATTTCTAAGTTAAATTTAGTTTAACTTGATCAACTAAAAAACTATTATAAAAACTATATAAACATTAAAAAAACTAATAAATTGTCAAAAAGAAAACAAAATTCCCAAAACTAACCTAGAATTAGAATGAAAACAAAAAATAAAATAAAAAATAATAATTCAAAATATTATTAAAACTAGCACTAGGAAAAAGCAAAATCTAGTAAACTAGTAAAAATAGCACTGGTTCACAAACATGAATAAAGCAAATTGGGCCAATGTAGCTTTTAATGTTGATCTAAATTTGTATTATTTTTATCATTTATTAACAGAAAAGTTGTTTTGGATCTGCATCTATAGCAAATTTCTTCCACAAAATCAATATAATTCCTTTTAAAATGAATCATGGTGAGAACATCTGCCATAATCAGTAATGATGTCTGAACGCTAACTAATAACACAAGACGAGTTTCATGCTAGAACACATCTAACTGTCCTCCCATAATGCTTCACTCAGTTTTTGTACGGCCATTTAACACTTGAATGTGTTTACAGCAGCCAGACAGCCAATAAACTCAAAACACAAACTAAATGTCAATACGAACAGTTTCAGGCCTGATGTTGAGGGTCTCAGGGCATGAAATCAGACACAATATCAAATCATTTTAGCTGGTGTATTTATATAAAGCTTGAAGCGTAAAGCACTCAAACAGAGCCCGTTTCTGATCTTAACAGTGATTGGTTGTCTGGTAAAGGCCAGAGTGCACAGCAGCCAATAATAAACAGCTGTTCTAATCAATGAATCAATCGGCTAATGACAGTGAATAATGACTCTTTATAGATCAGTGTGAATCAATGATGCTTCCATTAGAAATGAGTGTCAATATATGTTTGTTACTGTAGGCACTGAGCAGGCTTATAATGCATTAAATGATGTTTTATGCACTGTAAAAGAAATAACCAGTACAGTAATTTAAGAAATATAGCAAGTGTTTCACACCTGAATGAATGAAATGAGCACTAAAATATCACATGCATAAGGTGATATATCAATAACAAAACCATTTTTACAAACGGCACTAGGAGAAGAGCAGGACATTTCTCATTTTCAAACCAATAACATAAAAACCAGCCCCTAATTTTACCCATAAGCCACTGTGTTTTGTTCCCTCCCCCTCTCGTTCCTGCTAAGTCCAGCCAAAAATCCTCTAAAGGCAATCAATGATAGTTCATCTCCTGATAAAATCCCCGTCACTCGTGTTCCATGCGGTCGACGGGATTTATTTACATGTGAAGCTTCATTACCACTAACTGACAGTCAAATAACTCCGGTTCAAATGACCCAAGCTAACAAGAACATGTTCTGAGAGTGTTTCGCTAACGTTAATGAGAGGTTATGAAAACATTATATTTCTGAATGTTTAAAATGTCCAGTTTCTTAAATGTTTGGAACATGTTTTTGCTTGGTTATACGAACGTTAAGCGAACATTCCATTTTGGAAACATTACGGAATTGTTACATTTGAATGTTCCCTGAACATTCCGGAACCAGTTGTAACATTTAAAAAACGTCAGATGAACGTCCAACTAAAATGTTTCAGAAAAAAAAAAGTTCCATGAATGATGTATAATTAATGTTTTTGTGCAAACGTTTTGAGGACATTACTAAAGACCAAATAACTTTGAACGAACGCTCTGTCAACGTTACAGGAAGAACGTTTCTTTATATCTTTGAGAGAACGGTGCAACCCATGAAGCCCCCCCCCCCCCCCCCCACACACACACACACACACACACACTCAATATTGCTTTAAAGATCTTATCTATAGTAACTGGTTACACAGCTGTTACTGTTCGAAGAGAAAGTGCAGAAATCTGATCAAAATCTTCAATGAGCCAACGTTATTTTAGGAAAGATTATCAAATTCATATACCAATTTAAAAATAATATAATGGTACGGTCATAGTAAATGAGCACATATATTACCATAGTATTTATTTGTGTCAGTATATGGAAAAAGTGTGATAGAGAGTATGCGTGTGAGAGAGTGAGTGTGTGTGTGTGTGTGAGTGTGTGTGAGTGTGTGTGTGTGTGTGTGTCCAGTCAGCCGGGTTGTAAAGGCCAGATCAATGCCGAGGTCAAACAGGACAAAGGTTTCCTACCAAAGGTCAGAGGTCAGTCAAGTCCATCTGTTTCAGTCAGAGACTCTGATTAAATGTGTTCTGGATGAAAACGGTCAGTGATTTTATGTAATTTATACAAGGATTCTAATAATGAACCTTGCTAATGAACACAATAGTTCATTTACACCCATCTAAAGACTAATACAGTGTTTGACTTTGAGATGAAACCATGTGAAATGAGTAACAACTATACGGATCAATAGTAGTAAACCTGTCACTAAAATCACTTACTCATATTTTATACCAAAATCAGGAAAAAAAATAATGAAGTATACATTGCTCAATAAAATTAAGTCTATTTTAAGATTTTTTGGCATTATTTCAATAAGCCTAATTATAAAGCATATACATGCATTTCAATAGGGAGATTTTCCTGTTAAATTATATATTCATGTTTGAGTTTTTCATGGCAAATTGTTATTTCCACAAATCAATATGAGAGTTTCAACTTGATCTTAAATTAGAGAGTTATTCCAGAAACAACCATGAAAAAATGAACAATTCTCCAGCTGTTCCTTGAAAAGATCCACAGTTTCAGCTTGAGCTTTAAACACACACCCTGACGGCTCTAACAAAACAACCCAGCTCCTCTAAAGCCCAGCATTTGTGAATGAATCGAAGCATCAGTCAGGCTGGATGAGGACAGCAGTCCCACAACCCCTGTGACCTCTGACCTCTGCAGACCCCTTCTGCTCCAGGTCCCTTCACCCTGAAGATGCTGACTTATGAAGGGATCAACAAATCACAAATCAGATATATAGCTGATAATTAGCAATGGAAATTATTCATTCTTTAAAAAAATTAATTAATGGTCGAGCAAAATAAAAATGGGGTTTTAAACAACTAATGCAAATAGCAATATCTAAAAGTCAGATTTTTATTTATTTTTATTTTGAATTAAATTAAATTAAATCAATAATTACTAGCTTAACCTGATAACAATAACAATCATTTCAAAATGTGAGCACTTTCCTTTCCTTTTTTATTTAATATTTGGTGTTTTCAGGGGATTTTATGGTACTAAATTATATTTATAAACTCTTTATTTTGAGCACTTCTTGTGTTGCTTTAGTCCTCATCTGTAAGTCGCTTTGGACAAAAGCGTCTGCTAAATGACTAAATGTAAAATAATAACAATAATTTCTAAATAAAAACGGCCAATTAATCTTATTGGTCTATATATTAGCACATCTAATAATTTAATGATATCTAACATCAGCTATGGTGCTACAGGTGAAACTCGAAAAATTAGAATAATCGTGCAAAAGTTCATGTATTTCAGTCATTCAAATTAAAAGGTGAAACTAATACATTTAGTATATTATATAACTATATACATGTGCATGATCATACTTTTCAGAGGGCCGACATTTCTCTATTTAAAATTCTTTTTTTTTATTGATTTCATGTAATATTCAAATTTTCTTGATGTTGAATTTGGGTTTTTCATAAGCTGTACGCCATAATCATCAAAATTAAAACTTTTGCACGAAATTCTAATTTTTTGAGTTACACCTGTATATAATGAGCATGTTTTACTTTATTTTATATTCGTGTAAACATTTGAATTGGAAATGAGTTGTGCTAGTGATTCAACGATCGTTATGTAATGAGACGGCTAAAATAAAAAGATTTAATACATTATATGTGGTAAAATAGAGCTCTTTTATTAATATCTAATATCAGATATGATTATATATCAAATATATAATTATATCTAATATCAGCTAATTGCAATATTATGTTATATTATATTATAGTTACCAGTTGATGCATGACGAATTCAACGTAATATTATTGATTATTGGCAATGGCTGATTTATGAGTCCTACACTGCAAATAACTTATTCAAGAGTGTAATGTCAATCCCATCTCCCTCACCAGCATCCCAGATTATTTCTCCCAGTTATCCCAGATCCCGTCAGGCCGTATGAAACAGCATTGAGTTGTGTTTGAACTTCTCTCGTCTCTTTGTGAAGGTCAGTGCTGAGCGAGTTCAATAGGCACAGATGTTTCTCTGTCCACAGGTTCATGGCCGAACAAACGTCTCTTTTCTCCCGGGCCAGAGGCCAGCCGGGGCCACGCCGGACAAAAGAAGCCAGCGAATAGCCTGTAACAGATTCCTGAGCGTAGCGGACCAGGAAACAATTGCATTGTAGGCCACAGCAATGACACAGCTGAAACTCCAGCGTGCGAACGCATGAGCGAACATGAGAATCTGCCCGTGCATGTGTCAGAGCACAAACACTGAAGATTATTTCATATTTTGTCCCTTATAACAGATTAAAACTTTATATTATGAATGTCTAGTGACGGAAACATCACATAACAATCGTCGAATCAACACCGCAACTCATTTCCAATTCGAATGCTTTACATTTGCTTTATAAAAGGCCCAGAAAAAGCACATTTTCTAAATTGATTTTGGTAGAAAAAAATATATTTTATTGAATATTATGCAATTAAATTATTTAGAATCATAGCAATTGATTTCTTCGATATTGTGCACGTGTCAGAACACATGTTGAGAGCTCATTTACTGAGCCTGTAAGAAGATTATTTAATATTATACCTATCTATTACGTATTAACTTTTATTATAGCCGCCTCATTACAGAACAAAAGTTTAATCACTACCACAACTTATTTACAATTCAAATGCGTACATATAAAGGCATGTAGCATTTTTCAACATTTTCTAAATTGATTTTGGGAGAAAAATATTGAATTTATTGAATTTTATGTAATTAAATTATAAAATTTTTTTTATATATTGTGCACGTGTCAGAGCAGATGTTGCGAGCTCATTTACTAAGCCTTTATGAAGATTATTTAATATTATACCTATCTATTAGGCTACGTATTAACTTTTATTATAGCCGCCTCATTACAGAACAATCGTTGAATCATCACCGCAACTCATTTCCAATTCAAATGATTTACATATAAAAGGTGTGCTGCATTTTAAAACATTTTCTAAATTGATTTTGGGAGAGAAATATTTAATTTACTGACTTTTATGTAATTAAATTATATAGAATCATATCAATAATTTTTTTTCGCTATTGTGCACGTGTCAGAACACATGTTGTGAGCTCATTTACTGAGCCTTTATGAAGATTATTTAATATTTTACCTATCTATTACGTATTAACTTTTATTATAGCCGCCTCATTACAGAACAATCGTTGAATCATCACCGCAACACATTTCCAATTCAAATGATTTACATATAAAAGGTGTGTTGCATTTTTAAACATTTGCTTCATTGATTTTGAGAGAAAGATATTGAATTTATAAAATTGTATGTAGTTGAATTATATAGAATAATACCACCGCCTCATTACATAACAATCATTGAATCACTACCACAACTCAACTCCAATTCAAATGTATAAGGCCCAGATAGAGGCCGTTTTCAAAAAGTTTTACTTTGATTTGAAACTAAAATACCAGAATTTGGGATTTAAAAATGGTTTAATGGAGCTGATTGGCGACAAATGCTCTTTTAAAAAAAACGTATAAACACATAGCATGTGGTCAATCACGGCCCAGACGATATACACTTCAACGTTTGCTTTTTCGCCCCCTTTTCCCACTCCGTACATACTTGAGATTGTAAGGCTGGATCTTTGGCTCAGGATGGCTCCGTATTTGTTCTGGACGAGGCACTGATAGAAGCCCTCGTCTGAAGTCCTCACACTGGAGATGCACAGCGACCCGTTGGACAGGACTCGCACGCCGACGCTCTCCTGGAGCTGAACCCCGTCTCTCCTCCATCGCACCGCGATAGGAGACTCGCCTTGAGCCTGACAGTCCAACACAACAAGCTGGCCTCGAGATGCTGTCACGTCCAAGGGCTGGATGCTGAAAGACAACTCGCTGAAGCCAAAAACCCCTGGAGATGATGAGATGCCATTATAAAAATGTGGTTAAACGCAACACATTCGTGTCAAGCTTACACAATTAAAATTATGATTCAAGCAAACCAAGACCTGAATGTGAAAGAACGAGACTAATCCATTTAGTCACAGTCAACTGAGCGAGAAGAATCAGTGGTGCTTTTGCCGGACTTCACGACTTTGGGGTTTTCACACAATAAAAAGTGAAACTGAGCCATGTGTAGGTGTGTTAAGAAGCACTAAAATCAATTTTGTTGCTGCATCTTAATTTAGTCAGATTGGTTCAATCATAAAATAATACTTTTGACTTGCATAAAACTGGTTTGATTCATGATATCCACTGCAATGGTCAGAATCAGATCTTTAAAAGCCATTTCAGTCTTTCAAGGTGTGATGTTACTGTCTAAATTAAACATAGCTGATGAAAAGACATATTTTTTACCACAAATACCATGGTTAAACTATGGTTAGTGTAGCAAAACCATGGTTAGTTTGTGGTTACCATGGTTTAACTATAATAACCATGGTTTAATTATAGTAAAAGTGTAGTAGACATGTTTTTTTGGTGTATTGATCACAGTTTTACCACAAATACCATGGTTAAACAGGTTAGTGTAGCAAAACCATGGGTTAACTATAATAACCATGGGTTTATTACAGTAAAAGTGTCTAATAGACATGTTTTTTTTGGTGTATTGATCAGAGTTTTACCACAAATACCATGGTTAAACTGGTTAGTGTAGCAAGTCATGGTTTAACTATAATAACCATGGTTTTTTTTTTTGGTTTTATTTGTAGTAAACCTTTCGTAGTGACAATTCATGAGAAGCACATTTCCCAAATAAATAATCTATCAATGACCTTAAACAGCCTAATGATGTAATCTGGATCAGGTTTAAGTGTTGTTCTCCACAGATGAAATGCCTTCAGCATCTTTCATTCTCAACTTTACGCACGAGATTCCTGTCAAAATATGAGTGAATAAAACATCTCTTACCTGAAAACGATAAAACCCAGAGTAAAATCAGCAGACGCTGATGTGTTTTCCATTTCACGGACCCCATTTAGCGATAATTCCCAATCATTCCGTGCGTAAAACCAGCGCGCGACCGGAGCGCGTCATAACTCTCCAGAGAACCCGATCACTGACTGAAGCTCGTGCTCGCACTCGCGCTCCTGCGCGCGCCGCTCCCGCCCCCCGTGAACACGTGACTCCAGAGCGCATTACATATTCATGAGATCCTCTTGTAATATGATCTGATTTCATCGGAATCATTCTGCATCTTTGACTTTGAATACAATAAGTTTCACAGCTCCAACAGACTCGTGATGAATAAAAATCTGAAGTTATATATGTCAATGTAGTAAATATAAAATATAAGAAATAATTAGTGGAAATATGTATGCTAAATGAGTTGAAAAGTGATCATATACCACGAAAGTTTAGATGTGCAATATTTTTCACATGAAGTGTACAGCAAGTGTAAATATCATTAATTTTCTTTGACAATTCTTTAACTTTTTTCAAGTTAACTTTTTTTTCTTCGCTTTAGCAATAATCAGCCAAACATCTTCTTCAAAAAGATACCAAACTTCAGTCTGTTGCTTTAAAGCATTGAAGGTTTATTAGTTTAAGTTGGTAATTTCATTTTCAGGTCTATGCTCAAAAAGTGAATAATAAATGGATTAAAACCACTGCATAAATATAATTTAGTACCATAAAATCCTCTAAAAACACAAAATATTCAATTAAGAAAGGAAATTTTGGTCATTTTTGACCGACACGCCAACAGTACTAGAGGGTTAAAATACACACACACACACACACATATATATATATATTTAGTCCTGTTGATATATAACAAACACACACACACACCCACATAGTGTAGTCCTGTTGATATATTATAATATATATATATGTGTGTGAGTGTGTGCATGTGTGAGTGTGTGTGTGTTTGTTATATATCAACAGGACTAAATATATATATGTGTGTGAGTGTGTGTGTGTGTGTGTGTGTGTGAGTGTGTGTGTGTGTGTGAGTGTGTGTGAGTGTGTGTGTGTGTGTGTGTGTGAGTGTGTGTGTGCAGTAAATGCAGTTATTGATCAGAGAGCTGATCTCTCACCCAGCAGGACAATAGAGATCCGAGAAACATCAGTGTTTGAGACACACACACTCGCTTTCTGTGCACACACACACACCGCGAGGAGGGCGGCTCGGCTCAGGCTCGTTTACTGCGATCAAATCAACAGGACTACAGACTTTTCTTAGTTGTAAATAAAACAAAGATCATCGAAGGACGTTTTCAGTCTTTCTACTTTCTTGCCACGTGGAAAAAGTGAAAATAGTTGTTTTCCTCAGTCTAACAGACATAAATGTTCTTCCACGGTATTTTTATCTTGCTTTCCAGTACAAATCAAATAATTTTTAAATCACTGTTTATACATTTACATGATTTTAATACGAGCCTTATCAATCACTCTGACATCAGAAGTGTAAGATAAAAGCAAACCTCAGCAAGTGTGTGTGTGTGTGCTCAGTTTAATCAGTTATTGATCAGAGAACACTGATTGATCACGTATATATCACAGTCCAGGGTTTGCATAGAAAGAGAAGACTAGTTATGCTGGAATATAATATTTGTCCTTGTGTTTTTGTGCACCAGACGCGAGCGACAGCAGGGACGTGGATCAATAGGGCCGGAGACATTAGCATTGTGTGAATATGCGTCGGATCATGGGAAAGGGACACAACACTCGGACGCCTCGCTCTCATTGGTCGGATCCACGTCCAGGGTCAACCTCCATCTACAGCAACCTCTGACCTTTGACCTCTGGCTTGGACAGAAAGACCTCTAATCCACGCAAAAGCAGATATGATCGAATATGCAGAAGAGCATTTATTATTAGTGCGGTTTGATTATTCAGGAGCCGATGTTCAACTTTGGCATGTAAATCGTAACTGTGGTTTTAGTATCACTGAGACACTATTTTAGTTACTAATAATTCAGGTTTTATTTTTAGTTTTCATTTTTGAATGTTTTAATTTTGTTGTGTTTTTGTTTTTATGAATATCTAGTGTATATATATATATATGTATGTATATACACTATATACACACATATTTTTATTATTATTTAATGTCAGTTAGCTATTTTAGCACATTAAATTAAATGTAAATGAGAAATGTCACATCAGGAAATAGCTGAAATAAAATAAGGTTCGTTTTTAAATATTTTATTTCAGTTAACGTTTATTTTATTTCAAGTAACAAATGTTTTGATCTTTTGTTTATTGTATGAGGAGAAAATTGTGTTTTATTGTTGTTTTAGTACAAATATTGTATTACAGGATGTTTTCTATGAGAAAGATATATATTTAATTATTATATATGATTTATAATTATATATAATTATTATATTATTTATTATCTTAATATTAAATATTATTTTATAATTATTTTAATATATAAACAGATAATTATATATATTAATAAATAATAATTATTAAATATAATTTTTATATTTCAAAATTATACATATATTAACAATTACTATTTTTAAAATTATATATATAAATATATTTACATAATGACAAATTATACTAATATATATACTTATAAATATAGAAATATAATTTAAAACAGAATCAATTAAGTAAATGTCAAACGAAAGCTAACTCTGTAAAACCAACTAATGTGCATGTCTGATATCAGCTGGAAGAGTATTAAATAGTTTAGTATGATATAACAGAATTTAGATTTTTATTTTTTACTTGACATTGAAGAATGCTGTTGATTGAAGAATTTGTGAGATCCTAGCAGTCATGCATGATATGACCATTATCTCCTGTGTTTTTTGTTTAGTTTTTAAGCTGCGATGTCAATATGAAGCAACAGAGGGCAGTGTTGCGCTCAAAGCAGCAATACTGCATAAAACAGGTCAGGACAACAGTGTTGTTTAAAAAAATGTTTATTGGCTTTTAAAACCACTTAAAAAATCTCACCTGTGAGTACTTTCCATTGGAAAAAAAAAGAGAGAGAAAAGAACAAAACATCGCTGAAACGCTTTTGCAATATTAACAAGCTACTGTCCACATAGAGCAGATAAACAAGCACATCAGAAGGCTCAAATCTACAGATCCAAACGGACAGACAGAATGAACATGTTTTCCTACCAGACATCGGACCAACTGCGGCATCAATCCCTGCGTATCAAAAGAGAACCGGAGTCGTACTTCTAAAATAAAAAACGGTTATTAATCAGTGCCTTGATGAATGCCAGAACATAAAAAATATTTACAGCTTTCTTCACATAGGCGTTTTTTTAATATATAAAAAGGATATATTCAAAACGAAATAAGAAACAATAACAATAGAACAACATTCATGAACAGAAATAGACTTATTTTAACTTAGTAAACATCATAAAATGCATATAGAACTACTTTTGTCTCCTCTTGACCTGGTTAACGATACCAGTGCTCTGATTGGCTAAGAGTGGTCACGACAAATACTACCATAGATATTTTAACATACATGCGCACATACAGTCATTTTATAACATGAAGCATGTTGGAATTTTTTTTTTTTAAAACACACTGCTTAATAATGTCATTTTTAAATCTTGTATTTTCATATTTTCTTCTCAGGTACGAGAAGTTGTACAACGCGGATCTCATTGAGATTAGAGCTCATTGCTACACAAGGCAATAATTCATTGTAATTTTTTAGCATGAGTTATTCCCCTTTAGCTTTTTATTGTCATTAGAAGAAAAATAGCGTGGGCACCAATTGTTCCTTAAAACGACAGAAATAAACAAACAATACGAAAGCTTTTAGTGCAATAATGTGAATTTCAAAACCATTTCCAGTGTCCGCTCCTTTGATTCGCCTCCGCACACAACATAGTCACGATAAAATGAACGCCTTTATATTCTAGCCTCATCTAATTTCTTTTTTTTTTGATAAATCCATGCTATAACATCCTCTCTCATTTACACATCACATCTGCATATGCAGGAACCAATAAACTCCTAAGAAATATGGTACATTAGCAAGCTACAGATCCAACAGACAGCATTTACTAGCACATCACAGAAAGCCAGAAACGTAACAAGCGAGATATCGTGCTGGCTATGGACTTATGATTCCTCAAAGTTTTCTTAAGGGCACTCTCATCTACCTACATATCACCATTAGCATCTCGATAAAATGGAAATTTCATAATGACCACTATGTCCTTTTTTTTATTTTATACAATTGTCGCACTAACTTGAACAGCCTAGAAATTTAGCCTTTGTGAACTTGTACAACATGCTCCCCAAACCAGTTATCTGTACATCCGCCATATACATAATTTACACAAGATTCATCCCGCAATCGGATAAAAACAAAGCAAAAAAACATTGTCTACAAGATCCCTTTTGGGTGACGCCAACTGAAGATGGAAACCGCAACGTCTCTTGTTCTTCGACAGCTTCTCTTTGGTATGGAGTTAAGGCCGGAGAAACTACACAGGTTTGCCTGTCGATCTCGAGTTGGAAAGAATATCTAGCCATTACCATACCATTGTCTACCAGTTTGAAATGATGTGCAAAAAAAGGCGCAGAAACCTACAAATGGCTAGCGACCATCTAAAGAGATGATCAAGAAATGTTCACCGCTAATGCACAACACCTTTTTTTCTTTTTTAAGTGCACCAAGTTCATTCTTGAATTCAAAACATCAAAGCCTTTTATGAGATGGAATAAGGCCTTAGACTCTGGAAATAAGGCAGAAGAGTCTTCTTTTTTTTTTTCTGGAAAAAACAAACGCATATAGCACAAATCTCATCCCTACCCAACAGTTTTAACAGTACAAGTTTTATGGCCTTAAATAACCTTTCCCCCCAAAAATGTGTAAAACCACTTTGACAAAACCAATGACGGCTGATGAGAGATTCAGTAAATGCGATTCTTTAAGTCAGCACCAAGTAGCACCTTGCAGTTCATTGAACTGGCTGGTTTACGATATGTAGATGTGATATTTCACTTCTGCTGTACTTACGATATTTGAATACACTCCAACCAATCTCGCAAAGCCAGAATAAAAGATACTTATACGACCATCTAGAAAGGGTGTTTCCCCAAAGTCAATGACTTGTCACTTGGAATATTGCATGCAAGTTCTCAATATCCACTGTTTTTAGTGGACGGAAACGTATAAAAGAGTGTGAATTAAATCAAGGATATGCTTGTGCACCAGGTGATGTTTCATTATCAATTGGAACCAGATGAAATATTTGACCATCCAAGATAAATTACTTCTGAATAATAGGGAAAAATGACTGGAATTATCTACGAAACCAATAGGAATACAAACAAAACAGTTGTAAAAAAAAAATAATTTGATAAAGCACATGCCTGTAAGAGATTTACCTCAGGCTGGCACTTTACACTGGACAAGTCCAAAGCATCCAGATTTTTGCTGCACAGACACGCCATTCAATATTTTTGGATACACAAAACATTGCAATACAAAAAACAAAACGCTGAACGGAAACCATAAATATAAACAACAATGACAACAGCAACATCAACAGTAAAGGAACGGGAAATAATATTATCCCAACATTTCCACAGTTGGCTGGTCTTTATTCTCCAGCCAATCAAAACCAGCAGAATTCACAGTATCACTGCAAATCTGCTGAAACAGAGGATCGTTCTTCAGTTCTTCCAGTGTGGCATCTTCATATTGGTCCTGCTGTTGACTGGGGTCAAACAGCAAGTTGGGGTCCAAAGTGTTCAGGTCATTAATGCTACTAGAAAGGTCAGAAGTCAACCGGATATCGCTGGAAAAGTCAGAAGCGACCGCACTAAGTTCTGACGCCACTTGTCCGACGAGTTGTGAACTGGGGTTGAGGCTGTCCTCCCCTAGGAGATCCTTGACGGTAGTGTTGAAGTCCAGTTGCTCTTGGTGCTCATGATCCACGACCTGCTGAGAGGTTTGGGGCAACAAGTGCTGCCGGGTGAGATCTGGATCATCTTGTAACTGTTGTTGGTCTGACAACTGCAACTGTTGGTCCTGGAGTTGCAATTGTTGGTCCTGGAGTTGCAATTGTTGGTCCTGGAGTTGCAACTGTTGGTCTTGAAGTTGCATCTGTTGGTCCTGGAGTTGCATCTGTTGGTCTTGGAGTTGTAATTGCTGATCTGGAAGTTCCAGCTGTTGATTCTGCAGTTGTAGGTGTTGATCTTGCAGCTCCAATTGCGGTTCTTGGAGCTCAAGCTGCTCTTCCGGTTGTTGCAGTCCAGAGCCTGATTGTGCTTGACTGTCGCCACTGGAGAAGACGACTTGTTCCTCTCCCGTGCTTATGAGGTAACCCGTCTTCTGGAAGTCAAATGGCGAAGGGCTTGAGTCCAGAGGCAGCTGCTGGTTCTGAGGGTTGGGGCCTCCGGGGAAGCCCTGTGTCGTCTCCAAGATTTGGGTTAAGTTCATCCGTGCAGTGTAATTGGAGGGCAGGTTATTTACACCAAGTCCTCGCACTGCATCATCTCCATCCGTGTCCATCTTGCTGAGGAGCACGGTTGTGATCTTAGCACTATTGCTTTGCTGCACCTGGTGACTGACAGGTAGCAGCTCAGACTGCATCATGATGTTTAGCGGCACTGATTGGCTCCTTTGGGCCAAACTATTGGCACTGACCACCGACTGGTTGTTGGCCAGAATATTAAGGACCTCAGATGTCAGGGGGCAATTAAAGGGAGAAACAACAGACCGAGGAGTGGGGACTGTTTGTGCAGTGGTGCCACTGAGGTTACGCTGGCGAACTGCCGGGCTAACGCTACGGCACCGGAAGGTTCCAGATGCGGATGTGCTTCCGGCCCCTTTATTATCCAACGGAGCTGGGACGGCAAAACTTTCTTGCCTGCTACTAAGGGTGGTTTGCTGTCCTTGTTGCACTGGTGAAACGGCTGTTAACCGTCCAAAGTTTCCATCCTGATGCCTTGACTGAGACTGGAGAGATTGGCCTGGGATTGCAAAGGCGTGTGGTTTTCGGAAGTGGTCCTCGACCAGATCCTGGTAACTGGGGAGGATAGCAATGGTGGAGTTGGTTGAGATAACAGGAGAGCCTGCGGTGCTGTTGTACCGGTTGGTGATCCACTCCAGCTTGGCTTTATCTGGGTGGGTGGCCATAGGCCTTTGCATGGGTTTTACTGGACTGCTGGACACAACACTACCATCATGATAACCAGTTATACTGGAGTTGATAGGAGTGAATGCAAAGGGATTGCGGCATTCAATGGGACTTGGAGGAACACTGCTACTGCAGTTTGACAGTGGAGTGCTGATGGGTGTATGGCGCCCACCTAAGATGCTATCCACCGGGGTAACAGTTGCCATTCGGGAACATGGGCTTTCCCTGGTCATGTTATTCCCCCCTGGTAGCATCTCGGAGGTAGGAGTTGGAGTAGGCGTTGGTGTTGGCGTAGGCGTCGGAGTTGGCGTGTGCACTGGCGTTGCACTACTATGGGAGGAATGATAGAACTGCGTACTTGTCTGATGGGGCGACAGGATTGTTCCTTGTCCAACTGTGGCTTGACCTTGTAGGGATATATCCACACAACTTAGGTAGGATTGCAAGCTGCTATTTAGCTTCATTTGCTCCTCCATCTGTACAAGCTCTTCTACGATACTATCCTGGGTCATATCATCATCATTGAAGGGGAAATAGTCAATGCTAGCTTGGGCTCCTGCAAAATCAACAATGTCCTGCTGAAGAGAGAGCTGACTGGAGGTCTCAGTTGCCATCAACGGTAACGGATTAGCTGCATTCTGCTTGTGTTCTGCTTGCATCTGTTGCGAGAAGTCTTGCAGCGAGCTCTTGAGCTCACTTACAGCGGATACCTCCTGAGAAACAACACTACTGATTTGGTGGTGACTTGGGATTTGCTGCAATAAAGCTGTGCTATTACCAGAAGCTGTTTCATTCACGCTGATATCAGCAACTTCATTCTCGATTTGAGGATTAACAGTCCGAGAGATTCCAATGGGTGTGTCAGAAAGAGCCAAGATTTGATTTGGAAAAGAGCTACTGTGTTTTAGCGTAACTTTGCATGGAGCACTCTCTGGTCTTGCTGGGGTGCCAGGTCTCTGGATCTTCTTAGCTGATATTACAAGACCAGGCCTGTTACTGCTGTTAACATCCAAAGGTTGCTGGGAAATGAATACTCTTTTAACTGGGATTGTATGGGTTTCCAAAACAGATGCAGAGCGTTTTCGAGGGCTTTTTAGACAGAGACCAGCATCTTTAGAAGAAGTGCTTGCAGATGCCACCGTACAAATGGATGACAATTCGGCGTCTACATTCTGGCTAGAAACAGTTAAATACAAAGTACTTTCTGGTTGATCATTGCTGTTGTTATTGCTGCTTGGGGCAAGAGCCTCCATGATTGTACTTGAAGGGGTTGTAGAGTCACTCTTGGCCCTTATAACTCTCTCAGGCACAGGGGACGCCTTAATAAGTAAAGAGGGTTCACTGGAAGCCCGGTATTTAGTGGCTCTTTCGTTCTTTTGTCCTGTACTTGCCCCTGATGCAGTGCTTTGTTTATCAACAGAAATAGCTGAGTTACTGTCATTCACAGCTTCGAATGTCACTTTCACCTCATTGGTAATGGTGGACGCTAACGGGGTTGGGGTTATAGAAGGACGTCCAGGTTTCCCAAATCCAGATGACTGAAGAGAGATGGTAGACGCCCCGTTATGAGCTTGCTGGGTTTGGTTAGATTCTTCCTGGGAAGCTGTGCTACTGATGCCTGCCGACGCAGGTCGCAACGGGGTAGGGGTACTACTATTACTGCTACTGTTGGGTGCTAGCGATATTGCAGTCATCTTGACCACATTTACAGAGCTAACATGAGGCGTGGGCATCACTGTCTTGATGGGGCTGTTGGTGATTAAGAGCGTTGGGGGTGAGCGAAGTGCAATGGCGCTTGTGGCAGAAGGTTTAGGTAAGATCTGGGCATATCGGTGTCTGGCCAACCGGTCACCAACTGGACTGGCTGAGATATTCTGGGGTGTTTTTGGAGACTGCTTAAGAGATTGCGTCACGACCTGGAAGTTAACCGGTACAACTTTTCCTTCTGCTGCACCAACAGGACTTGGAGAGGTCATTAGTTGCCTGCTTCTCTGAACCTGCAAAACAAAACAATAGTTGAAGCAATTGCCCATCCAGAAATATCAAATCATCCATACCCTGTTAGTAGGGGTGTGACAAAATGTGACGAGATTTCTCGTCGAGTGAAAAGCTGTCTCGCGATATCGCCACGATGGAGCGTTAGTGTGAAATTAGCATAGAATATGCCTCAGCTACATTCACATTACATTACAGTGGCCACCGTGGCATACCCTCCACTGTCGTTTTGCTGTTTTTATAAAAATAAAAACCATTGTACTGTTTTTATTTCTATGTTAATTTTATGTTTGTGGAAAGTAGTTCAATTAGGTCGTCACACACCACCTCAATCAGAACTTCTGGAAGCTCATAATTCATGTACAGTAAGGTCTGAAGAGACTCATGTTAAATCATACAGGAGATTTTCCCGTCAGTGGAGTTTGTGGCAAAACCTTTAACAGTGCTTGTATATCGTTGGCTTTCAATGCATATGATAATTTGGTAACACTTTACCATGAGGCTCATTAGTTAACTACCTTAGTTAACATGAAATAAGAATGAACAAATCTTTTTCAGCGTTTATTAATCTTAGGTAATATTAATTTCAAAATTTACTAATACGTTATAAAAATCAAAGGTTGTGTTTGTTTACATTAGTTAAGGCACTGTGAAATAACATGGACTAACAATGAACAGCTTTATTTATTTTTTCTAACATTAACAAAGATTAATAAATGCTGTAACAAATGTATAGCTCATTGTTCGTTAATGCATTAAGTTTTGAACCTTATTGTAACGTGTTACCGATAATTCATACTCAGAAAGTAGAATGAAATGACATTCAAGGTTATTAACTAAAACATTTTAAAAATGCACCTGCAGACTCTTTTTCCAGTCATGAATTTTGTCATTGAGGATTTCTATAAAATATTGTGCAAAAATCTCATCTTGTGAACCCAATCTTGTGTCTCGTCTTCTAAAATAAGTGTCTCGTCACACCCCTACCCGTTAGCAACCAAAATCTCCTTACTGTGATAGGACTTTGAACAGCAGCAACCACAATGCCTATGGTTGGTTGAGGGGACAGTAATGCAGGGCTTCCAGAGGTCAGGCTGGACCCAGGGACAGGTGTGCCCGCCTCAGCCCTTCTCACCTGGGCATCGGTGGGCAAGGGAGAGGTGAGCTTCTGCTCCTGCTGCTTCTTCTGGATCTTACGCTGAAGCTGCTGTTTGGCGTCTACAGAAGGCGAAGGGAGGGTCTTCACTTGGGGAAGGAATGAGTTGGCTTCACTGGTTGGCACAAACGCAGACGTAGGGGTTTTCATACCTGGCATTTTTAGGAAATAGGTTTAAATAAGCTTAAATAGGGAATAAGTTAAAAACAATGATACATTTTCTTGTCCTCTCTCTCACCCCCGATTGATAAAGAAAACAGAGTACATAAAAAAAGAGAAAATAAATTGTATTTGGGTTTTTTCTGTGATTGTTTAAAAAGGTGCAAGTTTTGTTGGTTTTCTCTCTCTTAGTAATGTTCAAATATTTGCAGTATTTAGTCTATATTGCTACCACACTGCATGCATATATGTAATACACATATATATATATTTGAATTTATTATTATTTTACTGGTATTGTTTTGTAATATACTTTATATATGCATTTATAATCCTTTCCTTTTTTTGTAACTGACTCAGATAGTAAGGAATGCTTTTGTTTAATTTCAGCTGGATTTCTTGTTTAATATGGTGAAACAAATACTGTATTGCCTTTCTCTGTGTAACTCTCTGATTGAAAAGCATCAATAAAAAGAGTTAAAGTAAAACACAATGATAAGTTTAATCATGCATTGCATAATGACGCAAGTTTGTAAGTGAGGTAATTTTTGTCTTGCCTGTTGGGGTTCCAGTCATAACAGTAAGAGCTGCCATGGACTTAGTGCCTATATAGTGACTGTTAAGAAGAAAGCGTGCCAGTTCTTCCACACTGTCAAACTGGCGACTCAAAACCTTCTGAGCCCATTCGCAGACCAGACCACAGGCAGCAGATCGCATCTCGTCCTCGGCACTGGGAGACTGTCCAGTCGACTCCAACAACTCACACTAAAGCAGCAGACAGATAACAGGGGATTTGCTTATCAGTTATAACTGGTGAAAATATTACATGGCTGGTCAAAATTGAGGAATGTTTATAAGTATCTAAATGCAAAAGCTGCAAAAATGCAGTAAAAAGAGTAATATTTAGGGATGGAGGAAATATCGGCCACCATATCGGTATCGGCCGATATATGATAATTTTTGGTGTTATTGTTATCGGGCTGATAAGAAATTTTGGCTGATATATTAAAGCTGATAAATAATGGATTAGAGCCTTCAGCTGAGAGACTTCAGATGCACACTGTTCAACATGATGGTTTTGAATTGCTTTAAATAATAATTGGAATCACTTCGAAAAAGGAAAATACAGTTGTGCAGCGCAAGTCTGTCATATCGGCTACATAAAATTATAATGAGAACATTATAATTGTGTGTTTGGGACATGGCCTTTAATGATGAGACTTTTTTTGTAATCAGGCTCTCAAAAATTATATAAAAATTTGGATTTAGATCAGTTGGCCATTATATCGGTTATCGGCTTCGAAATATAAAAGAATTATTGTTTATCGGTATCGGCCAAAATTTTCATATCTGTGCATCCCTCCCTAGTAATACTGTGAAATATCAATACAATTTATCTACATGATTATACTGTATGTTCAAATGTAATATATTCCTGATGCAAAGCTGAATTTTCTTTATCATTACTCTTTGGTGTCACATGATCCTCCAGAAAACATCCTAATATTATTATTGAACAGGACACTCACCCCATCTCCAGATTTGTGTAAGTCCAGGTTTGGGAGTGACGGCATGTGCACAAATGCTTTTTTCCTCAGCCCACTATAGCAGTACGTGATCCATTGTAAAGGTTCAATTCTGATAAACAATTCTCATGACGTCTCACATATGTGACCCTGGATCACAAAACCAGTCACGCGTCACACGGGTATATTTGTGGCAATAGCCAACAATAAAATGTATGGGTCAAAATGATCAATTTTTCTTTTATGCCAAAAATCATTAGTATATTCAGTAAAGAACATGTTACATGAAGATATTTTGTAAATTTCTTACTGTAAATATATAAAACATTTATTTTTGTGAGTGAATGCATCACAATCAGAGATATAAATGCACAACTTTAAAGGCAATTTTCTCAATGTTTCATTTTTTTTGCACCCTCAAGATTCCAGATTTTCAATAGTCGTATCTAAACAAACCATACATCAATGATAAGCTTTCAGATGATGTATAAATCGTAATTTAAAAAATTTGCACATGTGTCCAGGGTCACATATTATCAATGCATTTAGTTTGTTTCAAAAGGTGTATTGCATTAGGTGTAGTGTATGTGGCATTAAAAATGTCCACAGAAAAGGATATTTTGATTTCCCCCTCATGCCCAAACGACGTGCCTTCATGTTTGGAAAAACATTTTTCATGATCTTTCCAAAATCAGCTGCGCTCAAAGGATGGTATCCCAGATTGTCGCAATAACTCCTATTAAAAAACAAACAAAACAAAAAAAAAAAACAGCATGGGAATCCGATGAGTAAAAGCAAACAAATTCTGTCCGTTCCTGCATTAAATCGCACTCACTTGTATTCGTCGTACACCTCTTGTTTTGGCAGTGAGGTTTCCGGATGCTCTTCCAAGTGATTTCGGATCCAGTTGAACGCGTATGTTTGTTGAGTCCGACTGGACGACATTGAATTCTGGTCACTACGGGAAAAACAGAGGGAAAACGGAGGCTTTAAAAACCGCAGTTGCAGAAATATGTGTGTACATTTGTTACTCCTGTATAATATATCACGTTAAAAATTAATTCAATCATGTTTTTCCCTTTGATATAGTTAAAGTTGTAGTACCATATTGCAGGACTTGCAGAGCCCCTCTGATTTTCAGTTCTATTGGACATCATGTTGGGAAAGAGGGGTTGACATGATGGACAGATAAGGGGAAACAAATGATAAAACACAGGAAGCTTGGTATTGCAATGTCATAATTTACACAAAATCTATTTAAATGGTGAAATGATGAGCTCATATGATTCAATACAGCATCATGCAAAATAACAAATGCAAAAATAGGCGATTCCAAAGAAAAATGGGTAACACTTTACAGTAAGTTTTATTAGTTAACATGAACTAAGAACGAACAATTCTTCAGCATTTATTAATCTTAGTTATTCATTTCACGTTATACATAATAAAAACAAAAAGTTGTGTTTGTTAACATTAGTTAATGCACTTTGAACTAACATGAACAGCTGTATTTTTATTAACTTACATTAACAAAGATTAATAAATACTGTAACACATGTATTGCTCATTGTTAGTTCATATATTATTAACTTTATTGTAAAGTGTTACTGAAAAATGATACTTAATTTTGTTACACCAATGCATCCCACTAGATATGCATATTTCACTGAATGAGTGAATAATAAACATCAGACATACTATATGCTATGAGTGTATTTGATATTGCAAAGCACAAAGATCACAAATGGTTTTTAATGTGTTTAAATCATAAAAGGAAGGGAGGGGGATATGGAAAGGAATAAATGGTTTTAAAATAACGTGTACCTTTTGTCATTGCCACTAATGGGACCAGAAGGCAACTTAAGGTAGAGGTAGAGCTTTTCGATATCTGTAAACTTCTCAACATCTTGCTGCGTAAATGAAGAACACAAGAGCATTTCAGACAAGATTGATATTATTTTTAGTCAGGCATGTTCACACGGTTATTAAATGTAATAAAACTCTTAAAATCATCAAACTTCTATGACTAACTTAAGAAATAATTAACTTAAAAAACTTAAACTGTCAGTTCATTTAGTATTTGGGTGTGAAATCTGTAGTGTTACACACCAAGCATGTTACAGAACAACTGATTTATTATATCTGATGATGTGCTTTTGGTCATTTTAGCACACTTAAAGGTTGATCACTCGAAGGTTGATCAAGGCCATGATGGTTTCAATACAGATTACACAAGGTATCCAGTAGTCAAACGTTTATTTCGGGCCCTGCAAGACTTCGCAGTCCATGACATCACCGTTTTCTCCTGCATTCATTTGCGCACGGTTGGCGTATTCAAAGGGGAAAAGCAGGTCCCCTCGAGTCCAGCAAACACACAATACTGGAGTGTGTCTGCGCATATGACCAGCAAACCTGCAATCCTGCTCAGCTTTTAGCCAGTTGCCATGTAAACCTTGTCAGTAAACATGCATGTCAATGCTGACACACACTTCGTTTCAGCACAGGCTCCTCCCACCTCGCATTCAATTGGCTGGTGAGAATGAATTCCTCTCACCTCTTCCTATTCTATTTGCCTCTTTGTTGCTAGGGGAAACCGGCACTCATGAATGGGGTGAGGCTTGACAGCCAATGAGCAGTAAATAAAAAAATAAAAGACAATTCGCTGTTATTTCCTAAATGCACCAGGTAGCCGTTATTAGTCCATCTATTCAATGCTACGGCTGATATATGTGACCCTGGACCACAAAACCAGTCACAAGGGTAAACTTTTTTTTCTTTCTTTTTTTTGAGATGTATACATCATATGAAAGCTGAATAAATAAGCTTTCCATTTTAGTATGGTTTGTTAGGATAGGACAATATTTGGCCGAGATACAACTATTGAAAATCTGGAATTTGATTGTGAAAAAAAGAAAGAAAAAAAAATCGAAACTGAGAAATTCGCCTTTAAAGTTGTGCATTTATGTTTGCGATTTTGCTGCATCCACTCACAAATTTTTAAAAAATATATATTTATGGTAGGAATGAAATTTACAAAATATCTTCATGGAACATGATCTTTACTTAATATCCTAATGATTTTTGGCAATAAAAAAAACAATAATTTTGACTACAGATTCAACTTTTAAATTCTGATTGAAAACATATTCAACTCTAAATACTATTTGCAAACAGAAAGATTCAACTCGAATTTCTGATAGGAATCGAATAGATTCAACTTTAAATTTTGATCGGAATTATATAGATTCAACTTTAAATTCTGATCGGGATTATATAGATTCAAATAAATTCTGATTGGGATTATATAGATTCAACTTTAAATTCTGATCGGGATTATATAGATTCAACTTTAAATTCTGATCGGAATTAAATAGATTAAACTTTAAATTCTGATCGGAATTATATAGATTCAACTTTAAATTCTGATCGGGATTATATAGATTCAACTTTAAATTCTGATCAGAATGATATAAATTCAACTTTAAATTCTGGTCGGGGTTATATAGATTCAACTTTAAATTCTGGTCGGAATTATATAGATTCAACTTTAAATTCTGATCGGGATTATATAGATTCAACTTTAAATTCTGATCGGGATTATATAGATTCAACTTTAAATTCTGATCGGAATTATATAGATTCAACTTTAAATTCTGATCGGGATTATATAGATTCAACTTTAAATTCTGATCAGAATGATATAAATTCAACTTTAAATTCTGATCAGAATTATATAGATTCAACTTTAAATTCTGGTCGGGGTTATATAGATTCAACTTTAAATTCTGATCGGAATTATATAGATTCAACTTTAAATTCTGATTGGAAACAGACAGATTCAAATTTTCATTCTGATTAGAAACAGATTCAACTCTAAATTCTGATTGCAAACAGAAAGATTGAACTCGAATTTCTGATAGGAATCATATAGATTCAACTCTAAATTCTGACTGGATAAGGCTCGTTTGTAACAGATAAACAAAATTTTTAAATAATGTACGACATTACAGCATTGCTTCCACAAATAGCAACAATGACACTAATTAACTCTATTACCTGGAGAAAGAATCATTCATACTGAATCTTTAGAAGCCAATTACTTTACTGTTTATTTGTACATTTGCACACTGTTGAAAATCTGTGAATATATAGCTGAACCTTAGAACAAGTACTTCCACCAGCCCGGCCTCATGAAGATAAACATTTTATAGTATTCTACTCCATTTCATTATAAATTGTGGCATATTACTTCAATGTTAGCTAAAAATAGCAACTCAAACTGAAACTACTATAACACATTATTCGTTTAAGGAAGTTTTGCTTGCTTTAAATGTAGTCACCATAGTGATTCTAAACCGTGTTTTCATTTTCCTGGTAACAGTCTCCATGACTACAACTGTCTGATACTGGAGTCAAGACACATGTTTATATATATATATATATATATATATATATATATAAGCAATAATTAACATAAAATAGAAAAGCCTGCAAGGACTGACTTCTGACTTTCATTTTTGTCAGCTTTGTCTTGAACATTATCGGTTGAAAGTTGTGGATATTTCTGTCTAGTTTTCCTAACTCACATAAAAGATTGTTCTCAGCAAACTAAAAAAAGCCTACTTAACAACAAACAAATGTGGTGTAGAAAACTATTCATCAGCAAAACGTGCGGTACTCGAGTTGTAAAACAATATGTTGATCACTTGCACCGAAAAGAAGCTCATTTACATCAATTCTGCTTAAAGACGTAGAAGTAGTAGAGATTAACCCTTGTAATGCATTAAAAAAAACTGTATGCATTCCTATTGCATTCTCGGGTCTGTATGTAAGCTTATAAAACAGTGATAATTTAATATTTTTAAACTTAAACCATATTATATTCGATCAGTAACTTCTCATTAATGAGTGAAAGTGCAAACTTTTTAAAGTTTTGAATGTTACCGTGTTTCTACCCGAATGCATTTAAAGAAAATGATATACAATAATCTAACAATGTTTTCTTATAACAATATAAAACTAGAGCAATTATATAAGCTCTTTCACTTTAATTTTGATAGGAAATGTAAAAATTTGACATAAAAATGACATTAATGAAAGCCATTTCTATCAATTTTTAATGCAATATTTACCAAATATTGCTTTTTTTAAAAAAAAGCCAATTCTCTTTATAAACAGGTGCAACAGTAATAGGATCAGACATCAATATTAAATAAATTGTTACATTTATGAATAATATTTTAAATATATATATTCTTCCTCCATATAATAGAGTTCATTAACTGTAATAGTTGTTTGCAACTTGCTGCATTAATACAGAACGCATCTGCATTATAAACCACACCTTCGCACATGGCTCATGCAGAATATGAATTTAGAGTCCAAAATATCTGTCTGATAGCATTAAATGTTCATAAGTAATGACATGAGAGACTTACCAATATACTCTCCACTTTTGATTGTACAGATTTGCTGCAAAACAAGAAAAACAAGGAATGTTAGTGCAGTTATGCTTGAGTAAAAAAAGTATAAACACAGTGATTAAAACAAGACGCGCTGTTGAGTTCCAGATAACAGGCAGGGCATTTCCAGGAGGCGGTTCCATTTAAGATAAAAGAATTCGTAGAAAGAGCAGGACTTTTCTTTCCTTATTAATGACAGTGTCAAAGGTCGTGTCAGGGCATGTGCATTTCTGCTACACATGCACGTTAAACGATCAGGTTTGTTGGATCTGGAGAAAATAAGATTTTGTAGACATCTTAGGTTAATAATCATGCATGTCTGATTTTAGTTGCATTGGATGTATGATTTTGCATGGGGATTTTCTGATGTCACTGCATGGGATCTCAATGCAAAGGGTGCTTGACGTCACTTTCAAAATGCAATTTCAAATGCATATAAAATATGATTTCATTGCATGGAGTCTGATTTTGTCTAATGGGTTTTCTGATGTCATTGCATGTGGATGATGTCTAATCATTGCACGGATTATCTGATATCACCGCATGGAGTGTCTGATTTCAGTTGAATGGGATGTCTGATTGATTTTGAAAGACCCCTTTGAGCTCATTTCCAGCTAAATCGGACATGAAAATGAAATGTAATGAAATTACAAGTAGACTTTGACACAGTCATGCACTGAGATCATATATTTGCATTTGAAATCGGATATGCCATGCAATGAAATCAGACAAAATCATCTCCAAAGAATGAAATCAGACAAAAAAAATCATACAATCTATTAAATTATATCAGATTCCCCCATGCATTAAATTATATATTACTTGCATTTGAAATTAGATGAGTTATGCAAAGAAATCTGACATCCAATGCAATGACATGCATTGAAGAAAATCAAGATAAAAATCAGAATGCAATGAAATCATATATCCATTGCAACTGAAATCAGATATCCAAATGCAATGAAATTAGAAATCAGATATGACATCAGAAAGTCCATGCAACAAAATCAGTATGCTCGTATAAATTCTATCCAAGTCACTGAAATCATCATAGGCTACATTCAATGCCACTGAAATCAGAAAACCCAATTCAATGCATTTAGAAATATTAATAATCACATGCACTGAAATCATATATCCCATGCCAGAATGCATTATCAGTCATCCCCATGCACTAAAATTCGACATTAATTGAAATTGAAGTCCGATTGACATCCGATTCAATGGCATAAGTGACTAAATCAATCAGTTAAAACTCAGGACTTCCTCCTCATGCAATGAAATCATACATCCATTGCAACTAAAAACAGACATACAAATGAAATTAGAAATCTGACAATCACATGCACTGAAATCTGATATTACATGCATTTAAAAACCAGACGTGCCACATGAAATTAAATCAGTAATTCTATGCAATGACATCAGAAAGTCCATGCAACAAAATCACCCTACCCATGGACTGGCCATTCCCATGCACTGAATTTAGATATAACTTGAATCTGAAATCAGATATACTGTGCAATGACACCTGACGTCCAGTGCAATGACGAGATAGTCAATGAGATCAAATCAGACATCATGCAATGAAATCATGCATCTGAAATCAAATATTGCATGCAACGAAATCACATGCAGGCCCACTGTCCAGTTAAAATAAGGCTGTAAACAATCAAAACATAACATGCAATGGAATCAGACATCCCGTTACAAGTGCCAGCCATCGGATGCATGCAGTGTTTGCGAGATCGGATCTCTCACCAAATGGAGTTCTTGATCTTGTTGTACTGCAGTGCCGTGGCCTCGAGGCTCTGCAGGGACGCTCCGGGAACACCGGGCTGTTGTTGTTGATCATCAGCCATCACGGTGAGCTTCATGCATGGGAGGGGGAAGAGGAGGAGGAGGAGGAGCAGGAGGAAGAGGAGGACAGATTCAGCATGTAGGCCTCGTTTGAGCGCATAACGTCCGGAGCCGAGCCGAGCCGTTACCGGGAGTGTGGACCGAGCAGCACGGGCTCGGGTGTCGGATTCGGACGCATACACCGCGGCGGAAGAGAACGAGGCGGAAAAACACGGAGATTCTCGGAGAGAAACAGCAGCAGCCACTGACCGAGCTGAAGAGGGGACTGCGCATGCGCACAGGAGTACAGGCGTGTGCGCGCTCGCGTGTGTAACCTAGCTACACTCATGATGGAAATTGCCATAAAAAGTGATCAAAATCTCCCTTCTGTTCATATATGAAGATAAAATGTGTTTTATTATTCTAAACATCTAAAAAAGAGTTTAGGTTACTTCCAAAAAAAAATTAGTTTTTAAAAAATACTACCATAGTACTATGTGCCCAAAACATGTACAGGTATATACCATTGCATATCAATTAGTTTCATTTTAAATATATATATATAATTCTATAGCATCTTTGTGCACATCAGTAAAAGCTGAAAATCACCTACATTGGGAGGAAAACAGCTTCATAAAATATTTATTAAAATGAGGCGTGTGTGTCTGTAACCTAGCTACACTTTTGCTGGAAATTTTCCTAAAAAGTGAACTAATTCTCCCCTCTATTCATAAATAAAGATAAAATGTGTTTTATTATTCTAAACATGTAAAAAAGAGTTTAGGTAAGAGTTTAGTATACATCTCTATACTGCCCTCTGCTGTTAATAACTCTACACTGGCCCTCTATACATCTCTATACTGCCCTCTGCTGTTAATAACTCTACACTGGCCCTCTATACATCTCTATACTGCCCTCTGCTGTAAATAACTCTACAATGGCCCTCTATACATCTCTATACTGCCCTCTGCTGTTAATAATTCTAAACTGGCCCTCTATACATCTCTATACTGCCCACTGCTGTTAATAACTCTACACTGGCCCTCTATACATCTCTATACTGCCCTCTGCTGTAAATAACTCTACAATGGCCCTCTATACATCTCTATACTGCCCTCTGCTGTTAATAACTCTACACTGGCCCTCTATACATCTCTATACTGTCCTCTGCTGTTAATAACTCTAAACTGGCCCACTCTATACATCTCTATACTGCCCTCTGCTGTTAATACCTCTACACTGGCCCTCTATACATCTCCATACTGTCCTCTGCTGTTAATAACTCTACACTGGCCCTCTCTATACATCTCCATACTGCCCTCTGCTGTTAATAACTCTACACTGGCCCTCTCTATACATCTCCATACTGTCCTCTGCTGTTAATAACTCTACACTGGCCCTCTCTATACATCTCTATACTGCCCTCTGCTGTTAATAACTCTACACTGGCCCTCTATACATCTCTATACTGCCCTCTGCTGTTAATAACTCTACACTGGCCCTCTCTATACATCTCTATACTGCCCTCGGCTGTTAATAACTCTACACTAGCCCTCTATACATCTCTATACTGCCCTCTGCTGTTAATAACTCTACACTGGCCCTCTATACATCTCTATACTGCCCTCTGCTGTTAATAACTCTACACTGGCCCTCTCTGTACATCTCTATACTGCCCTCTGCTGTTAATAACTCTACACTAGCCCTCTATACATCTCTATACTGCCCTCTGCTGTTAATAACTCTACACTGGCCCTCTATACATCTCTATACTGCCCTCTGCTGTTAATAACTCTACACTAGCCCTCTATACATCTCTATACTGCCCTCTGCTGTTAATAACTATACACTGGCCCTCTATACATCTCTATACTGCCCTCTGCTGTTAATAACTCTACACTGGCCCTCTATACATCTCTATACTGCCCTCTGATGTTAATAACTCTACAATGGCCCTCTATACATCTCTATACTGCCCTCTGATGTTAATAACTCTACAATGGCCCTCTCTATACTGCCCTCTGCTGTTAATAACTCTACACTGGCCCTCTATACATCTCTATACTGCCCTCTGCTGTTAATAACTCTACACTGGCCCTCTATACATCTCTATACTGCCCTCTGATGTTAATAACTCTACAATGGCCCTCTCTATACATCTCTATACTGCCCTCTGCTGTTAATAACTCTACACTGGTCCTCTATACATCTCTATACTGGCCTCTGCTGTTAATAACTCTAAACTAGCCCTCTCTATACATCTCTATACTGCCCTCTGCTGTTAATAACTCTACACTGGCCCTCTATACATCTCTATACTGCCCTCTGCTGTTAATAACTCTAAATTGGCCCTCTCTATACATCTCTATACTGCCCTCTGCTGTAAATAACTCTACACTGGCCCTCTATACATCTCTATACTGCCCTCTGCTGTAAATAACTCTACAATGGCCCTCTATACTGCCCTCTGCTGTTAATAACTCTACAATGGCCCTCTATACATCTCTATACTGCCCTCTGCTGTTAATAACTCTACACTGGCCCTCTATACATCTCTATACTGCCCTCTGATGTTAATAACTCTACACTGGCCCTCTATACATCTCTATACTGCCCTCTGCTGTTAATAACTCTACACTGGCCCTCTATACATCTCTATACTGCCCTCTGCTGTAAATAACTCTACAATGGCCCTCTATACATCTCTATACTGCCCTCTGCTGTTAATAACTCTACACTGGCCCTCTCTATACATCTCTATACTGCCCTCTGCTGTTAATAACTCTACAATGGCCCTCTATACATCTCTATACTGCCCTCTGCTGTTAATAACTCTAAACTGGCCCTCTCTATACATCTCTATACTGCCCTCTGCTGTTAATAACTCTACACTGGCCCTCTATACATCTCTATACTGCCCTCTGCTGTTAATAACTCTACACTGGCCCTCTCTATACATCTCTATACTGCCCTCTGCTGTTAATAACTCTAAACTGGCCCTCTCTATACATCTCTGTACTGCCCTCTGCTGTTAATAACTCTACACTGGCCCTCTATACATCTCTATACTGCCCTCTGCTGTTAACAACTCTACACTGGCCCTCTCTATACATCTCTATACTGCCCTCTGCTGTTAATAACTCTAAACTGGCCATCTATACATCTCTATACTGCCCTCTGCTGTTAATAACTCTACACTGGCCCTCTCTATACATCTCTATACTGCCCTCTGCTGTAAATAACTCTACACTGGCCCTCTCTATACATCTCTATACTGCCCTCTGCTGTTAATAACTCTAAACTGGCCCTCTCTATACATCTCTGTACTGCCCTCTGCTGTTAATAACTCTACACAGGCCCTCTCTATACATCTCCATACTGCCCTCTGCTGTTAATAACTCTACACTGGCCCTCTATAAATCTCCATACTGCCTTCTGCTGTTAATAACTCTACAATGGCCCTCTATACTGCCCTCTGCTGTTAATAACTCTACAATGGCCCTCTATACATCTCTATACTGCCCTCTGCTGTTAATAACTCTACACTGGCCCTCTATACATCTCTATACTGCCCTCTGATGTTAATAACTCTACACTGGCCCTCTATACATCTCTATACTGCCCTCTGCTGTTAATAACTCTACACTGGCCCTCTATACATCTCTATACTGCCCTCTGCTGTAAATAACTCTACAATGGCCCTCTATACATCTCTATACTGCCCTCTGCTGTTAATAACTCTACACTGGCCCTCTCTATACATCTCTATACTGCCCTCTGCTGTTAATAACTCTACACTGGCCCTCTATACATCTCTATACTGCCCTCTGCTGTAAATAACTCTACAATGGCCCTCTATACATCTCTATACTGCCCTCTGCTGTTAATAACTCTACACTGGCCCTCTCTATACATCTCTATACTGCCCTCTGCTGTTAATAACTCTACAATGGCCCTCTATACATCTCTATACTGCCCTCTGCTGTTAATAACTCTACAATGGCCCTCTATACATCTCTATACTGCCCTCTGCTGTTAATAACTCTACACTGGCCCTCTATACATCTCTATACTGCCCTCTGCTGTTAATAACTCTACACTGGCCCTCTCTATACATCTCTATACTGCCCTCTGCTGTTAATAACTCTAAACTGGCCCTCTCTATACATCTCTGTACTGCCCTCTGCTGTTAATAACTCTACACTGGCCCTCTATACATCTCTATACTGCCCTCTGCTGTTAACAACTCTACACTGGCCCTCTCTATACATCTCTATACTGCCCTCTGCTGTTAATAACTCTAAACTGGCCATCTATACATCTCTATACTGCCCTCTGCTGTTAATAACTCTACACTGGCCCTCTCTATACATCTCTATACTGCCCTCTGCTGTAAATAACTCTACAATGGCCCTCTATACATCTCTATACTGCCCTCTGATGTTAATAACTCTACAATGGCCCTCTCTATACATCTCTATACTGCCCTCTGCTGTTAATAACTCTACAATGGCCCTCTATACATCTCTATACTTCCCTCTGCTGTTAATAACTCTACAATGGCCCTCTATACATCTCTATACTGCCCTCTGCTGTTAATAACTCTACAATGGCCCTCTATACATCTCTATACTGCCCTCTGCTGTTAATAACTCTACAATGGCCCTCTATACATCTCTATACTGCCCTCTGCTGTTAATAACTCTACAATGGCCCTCTATACATCTCTATACTGCCCTCTGCTGTTAATAACTCAACACTGGCCCTCTATACATCTCCATACTGCCCTCTGCTGTTAATAACTCTACACTGGCCCTCTCTATACATCTCTATACTGCCCTCTGCTGTAAATAACTCTACAATGGCCCTCTATACATCTCTATACTGCCCTCTGCTGGTAGTAAATGTTCTCACATTTATCATCACCAGTTTTATATTTAAAGCAAATTAATTTGTTTAATTGCACTCTAATACTGAACCGGCATGTATTTTTCACTACATTATGTGCAATATTTTGTACTCTGTTTACAATTTCATTCATTTTCATAAAACCGACTCAAAAGTTATGTCTTATACTCTCTGTCATTTATTAAAGTTATGAGGTCAAAGGTCATTCAACAGCATACAGAGCTTTCAAAGCATTAACATCACATTTACTGAATTATTGTATATTTATTGGTCATGAAAAATGTGTTAAAACCTGCATTTCAAAATTGCAGTATTTTATTATTTAATGCATACTGCATGCTTATGCATCTTAATGCACCCATCAGTAATCTTTCATAAAGAAGTTAAAACCATTTCAGATTCAGTGTGTGCATAATCTTTGATGTGAAGGGCTGTTGGAGACTCGACCTGACGATTGAGTCCTATAGATTGAGGCTATAGATAATCATAGCATTCAGAATAACATATCAGACTCGTCTTACTGTCTCGGCAGTATATACTGCATACCATACACAGTATACACACTTTGATTACACTGAAGCAGCATTCTTCTGCACTATATGAGCAAGAACAAAGCATACTGTTGGTAATTGAAATAAAATTAAATAAACATATTAATTGAAATAATGAAAATTACTGAAATAAACAAGTTGAAGTACTAAAATCACTAAAACTAAAACAGAAATAAAAATAAATTAAAGGGTAAATAGAAAATTTTAATAATAATAAAATTGACAAAAGCACATTTTTAAAAGCACAATTACTAAACTAAAATTAAAAAACTTAAAAAAGCTAATTCAAACTATTAATAAATACTTTATTACAATACAAATAACAAAAAATCTAAGCTTATAAAACTTACAAGAAAATTGGAAATTAAGCCTAATAAAGGTAAAACTGTAATAATAAAGGTAAATGGAAATTAAAATTAATTTATTAGCAAAAGCACGTAACAAAATTACTAAAACGAAAATAAAATAATTAAAAATATTAATAAATACTATCTTAGAATACAACTAAAAAAATAAAGCTTATAAAACATTAAACAAAAAACAAACAAATAACTGAAACAAGTTACTAAATAAGCACTAAAAGTTCTAAAACTGAAAAAAAAGAAAAGTAAATAGAAATATTTAAAAAACTAATGACAAAAGCACATTTAGAATTGCTAAAACTAAAATAATTTTTTATATTTATAAATATGTTCGAAAATATAAAAATAAAAGCTAATTCAAAATATTAATACAAACTATAACAGTATATAAATAATAAAAACTTACGCTTATAAAATTTGCATTACAAATTACACAATTTAAAAAAAACTTACAACAGAATAAAAAAGACAAGGCACAACAAAGTGACTAAAACCTAAGCTAAAATTAATACAAAAACTTAAAAATTAAAGCTGATTCAAAATACAGTAGTCAGCATTTCAAGTGGATCAAAACCTTTCATCAAAGTTATACATGAATTTTGAACAATTCCTGTTTTTTCACTTTTTTGATCCACTTCAAGTGTTGACAACTGTATTAATAAATACGATAATAGTACCGAATCCTACAATGCAATGCACAATAATTCCATCTCTCGCTTTGTTTAAAAACATTCCAAAGTCTGTTTGTATAGAACGGTGTAAATGATTCGGATTTGTATTGTCTTTTAGATACGAGTATTTTGCGTTCGTTTATTATGTTGTGTTATGTACTTCTTTGTAATTTTTGTCTTGTGCTGCCTATTCTTGACCAGGACTGGTAGAAGACCTTCCTGGTCAAATAAATAAATAAAAATTTAGACATTTTTTTACACAAAATGTGGCGGTGTGGAACAACAACATTGCTGTTTTGCTCTCAGCACAGCTCGAGTTCCTGGTTTCCAGGAGTCGTGATGCATGAAGTAGACGCTGTGTTGAGCTGAAGACCCGTTAACAGGCAACAGGGCCGTTAGAAAGCATAACACACACCCGGGGGGTCATCAGTGCTTAACCTGACGCATGCACTCCATTGTTCTGCTAAATGGGTGTGTGTGTGTAATTGGCCAGTTAGGGCCCTCAGTAGCGGCCGTCTGTGCAGGGCAGTAAAGAGCCTCAGAAGACTGGGGCCGACGGGAACAGACACAAGACACCAGTCTGTCTGTTTCAAAATCATCTCAATGCGCTTTCTCGTCATAAACGGATTCTCATGTCGTGTGTTTCGTCTCCCAGACAGACTCTGGCACTTTAACGTTAGTCTCTGGAAACAACCTTCCACCTCTGTGCAGAAACCTGGAGTCTCTCACAAATCTGATGCTCATATAAATGAAGTTTGTTTATGTCGTCTGCCTGCTGTTTTTTTGGCATACAGTCCGTAGTTGAGAAATAACATGCATTATTCGGTTAAAAACTATATAAATGTGTAAAGTATGTCATTTAGATCTTGTATATAGGTTTTATGTGCTTTTGACTAAATTGCAGATTTCAACCAACATCTTGATTGATGTTTTCATTATTTATCAATGAACTAAAAATATTTTGCACCGGTAAATGTGTAGTGTAACTGGTCACCGTTTAGCAGATGCTATTGTAAAGCTAGAGAAACAGTGGATTTCATTTCAAAAGTACAAATATTCCATATAGTTTCTTAACTATTATTAGCTGCATGCATAATCAGCTTAATGTTGTTTGAGATGCAGTTTAACATTTCAGTGTCCCATTTATGATCTTCTGAGAGGCCTAGAAAAATGATGAAAAATGAATGCAATTCATGTTGAAAGAAATGTTCTAGTTATGCGCACCTTTAAAGTATTTAATTGGCTCTTTATAATTTTCAGTACTGTTTTGATGAAAATGCATTAATGAATGCATGAACTTGAATAGTTAGCACACTGGAGCCTTTAAGATAAAAATGAGCTTCGCATGAAAACGCCACGACTGCGTAATGATAAAAACAATAACACACAGCTTTACGGTAAATGCAGCAGTTTCCCAGCCAACAAAAATATGTTAAAAAGTTATGAAAAGGTTATTTCTGAATGTTCCCTAAAAGGTCAAATAAAAAACAAAAAACAATAATAATAATCTCAAGTGTCAGAGAACATTCAAAAGTAACAGTTTTTTCCTGGTTATTTGAACGTTTCGTGAACATTCCATTTGGCAAACAGTTTTGGAATGTTACATTTGAATGTAACATTCCGAAAACAGTTAGTAACATTTAAAACAAAACATTCAACTTTAATGTTTCAGAAAAGAATTTTGAGATGGTTATTAAAGACCAGATAACTTTTGCTTGGTTATAGCTTCGCTGCTCGTATCACAGCATGTAAAAGCAACGACGCATTAAATCTAAAGCCTGTAGACGCTGGTTTGGCCAGAGGGACCCTGCGGAAGTCAAGGGCTGTAAATGCAAATGTCCCGAGCACTAATGTGAGATAATCCAGTGAAGTACACTCGTCTGAGACATTAGAGGGACAATGCCCTGTTACATCTGCAGCTCGAGCGGACGGATTTAAATACGAATGCAGTCGCTCGGGTCAGATCAAAGCTGGAAGACTGCAGACACGAGCCTGTCGCTGGCCGAGGAAGCTCAGATCCACAAGAGCTGTCAGCGCACTGGAGACGCCTGTCTGCACACCGGTCTCCAACCTGACCAGACGCTAGCAGAACATCTCGTCTCAATGTACACACACACACACACACACACACGCGCGCGAGCTGTGGAGGCAGAGACAACACACACAGTCTGACAGTGTTTGTGCTGTAAATGCATCTGATGTCGTGAGGAACGCCATGAACGTTCTCAGTCTGCAAGTCAAGAACAAAAAGAATCAAAGAAAACGACAGTAATAAAAAAGAAAATGTCATTTTTTCATCTTGAAATGTCTTTTACACTTGAAAACGATAGATGTCGATATCAGAGGCAGCCGATTTCAAGCAATATCTTGATTGATTTTATTTATCGTTAAGTTTTATCAACCGAAATGATCTGAGCGTTTACATCTTTAGTTTCACACACAAAAATGTTTGCACAAATATTTTATTTTAAAAAATGTAGTGAAATTGAGTTTTTTTTACTAAATTGCATGATTTCAGCAGATTTTAACCAATGTATTAACTGATATTTTCATTATTTATCGTTTGTTTTTATAATCTGAAATGATCTGAATGTAGAAATGAATTGTGTATTAAAAATATCACAAAGTTTATGTTTACACAAACATTTTATTATTAGTACTTTTCATTCCGTTTTTATCATTTGAAATGATCTAAATCATGTACTAAAAAAAATGTCATAAAATATTTTTGCACAAGCATTTTATTAAAAATATGTAGTGAAATTTACAAACATTTTATTAAAAAATGATCTAAATGTGGACACTAAAACCTGCTTAAAAAATGTGTTTGCACAAATAGTTTATTTTAAAAATATGTAGTGAAACTTAGAGTGATTTTGCCTAAATGCAAGAGCAGCAAATATCATATATATTGATATTTTCATTAATTATCAGAGCTTTATCATCTGAAATTATCTGAGCATTTACATTTTTATCATGTACTAAAAGTTTCGCACACAAAAAAAATGTCTTTGCACAAATATTTTATTAACAAATATGTGATTTTGACTAAATTGCGTGACATTACATATTGATATTTTCAGATTTACAGATTGATATCATAACAGATATTCATTTATTATCTTAAAATATGATCTGAACATGCATTAAAAATCTTTGCACGAATATTTCTGAAATTTAGACTAAAGTGCAGAAAACTGCAGCAGATTTAAGCCAGTATTCAGATTATTTATCATCTGAAAGGACGTCATGCACCAAAACGGTCAGCTGACATGAGGTTTGTGCTGTATTTGAGCCTCTCCCTCAGCAAACGGAGGATAAGTGTGTCTCTTTGATTGTATATGTAATGTCCCCCCTCACACCCCCCCGTCTGGGGCCCATTATCTCCTGTCTGCGGCCCTCAGATGTGTTGATAGCATCTGCCCGCCTCTATATAAAGACAGGCTTCTCCAGATCTGCAACACTCACCCATCATCATGCATCTCTGGAGTCTGCTGCTCGTCGTGTCTCTCGGGGCCCGCGCCGGGGCCTTCGACCTGGGCCAGACCACTCGCTGCGTCCCCGTCCCCGTCCAGATGAGCGTCTGCCAGGACGTCCCGTACTCGGAGATGAGGTTACCCAACCTGCTGGGTCACACCAGCCTGGAGGAAGCGGTTCCTCGCTCGGAGGACTGGAGGACGCTGCTCCACACCGGCTGCCATCCCCAGGCCCGGGCCTTCGTGTGCTCGCTCGTGGCCCCCGTCTGCCTCGACAGGTATTAACACACATTACAGTAACAAATATGTAGGAAAATATACAAGGTGGTTTTTTATATGAAACTGAAGCAAATTTTTGGCTATGTATTGATAGATTTTATTATCATCTGAATTGATCTGAGCGCGTTAATGAATCATGTACTAAAAATGTCACAAAAATAAGTAAAACATTTTTACTTATAGTTTTTTAAGTTAAAAAATATGTAGGAAAATATACAAGGTGTTTTTTTAATGAAATTGAAGCAAATTTCTGGCAATGTATTGATAGATTTTATTAGCAATTTTATCACATGAAATCATCTGAGCGTATTAAGGAATTGTGTACTAAAAATGTCACAAAAATAAGTAAAGAAATGTTACTTATAGTTTTGTTTTTTAATTAAAACATATATAGTAAAATTTAAAAGGTGTTTTTTAAATGAAATTGAAGCAAATTTCTGGCAATGTATTGATAGATTTTATTATCAATTTTATCATCTGAATTGATCTGGCCGTATTAATAAATCATGTACTAAAAATGTCACAAAAATTTAGTTTGCACTAATATTTTAAGAGTTGTTTTGACTAAATTGCGTGTTTAAGTAACATATTGATTGATTTTTTAAACTATTTGTCATTCAGTTTTATCATCTGAAATGATCTGAACGTATTAATAAATGGTGTCACAAAAATAGGTAAAACATTTTTACTTATAGTTTTTTCAATTAAAAAATGCGTAGTAAAATTTACAAGGTGGTTTTTTAAATGAAATTGAAGCAAATGTTTGGCAATATATTCATAAATTATGTTATCAATATTATCATCTGAGTGTATTAATGAATCATGTACTAAAAATGTCACCAAAAATTATGTTTGCACTAATATTTTATCAAAAAATATGTAGTAATATTTTGGTTTTGACAAAATTGCTGCAAATTTCAACCAACATACTGATTGATTCAGTCATTATTCATCCTTCAGATTCATCATCTGAAATTATTTGAGTGTATGAATGAATCATGTAGTTTAAAAAGAAAAAAATCACAATTTTTTTGCACTAATATTTCTGAGAGTTGTTTTGGCTAAATTCCAGGAAATTGCAGCAGATTTCAACCAACATATTGACTGATTTTTATTCATTATTTATCGTTAAATTTTATCATCTCAAATTATGTATAGTGTACATATATGTGTATAATTTTATAAAAGTGTATAAATGAATCTTGCACTAAAAATGTCACAAATATTTAGTTTGCACTAATATTTTAGAGAGTGGTTTTGGGTAAAAATGCCAGCAGATTTCAACCCACATCCTGATTGCTTTAGTCATTATTCATCATCTGTAATGATCTGAGTGCATGAATGATAATGTGTGTGACGGTGTGCAGGTTCATCCAGCCGTGTCGGAGTGTGTGTGTGGCCGTGAAGGAGAGCTGTGCTCCAGTGTTAGCCTGTCAGGGACACGCGTGGCCCGAAGCCCTGGACTGCGAGCGCTTCCCCGCGCAGGACGACACGTGTTTAACACCGCTGCCCAAACACATCAGTGCCTTCTCTAAAGGTGAGCCCGAGAACACTCACGCTGACCAACACACACACACACACACACCTGCACTGAGCTAACCGTATATCTGTGTGTGTGTGTAGAGTTCCCTCAGCCTGTGTGTCAAAGCTGCCCGTCTGTGGAGGAAGTGCCGTCGCTCAAGACCGTGCTGGACGCTCTCTGCCTCAGCCACTTCGGTCAGTGCTTATTATTATACACATATACATATACATATACATATACATATACATATACATATACATACACATATAC
>NW_027508764.1:205000-227500 GCF_051911475.1 Siphateles boraxobius
CTCCACCGGGTAAGAGCAACACCTAACCCAACATCCCAACGCTCGACTCCGAAGGACCTCGCACACCGAGTCCGAAATTTTCGTAAGCGTTTTTTTCGTATTCGTATTTATTTTTTACCGCGCGAAAATTTCGGTGTGTGAGGAACATTATTCTTCACGAGTGGACTTGCGTTCTCATGACGTGACAGAAACTTTAAAGGATTAAAGGTGTTTTCACTTCAAATTCTCTGTGAAAACTTCTACATTTACAAAACCGTATTTAAAGTTAAAAAAACAAACCAACAAAGTCACATTTTACACTTGTTAAACTGAAGAAGAAACTCATTTATGCAGATCATTGTACATTAATATCAAGATCTCAGCGGGGTGAAAGAAAGTGTTTTATCCTGTAACTGATTTGTTTATATATATTTATATTTCTTCTTCATTTTGTCATAACTTTTCCTTTATATATAATATAATATGAATGTACATAAGAGAACATATTTATTTACGATTGTGAGTTTTATATATAATACATATTGTAATATATAATATAAATATGCATAAGAGAACATATTTATCTATAAACTATTTGTTTTTCTTTTGTTATGTTTTCTTTTACATATATTATATTTATATATAAAAGGGAAATATGTATATATTTGATTTATATATATAAAAGTCTTTATTTTATGTCATCTCCTTTTCTTTTATATATATATATACACACACAATATTTATAGTGTATAAAAGAAAATTTGTATATTTACAGTTCTGCGCAGTGGCAAATACATTTTTATATTCCATGTATACTTAAATATAACAACATATTTTCATTAAAATATTTTAAAAGAAGTTAAATAGAATAAATAATATATAATATAAATAATAGTATACCAGATTTAGAATTTTATTGTTTGAAATTGTTTAAAATGAAGTGTACAATATTGTCAGCTACACATTTAGAATATTCCGGATAACTTTATTAATACATTATTATTGTTGTTGAGATGTACATTAAAAGTAATTCATTTGAACAATGCACAAACTTAATTATTTACACTTTCCCTCATTATTTATTTTACGCTACTTTTCAAAATCAGATCATAAACACATGCCGCACAGAACCGATCATACACTCATTATTTATTAGTCATTTTCACATGATAGAATAATAGTTATTAAACTGATGGGAATAATCCTGTCTTTATGAGATGCTTCATGTAAAGCTGATGAACTTGATGTTTATCCTTCGTTATCTGCTCATGCATTCAAATAAATGTATAACTAATTTTAAGCATATGAGAAGATTATTGAAAGGATAAAATCAGTGAAATGTGTCCAAGTGTGTGTCATGTGTGTGTTTACCACTGAAGCTCATTAAAGCTGAGATAAACCCAGTTTCACTCATCCGTCGCTCTGTCGCTCCGCTACAGTGTCTGGAGTCGCTCGTCCCTGTCGCTCTGGATCCGCACCTGAGACCACATCTCCTCTGCTCACTAGTAAGAGAACCTGCCTCACACACACACACACACACACACACACACACACACACACACACACACACACACACACACACACACCACACACACACACACACACACACACACACACACACACACACACACACTATCTCTCTCTCTCTCTCTCTCACACACACACTCTCTCTCTCTCTCACACACACACACACACACACACACTATCTCTCTCTCTCTCTCTCTCTCACACACACACACACACACACACACACACACACACACACACACACACACACACACACTATCTCTCTCTCTCTCTCTCTCTCTCACACACACACACACACTATCTCTCTCTCTCTCTCTCTCTCTCACACACACACTCACACACTCACACACACACACACACACACACACACACACACACACAGATCATTTTGTGCATAATGGCCATAACTAATTCCCCTAAATATCATTGGTATTCATGAGCGTACACACACACTCCCTCACTCACTCACACTAACACACACACACTCTGATACACTCACTCACACAATCACAATTAAAACAATCTGTTACTTTATTCTCCTATTATCACTGTGAAGCTGCTTTGAAACAATCTATGTTTTTAAAAGCACTGTATAAATGAAGCTGATATGACTTAACACACAATCACACTCTCTCTTTCACACACACACACACACACACACACACAAACTCTCTCTCACACACTCTCTCTTTTTCTCCCTCTCACACACACACACACACACACACACTCTCTCTCATATACACAAACACACTCTCTCTCTCTCACACACACACTCTCTCTCTCTCTCATATACACAAACACACTCTCTCTCTCTCACACACACACACTCTCTCTCTCTCATATACACAAACACACACAATCTCTCTCTCTCTCTCTCTCTCTCTCTGACACACACACACTCTCTCTCTCTCATATACACAAACACACTCTCTCTCTCTCACACACACACTCTCTCTCTCTCTCATATACACAAACACACTCTCTCTCTCTGACACACACACACTCTCTCTCTCTCATATACACAAACACACTCTCTCTCTCTGACACACACACACTCTCTCTCATATACACAAACACACTCTCTCTCTCTCACACACACACTCTCTCTCTCTCTCATATACACAAACACACTCTCTCTCTCTCTGACACACACACACTCTCTCTCTCTCATATACACAAACAAACACACTCTCTCTCTCTCTCTCTCTCTCTCTCACACACACACACACACACACTTACACACAACAGAGCTCCTCCTCTGCCGAGGTTAGAGTTAAATATGCTCATTCAGTCGCCAGCCAATCAGAAGAGTCTGTGCTACAAACCGCGTTCAAAACCTATTTATAGGCTATATTAAAATGTAATCATAGAGCAAAGCCCTAGGTACCACCCATAAGTTCAGAACACCTGGCAACCACCTAGTAACAACTCAAAACTACATACGAAGAGCATAGCAACATGCAGAACTCATTAGCAAGTACATAGCAACACCCTAGCAACAACCCAAAATGTGTGCTTGTGAATTCAATGCTATCTTTATCCCTTTGCTGAAAGCGTCTTTCTCATTCGGACTTGTGTTTGAGTGTGTGTGTGTGTGTGTGTGTGTGTGTGTGTGTGTGTGTGTGTGTGTGTGTGTGTGTGTGTGTGTGTGTGTGTGTGTGTGACCGATTGCCGAAAACCTGGCAAATCCGGATCTGTCAGATGTGGGGGTTTAAAACAAGCCTCCTGGAAACAGTTTAGCGAATTGACACAAATATTTGACACTTTCCCACAGTGCTCTCCGCGCGCCCACCCTCCTACCCCGTGACCAATCAGCGCATACAGAGCGACCGCACACACGTGACCCCGCGCGCGCTCACACTGACCCGGGATCAGTTACAGTGCGACTATAACACAGGAGCGCGCGGCGCGCGGCCGATCTGGGATCCGTCCGGAACACACAATAACAACCCGCATTCCTTCACAGCGGGTTTTTTTGTCCTCGCTAATGAAAAGCTGAGCTCTAAAAGCCCAACCCCGTCCATTCTGCCCGTTTCAGACACGACGCCCTCAATAGAAATGACTTTTATAGACTTTTTTCAGCTCATCTCCCAGTTAAGAGAATCCATCTTTTGAAAGGAAACACTGAAAGATGCCGAGAGGAGAAGATAAAGCCGCGGAATGTCAAACGGATCATTTGTTGCGGGGAAAGCAGTGTTGTGTGTGTGTGTGTGTGTGTGTGGGTGGGGTTGAGGGTCAGCTGACCCTTTAATAGGGCGTTTAAGTGGAAAGTATTTAGACTGAAAGGCGAGCAGAGAGTGTGACTAAACCGCTTACTCACGTCGCGGACGGTGGCCCGCTGGAGATTTGTCCTACAGATTAAAGGCCCATGAAGTGCCATCATTATTCAGAGTGTTGGAGTAATGGGCCACTTGCACTGAGCCTCGTGACGCACTTCCGTTTGGAAATAGTACATATCTCTTATTTCCGGTTATGTTTACTTTCAATGTACTGTGGTCAATGAGTTGAACAAACGTCACCTAAAATGAGTGTCCGCAATAAAATTAAAAAATTTGGAAATTTTCGTTTACAGGAGAAGGGATATTCTGATGTTTACTGTGTGCAGAATTTTCCAAACTCATCGGAACATGAAGTTTTAATGCAAACCAAGCCGATCTGAGTGGAGCTGCTCGATATGCCGTGCCACTGAAACAAGAAGGCGGGGCGGGGCATAGAGCAGCTCCTCCCCTTTTTTTCAAAATAGCCAATAGCGTTTAGTTTATATCACAGCTCGACCAGAGCCGTTGAGTTCGTTAAAGCCGCAGTTTTCTCCTGATCTCTAACCAAACTAAACGCCTCCATATCGCTTTAAAAAACAGCATTCTGCAGAATTCAAACGAGATATGTTTTCTGGTCTGCGTCGACTCGATCATATGATTCGCTCTGTGTGTTTGGTCTCTGGACCAAGCGTGCCGCACAAGCCCTGAAAAGTGAAGCCAAAGCGTCTCGATTTTTTGTGTGGATAAACCCTAGGATAAATCTCATACATTCCGTGTATAAAATAAATACCCTAAGAAGAGAGAAACCCGATTAATTCCTTATAATAACCCCATCCCCCACCCACCATCAAGCTCAGCCTGGTGACGGTGTGTGTGTGTGTGTGTGTGTGTGTGTCCTGCAGGGGGCGTGGGGGCGGTCCTGTGGAGTCCAGCGCTGGGCTCCGGGTCCCGGTCAGGAATCCTGAGGCGAGCCGTGTTCTCCGAGGACCAGAGACGAGAGCTGGAGAAAACCTTCCGCAAGCAGAAGTACATCAGCAAGACGGACCGACACAGACTGGCCACTGACCTCGGCCTGAAGGAGACACAGGTGAGAACACACACACACACACACACACATACACACACACACTGATCTCGGCCTGAAGGAGACACAGGTGAGAACACACACACACACACACATACACACACACACTGATCTCGGCCTGAAGGAGACACAGGTGAGAACACACACACACACACACACACACACACACACACACACTGATCTCGGCCTGAAGGAGACACAGGTGAGAACACACACACACACACACATACACACACACTGATCTCGGCCTGAAGGAGACACAGGTGAGAACACACACACACACACACACACACCCACACACACACACACACACACACTGATCTCGGCCTGAAGGAGACACAGGTGAGAACACACACACACACACACACACTGATCTCGGCCTGAAGGAGACACAGGTGAGAACACACACACACACACACACACACACACACACACACACACTGATCTCGGCCTGAAGGAGACACAGGTGAGAACACACACACACATACACACACACTGATCTCGGCCTGAAGGAGACACAGGTGAGAACACACACACACACACACACACACACACACTGATCTCGGCCTGAAGGAGACACAGGTGAGAACACACACACACACACACACACACACACACTGATCTCGGCCTGAAGGAGACACAGGTGAGAACACACACACACACACACACACATACACACACACTGATCTCGGCCTGAAGGAGACACAGGTGAGAACACACACACACACACACACACACACACACTGATCTCGGCCTGAAGGAGACACAGGTGAGAACACACACACACACACACACACACACACACTGATCTCGGCCTGAAGGAGACACCGGTGAGAACACACACACACATACACACACACTGATCTCGGCCTGAAGGAGACACAGGTGAGAACACACACACACACACACACACACACACACACACACTGATCTCGGCCTGAAGGAGACACAGGTGAGAACACACACACACACACACACACACACACACTGATCTCGGCCTGAAGGAGACACAGGTGAGAACACACACACACACACACACACTAATCTCGGCCTGAAGGAGACACAGGTGAGAGCACACACACACACACACACACACACACACACACTGACCTCGGCCTGAAGGAGACACAGGTGAGAGCACACACGCACACACACACACACACACACACACACACACACACACACACACACACACACACACACACTGACCTCGGCCTGAAGGAGACACAGGTGAGAGCACACACACACACACACACACACACAAACTGATTGGTTTATTGCACTGCAAAACATGAGTCCTTCCTTGTTTCTGTCTTGTTTTCCAGCACAAATATCTAAACATTCTTAAATCAATTTAGTGAATCTATTTATTGTTTGTTTGTTTTTGAGTGTGTACACTACAGGTCAGACGTCTGGAATAATTCAGATTTTTTACTGTATCATATTATAGTGATTTCTGAAGGATCATGTGACACAGAAGACTGGAGTAATGATGCTGTTGATCACAGGAATAAATTACACTTTACTATATATTCACATAGAAAACAGCTGATTTACATTGGAATAATATTTCACAATTTATACTGTATTTTTTAAATCAAAGTCAGTCTTGCAGAAGAGACTTCTTTCAAAAACGTAATTATTCCAAACTTTTGACCGCTATTGTAGAAGTAACTGTTATTCTGTTAGATGCTTTAAGCTAAATGCGATCTTTATATTTACGTCAAACCTGGGTTTTTTATCTCCCTGTTGTTCACACTCTGTAACTCAATCCAGTTTGATGAATCCGGTTCATGCAGGTGAAGATCTGGTTCCAGAACCGCAGGATGAAGTGGAGGAACTCCCGGGAGAAGGAGAGCGCGTTCCCGCGGCCGCACGTGGAGCGACTGGTGCTCTGGAGCCAATCAGAACCAGCGGACACAACACACGTGACCCACGCGACACACACTCACCCGTGCACGAGACCTGAGCGCTGCAAAGAGGATTCATCATGACACACACTCTTCTTCTCGTCAGAAACCGAGACTCTGGTGCAAAACACGGAGAGCTGGAAAATATTTCTGCGAAACCGGGAAATTTGACAAGTGTGATGATTTATTATGAAAAACCACAAGTGTCGGTAACACTTTACAATAAATGCATTCTAACTGACAATGAGCAAAACGTCCGTTACAATATTTATTAATCTTTGTTAATGTTAGTTAATAAAACGACAACTGTTAGTTCATATCCATTAAAGTCCCCATGAAATCAAAATGGAAGGTTTTTGGCTTTTATTATGAATAATGTTAGTCTTAGCCTATCTCTAATAACAAAACTCGCATTTAGACGATATAAGCGTTCAAAACTTACAGTCTTTCACTTCCGCCAATATGGAACAATATGATTTGATGACATCACTCTGCACTTGAGTTTCTCATCAGTTTTCTGTCCAATCAAATGCTCTCTAGACTCTGAAGCCCCGCCCCTTATTATAAACAGACCCTGAGGCTGCAGCTGAGATCAGTCACGCGTGTGCGTGTGTGTGTGCGTGTGTGTGTGTGTGTGTGTGTGTGTGTGATAGGGGATCGGGAAGTTCATGTTATTGTAAAGTGTTACTGAAACCAGTCATGTGCACATTTTTACAGGTGCAAAAGTGTTAAAAATGATGGCAAAATGAATGATATCAGCTCTTTATCTTAATTGTGTCATTTAGCTTTTTATAAGATGCATTTCAATTTATTATGATAACAAGATCAATTACACCTGACTTAATTTTAATCTTGCATAAAGTGTACATTGTAAATTCTGAATTACGTTTAGTGGAGTAACTCTTTAAATAAACTAGTGAAACTTTTTTTTATCCTTGATATTATTGACATTCATTCCTTCATGCAAATCACTAATTCTTAATAAATGCGGGTTTCATGGCTTATTGCTTTAATAAAGAAAAGCTTCATCTATAAAATAACAGATGGCTGAAAAATAAACTAGATTGCTCCTATTTTAATCTGTGAAAATATGCTGAGTTTCACACTGTGACCAAACAATAATATGAGAGTAATGAAAATGTAGCTATATATCACTGAAAAAAGTGTCTCATTGGATCAAAGTAAAAAAAATGCGTCAACTGGTTACATCTAATTACATTGCTTTTTATCAACTTAAAATTTTTACTTTGAAGAGAATTAACTATCCATTACTTAGCCAAAGCAAAAAGTATCTTTGAATCAAATAAAGTTTTTAAGTTTCACGAAATCTCAAATTATACTTTGTCTCAATGTTTTGTCTTTGTATTAACTTAAATATTTTACTTTACATCTAACCAAATATCCAAACCAATACAATTTAAAATATTAATGTAATATAAAGAAATGTATTTACTTTCAGAATGTGTAATTTTATCATCTAAGAAAAATGACTTCAAGCATCAAACTTTTGACAATTTATTTTGTCATGATACAAATTTTTGTACAATGTGTACAGTATCCTCATACAAATACACACTGTCTAACAATGTAAACAAACTTGACAATTTTTGTCATAAAACATTTCTACAATGTGTATAGTATTTTTTTAGTATCCATTTACATAGACACATTGGATTCAATGTAGATTCACCATAAGAATCAGTTATGGTTTCGAAGAGAAACGTGCAATCTTTCCATGAACAGTCACTTAGAATTGACTACACAATCAAACCTTTAGAATTCTTCTGATGTTAAAACAAGTTTGGCCCAAAAAGTGGTTTAAAATGGGCAGTGTAAAACCAAACACTTAATAAAACACCTACCGAATTAGCCAATGGTAGAAAAAAAAAAGTAGTATTTTCACCTTCATGGAATAGGTTACCCAAAAATGAAACTATGTATACATATATATATATATTTTTTTTCCATTTCTGTCATTTTGTTGTTTGGTCACTAGAGGTCACTGTTTTACAATAAATGACATGATGTCACCGCTGTGGCTTTACCAAAATCACTCGATTGTCCTTCACTTACTGGAAATTAGGAAATACCATAGTATAACATGTTTTTGACCATGGTATGAAGTTACTTGCAGAATCCATGTAAAACCAATGTGAATTTAGTATCACCATTTTATGGTTCGAAACAAGTCCTTCTGGGAAGTTCGCATTTACGAGTTGCGAAGTCGTTTTTTTTTTTTATTCACATATTTGTAAAACATTAATAGAAAGGTTTTAATTAATTAAAGTTTTACAAACAAGACTGAGCTTACATTCAATCATCACAACACAATGTACATACTATTCCCAACAGTAAATTAAAGACAAAGTATAAAAGAAAAAGAAAAAAGCGAGAGAAAGGAAAGTAGAGTAGGAACCTTTTTCAAATTATAAAACCAAAATCTTCCAATAATTAGTAAAAATACACTGCGTATACATCCCTATATTCTCCAAATATACTAAACATTCCTCCTTAAAAAACATAATCATGAAGGAATTTTGAAAAATGTACATTTTTGTATGTAAAATTTCAGCAAAAGCGACACATTATTTATTAAATAAGACACTTTTTATCCTTAATTAACAAACCAAACTTACCAGTTTCCCACGACAGTATCACCTTCTCTTAATTAACTGCACAAAATACAGAAAGATCTTTAAACTCGACTTCTAGACAAATAATGTGCATAAGGTGTGTTTTTGCTTTTTGATGTTTTTAATTAAATTATGAAGCCACTGTAAAGTTTATCGTTATAGTTATTATATTACAATGCTATTATATTTTGTGCAGGAAATAGCTTATTTTGTTGTATAGACTAGATTATTGTTGTATTGTATTCTCACTGAAACGCCCCAACTCGTAAACTCGAAAACCCTGAGACTCGTATTTACGACTGGCGGCGTTCATGCGTCCAACTCTATTATTCACTGTTAAATGAAGCGTAATTGCACCACGGTACAGTACTTTTTTATTTAAAGTCTAAATTATAATAAGAAACATTTTTGGATGAAATCACTGTAAACCCTAACGCTCAAAATAATGAATTGGTTTGAGTAGGACAAACTTAAATTGAACTAATTAGTTCATTCAAATGAACTTTTATGAGTATTTAGCACTTTCTTTTTCTTTCAAGTTCACAGAACTGATATATTTTAAGTATTCTGAACTGTTTCATTGTTTTGAGTTTTATGAAATTATTCATTTTAATTTAGACGAACTTAAGTTTAACTGAAACGGCTGGGATTTCTATTTCCCAGCAAGCTTTGCCGATGGAGAGTAAATGCTAAAACTAAGTGTAATATAATGGTTTTTTTTGGTGTAATGATTAATGTTTTGTTACGCTAATTTAGAAGAATTTCTGTTAATGTTGGTTTTCGGATAGTTGCCATCATGGAGACGAGTGGTGCATGAGCTTGATTTAAGAGCAAATGAACATGTATATTTCTGCAAGTGCTTCTGTATAACATACTATTGTTTACATGTTAGCAACTTAGCATGTTAGCAAACTATTTTGTTAACGCTAACTGAGTTTATACTAATAAAAGTGTTCACATTGAGATTACATGAAAGTTTTAAGTTAAATGTATGAATTTGCATACTCAAACATTTCAAGTTAAGAGTAATTAAAATGTATAAGTACAAAATAAAAATCTGCCAGTTCTGCTTACTTAAACTTTACATTTTTTAACTTAAAAAATTTGAGGCAACTGATTTTTTGAGTTTCAAATTTTTTGAGTTTTGCCAATTAATTCGGGTTTTAGGGAAATGACATTAATTTATAAATTTACAAAAGTAAACTGATACCATAGTGAATTTTTTATATTGAGTTTGAGTTGATTTGACATAAAAAAAGGAGCAATACAACATTTGTTACAACTTCTTTGTCAAGGATAACACAATAAAGTTGCATGTTCCTTGATTTTTTTTAACTTAATTTTCTTGATTTAACTTAACTCAAATTCTTGTGGATTATGAATGCAAATTAATCCACGATGTAAATCTGTGCAGTTCAGAGTGTGTGAGACGGAGAAACGTCCTCCAGATCCTGAAAGGTTACAGCACCGCTGATGCGGGATTCACACACAACACATATTTGTTGCTTAGCTGTGTTTTTTTCACTTTCAATAACACAAATAAGGGGGAAACTGGGGCACTTCTTCCTCCTCTCCGTCTGCTGTTATTCCTCGAGGGTCTCGAGTGGCTGTTGTCTGGAAAAGGCTTCAGATTGAGTTTGAATGATTTTATTTTCCTAGTGGCACTTTAGAAAATGATGTGCTGTGAAGACGACAGTATTATTGTGTTTCATGAGCTTTAGTCCCATCAGCCACAACATCAATAACTGATGGAGAGCATCACACACACACACACACACGCGCACACGCACACGCACGCACACACACACACACACGCACGCACACGCACACGCGCACACACGCGCACACGCGCACACGCACACGCACACGCACACACACACGCGCACACGCACACGCACGCGCACGCACACACACGCGCACACACGCACACACACACACACACACACGCACACTCAGACACAGACGCATAAAGACTCAAACAAACAAAGAAACACACACACACACACACACACACACTCAGACACACACTCAGACACACACACACACACACACACACTCAGACACACACACACACACACACACACACACACTCAGACACACACACACACACACACACAGAACCTGAATCACATCGACAGACCAGAAGATCAAAGAGACACTGGACACGTTTCATAAGAGATAAGTAAACATGTAGTAACACCCTAGCAACACCCTAGCAACACACTAGCAACCACTTAAACCTTCTGCCGTCAGTCTGGAGCTCTGGCTACGCAAGACCACTTAAAAAAACACATTTTGACCCACACTGACCACCATAGCAACTGCTCAGGAAAGCCCTTGTGTTATTTACACATTTGCATTTGACATTTTATGAATCTGTTCTCATCATATGTTATTGTTTACAGCGTCTCTGTGTCATCATGTCACACCAGAAACTCTCTCTCCAGACACCAAAAATATGATAAATCCCACAGTTATATCCAGATGTGCTCTGATATGAGATTGTGCCCAGACCTGGAGCGGATCTGTCAGTCTTTACTGGTACCTGTTGTTGAGCTTTTCCTCTTTTATTGTGGGATTATTTGGGAACGTGATCCGTGTTTCGGGACAGACGGTAATGTCTCGGGTCTCAGAACCAGGACAGTTCCTGATCACATTCGGGAACAAAACACACAATCTGAAAAGGAAAAGAAGACAAATTACTTGATTAAGATAAGTAAGTTAAATGTATTATTTTAAATAAAATGAATTATATTATAAATAGTAAATGCTATATATATAAATTATTCTATATAAATAAAAATGAAAATGTAATCAGGAAAAATGCTAAAATGTAATATATATATATATATTTTGTTCTTGCAATTTTCCTGATTACGTTCAATTTTTTATTTATATACTTATAAATAATTATTTTTAAAATATTTTATATATATATATATATATATATATATATATATATATATATATATATATATAATGTTTTAATATTTTTCCTGATTTACAGAAGGTGAACAAAACCCACAATCTGAAAAGAAAATAACAAAATGACCTTAGTAAGTAAATTAAGTAAAAATTTATTATTTTACATTAAATTAAATTATTTATAATTATAAAAGATAAATCATTATTTATAAATAAAAATGAATTTACATAATAATTATAATATTACCCTATTTTTATTTATAATTATAAATGCAAATCATATATATATATGTGTAAATATGAATTATGTAATAGACTATAAATCATACGTTTATAATATTAATAATAAATATATATGTAAATTGAATGAAAATTATTTAATTACTTTTATATTTTAGGATTGTTATCATTACTTTTATCTTTTTCTGGCACCGTTTTCTTATTGATATTTGGATTAATGTGTCGGCGGTATAAAAACTACTATAAACTACTTTGAAATTGAAAGATTGCCAGTGAGAGTAATCACAGTGATTGTAAAGATTGATTGTATTGTGTGTTGAGTTGTGTGTGAAAGGTCAAAGGCGCTGTAATGCACTCGCAGTGTGTGTGGAGGTTTCAGACTCAATTCAGAACTGACCATGAGAGAATAAATCAATGCCCAGCGTCTCCAGAATGAGTCTCTGATCCGCTTCACACCGGCACTGAAGCAACGCTCACATTACATTCACAGTGTGACTCTGAGAACACATGCATTTTAATAAAGGGAAAGCAACCCTGTTGAGGTATATATACGCATAACAGCACACGAGGGACTCTGCACTGACGGGGAATATACGATTAAACCGGTTTGTGTTTCAGACATTTCTAGATCACACTTTTCTTCAGCTTCACCAGTGCAAGTGTAGAGCTGAGGAAAACACACGAGAAACAACAAGTTTACAGAAACACACATGCATTCAGATGAGACTCAACTACACAATCAATATTTGGCATGACAATATCCATGGACACATTCAACAGAGATGTTTAGTGTGTTTCAACATGAATTAATAGGTCAACTATATAATAATACATCTATATCATCAGTTAACATACAGTATATGTAAAGTATACAGCAAACAAAGTCAACTAAATAATAATAAATTATATCATAAATTATACAGTATGTTAATTAAACAGCAAATAAATAAATTAATACATAAATAAAGTAAACTATATAATAATAAATCTACATCATGAATCCTGTTAAGTATACAGAAAAAAAAATAGTCAACTATACATTAATAAATCTATGAAATGAAATCATGTGTGTGTGTGTGTGTGTTGTGAGTGTGAGTGTGTGTGTGTGAGTGTGAGTGTGTGTGAGTGTGTGTGTGAGTGTGTGTGAGTGTGTGTGTGTGTGAGGAGCGTGTGTGTGTGAGGAGTGTGTGTGTGTGTGAGGAGCGTGTGTGTGTGAGGAGTGTGTGTGTGTGTGTGTGTGTGAGGAGCGTGTGTGTGTGAGGAGTGTGTGTGTGTGTGAGGAGCGTGTGTGTGTGAGGAGTGTGTGTGAGTGTGAGTGTGTGTGTGTGAGTGTGTGTGAGTGTGAGTGTGAGTGTGTGTGTGAGTGTGTGTGTGTGAGGAGCGTGTGCGTGTGAGGAGTGTGTGTGTGTGTGAGGAGCGTGTGTGTGTGAGGAGTGTGTGTGAGTGTGAGTGTGAGTGTGAGTGTGTGTGTGTGAGTGTGTGTGAGTGTGAGTGTGAGTGTGTGTGTGAGGAGTGTGTGTGAGTGGGAGCATGTGTGTGTGAGAAGCGTGTGTGATTGTGTGTGTGTGAGGAGCGTGTGTGTGTGAGGAGCGTGTGTGAGTGTGTGTGTGTGAGGAGCGTGTGTGTGTGTGAGAGAGAAGTGTGTGTGAGGAGTGTGTGTGAGGAATGTGTGTGTGTGTGTGTGTGAGTAGCATGTGTGAGTGTGTGTGAGTGTTAGGAGCGTGTGTGAGTGTGTGTGAATGAGGAGCGTGTGTGTGTGTGTGTGTGTGAGTGTGAGGAGCGTGTGTGAGTGTGAGTGTTTGTGTGAGGAGTGTGTGTGTGTGTGTGTGTGAGGAGTGTGTGTGTGAGGAATGTGTGTGTGTGTGTGTGAGTATGAGGAGCATGTACGAGTGTATGTGAGTGTGAGGAGTCTCTGTGTGTGTGTGTGTGTGAGAGAGAGGAGTGTGTGTGAGTGTGAGGAGCGTGTGTGAGTGTGTGCGTGTGAGGAGTGTGTGTGAGTGTGAGGAGCGTGTGTGAGTGTGTGTGAGTGTGAGGAGTGTGTGTGTGTTAGAGAGAGAGGAGTGTGTGTGAGTGTGTGTGTGAGGAGTGTGTGTGTGAGTGTGTGTAGCGTGTGTGAGTGTGTGTGTGAGGAGTGTGTGTGAGTGTGAGGAGCGTGTGTGAGTGTGTGTGAGTGTGAGGAGTGTGTGTGTGTGTGTGTGAGAGAGAGAGGAGTGTGTGTGAGTGTGTGTGTGAGGAGCGTGTGTGAGCGTGAGGAGCGTGTGTGAGTGTGTGTGAGGAGTGTGTGTGAGTGTGAGTGTGTGTAGCGTGTATGAGTGTGTGTGTGTGAGGAGTGTGTGTGAGTGTGAGGAGCGTGTGTGAGTTTGTGTGTGAGGAGTGTGTGTGAGTGTGAGGAGCGGTGTGTGAGTGTGTGTGTGAGGAGTGTGAGGAGCGTGTGTGAGTGTGTGTGTGAGGAGTGTGAGGAGCGTGTGTGAGTGTGTGTGAGGAGTGTGTGTGTGTGTGTGAGAGAGAGGAGTGTGTGTGAGTGTGAGTGTGAGGAGCGTGTGTGAGTGTGTGCCAGGAGTGTGTGTGAGTGTGAGGAGCGTGTGTGAGTGTGTGTGTGAGGAGTGTGAGGAGCGTGTGTGAGTGTGTGTGAGGAGTGTGTGTGTGTGTGTGAGAGAGAGGAGTGTGTGTGAGTGTGAGGAGCGTGTGTGAGTGTGTGTGTGAGGAGTGTGTGTGAGTGTGAGGAGCGTGTGTGAGGAGTGTGTGTGAGTGTGAGGAGCGTGTGTGAGTGTATGTGTGAGGAGTGTGTGTGAGTGTGAGGAGCGTGTGTGAGTGTATGTGTGTGAGTGTGAGGAGTGTGTGTGAGTGTGAGGAGCGTGTGTGAGTGTGAGGAGCGTGTGTGAGTGTGAGGAGCGTGTGTGAGTGTATGTGTGTGAGTGTATGTGTGTGAGTGTGAGGAGTGTGTGTGAGTGTGAGGAGCGTGTGTGAGTGTGAGGAGTGTGTGTGAGTGTGAGGAGCGTGTGTGAGGAGTGTGTGTGAGTGTGAGGAGCGTGTGTGAGTGTATGTGTGAGGAGTGTGTGTGAGTGTGAGGAGTGTGTGTGAGTGTATGTGTGAGGAGTGTGTGTGAGTGTGAGGAGTGTGTGTGAGTGTATGTGTGAGGAGTGTGTGTGAGTGTGAGGAGTGTGTGTGAGTGTGAGGAGCGTGTGTGAGTGTGAGGAGCGTGTGTGAGTGTGAGGAGTGTGTGTGAGTGTGAGGAGCGTGTGTGAGTGTGAGGAGTGTGTGTGAGTGTGAGGAGCGTGTGTGAGGAGTGTGTGTGAGGAGCGTGTGTGAGTGTGTGTGTGAGGAGTGTGTGTGAGGAGCGTGTGTGAGTGTGTGTGTGAGGAGTGTGAGGAGCGTGTGTGAGTGTGTGTGAGGAGTGTGTGTGTGTGTGTGAGTGTGAGGAGTGTGTGTGAGTGTGAGGAGCGTGTGTGAGTGTGTGTGTGAGGAGTGTGTGTGAGTGTGAGGAGCGTGTGTGAGGAGTGTGTGTGAGTGTGAGGAGCGTGTGTGAGTGTATGTGTGAGGAGTGTGTGTGAGTGTGAGGAGCGTGTGTGAGTGTATGTGTGTGAGTGTATGTGTGTGAGTGTGAGGAGTGTGTGTGAGTGTGAGGAGCGTGTGTGAGTGTGAGGAGCGTGTGTGAGTGTGAGGAGCGTGTGTGAGTGTATGTGTGTGAGTGTATGTGTGTGAGTGTGAGGAGCGTGTGTGAGTGTGAGGAGTGTGTGTGAGTGTGAGGAGCGTGTGTGAGGAGTGTGTGTGAGTGTGAGGAGCGTGTGTGAGTGTATGTGTGAGGAGTGTGTGTGAGTGTGAGGAGTGTGTGTGAGTGTATGTGTGAGGAGTGTGTGTGAGTGTGAGGAGTGTGTGTGAGTGTATGTGTGAGGAGTGTGTGTGAGTGTGTGTGAGTGTGAGGAGCGTGAGTGAGTGTGAGGAGTGTGTGTGAGTGTGAGGAGTGTGTGTGAGTGTGAGGAGCGTGTGTGAGGAGTGTGTGTGAGTGTGAGGAGCGTGAGTGAGTGTGAGGAGTGTGTGTGAGTGTGAGGAGTGTGTGTGAGTGTGAGGAGCGTGTGTGAGGAGTGTGTGTGAGTGTGAGGAGCGTGTGTGAGTGTGAGGAGCGTGTGTGAGTGTGAGGAGTGTGTGTGAGTGTGAGGAGCGTGTGTGAGGAGTGTGTGTGAGTGTGAGGAGCGTGTGTGAGTGTATGTGTGAGGAGTGTGTGTGAGTGTGAGGAGCGCGTGTGAGTGTGAGGAGTGTGTGTGAGTGTGAGGAGTGTGTGTGAGTGTGAGGAGAGTGTGTTAGTGTGAGGAGCGTGTGTGAGTGTGAGGAGCGTGTGTGAGGAGTGTGTGTGAGTGTGAGGAGCGTGTGTGAGTGTGAGGAGCGTGTGTGAGGAGTGTGTGTGAGTGTGAGGAGCGTGTGTGAGTGTGAGGAGCGTGTGTGAGTGTGAGGAGTGTGTGTGAGTGTGAGGAGCGTGTGTGAGTGTGAGGAGCGTGTGTGAGTGTGAGGAGTGTGTGTGAGTGTGAGGAGCGTGTGTGAGTGTGAGGAGTGTGTGTGAGTGTGAGGAGCGTGTGTGAGGAGTGTGTGTGAGGAGCGTGTGTGAGTGTGTGTGTGAGGAGTGTGTGTGAGGAGCGTGTGTGAGTGTGTGTGTGAGGAGTGTGAGGAGCGTGTGTGAGTGTGTGTGAGGAGTGTGTGTGTGTGTGTGAGAGAGAGGAGCGTGTGTGAGTGTGAGGAGTGTGTGTGAGTGTGAGGAGCGTGTGTGAGGAGTTTGTGTGAGGAGCGTGTGTGAGTGTGTGTGTGAGGAGTGTGTGTGAGGAGCGTGTGTGAGTGTGTGTGTGTGAGTGTGAGGAGCGTGTGTGAGTGTGTGTGTGAGGAGTGTGTGTGAGTGTGAGGAGCGTGTGTGAGGAGTGTGTGTGAGTGTGAGGAGCGTGTGTGAGTGTATGTGTGAGGAGTGTGTGTGAGTGTGAGGAGCGTGTGTGAGTGTATGTGTGTGAGTGTATGTGTGTGAGTGTGAGGAGTGTGTGTGAGTGTGAGGAGCGTGTGTGAGTGTGAGGAGCGTGTGTGAGGAGTGTGTGTGAGTGTGAGGAGCGTGTGTGAGTGTATGTGTGTGAGTGTGAGGAGCGTGTGTGAGTGTGAGGAGTGTGTGTGAGTGTGAGGAGCGTGTGTGAGGAGTGTGTGTGAGTGTGAGGAGCGTGTGTGAGTGTATGTGTGAGGAGTGTGTGTGAGTGTGAGGAGTGTGTGTGAGTGTATGTGTGAGGAGTGTGTGTGAGTGTGAGGAGTGTGTGTGAGTGTATGTGTGAGGAGTGTGTGTGAGTGTGAGGAGTGTGTGTGAGTGTGTGTGAGTGTGAGGAGCGTGAGTGAGTGTGAGGAGTGTGTGTGAGTGTGAGGAGCGTGTGTGAGTGTGAGGAGCGTGTGTGAGTGTGAGGAGTGTGTGTGAGTGTGAGGAGCGTGTGTGAGGAGTGTGTGTGAGTGTGAGGAGCGTGTGTGAGTGTATGTGTGAGGAGTGTGTGTGAGTGTGAGGAGCGTGTGTGAGTGTGAGGAGTGTGTGTGAGTGTGAGGAGTGTGTGTGAGTGTGAGGAGAGTGTGTTAGTGTGAGGAGCGTGTGTGAGTGTGAGGAGCGTGTGTGAGGAGTGTGTGTGAGTGTGAGGAGCGTGTGTGAGTGTGAGGAGCGTGTGTGAGGAGTGTGTGTGAGTGTGAGGAGCGTGTGTGAGGAGTGTGTGTGAGTGTGAGGAGCGTGTGTGAGTGTGAGGAGCGTGTGTGAGTGTGAGGAGCGTGTGTGAGTGTGAGGAGCGTGTGTGAGTGTGAGGAGCGTGTGTGAGGAGTGTGTGTTAGTGTGAGGAGCGTGTGTGAGTGTATGTGTGAGGCTCTGATGAATTACTGTGGGATTTTGATAGGTTGTGTTTGAAAAAGGAAAACAAGAGACTTCCTGTCAGATTTGTGTGTGTTACAAAGAGGGAAGTGTGTGTTGTGGTTTGCAAAAAGTGTTTTATGAAATTGAAAACTGAGTCGAAGGCCGAGAACTGGTGTATGGTTTTGCAGATTTGGTGTGTGTGGTACTAGTGTTTGAGTGTCAGGTTTCAGAAATTAGTTTGAAAAAAAAAAACTGTAATAATCAAAGTGGGAATGTTCAGTGCGCGCGCTTCCATGTAGAGCCACCAGGGGGGTTACGCGCACTGCCTCTCTCTCTCTGCCTCTCTCTCTCTCTCTCTCTCTGTCTCTCTCTCTCTCTCTCTCTCTCTCTCTCTCTCTCGCTCTGCAGTCAGTCTGACGCGACGCGTTGCGCTAGACCCATCAGAACCACCTGTGCGGCTCGCGGAACACTCGCGCGTGAAGCCCGTGACGCTCCTCTCATCCCGCGGGATGTCTGAATGACGAGGAACAATCCTGCGAATACGTGATTGCATTTTCGTGGAGTATCGCAACATGGACTAATTGCATTATTCACCATGGGATTATTGCAGTTGTTTGTTGGATTATTTTACGCGGCAGCAGGTAGGCATCAGTTATTATATCTGATCCGTTGATTATGAGCACAGATATGGCAGTTATTATCAACATCTGGTCATACATTCATCTCCATGGAGCGACCACAGCCTGTAATCAGAGATATAGAGATGCTAACATCATCACTGAGCAAAATTATATGCACGTAATACATGCAATACATGTAAAAACGTTATATTCCGAAGTCGTTTTTAGAGGAAAATACGGTAACACTTTACAATAAGGTTCATTACTTAACATTTGTTAATGTATTAACTAACATGAACTAACAATGAGCAACATTTATTATATTTATTAATCTTTGTTAATATTTGTTAATAAAAATTCAGCTGTTCATTGTTAGTTCACAGTAATGTTAACAAGATGTTAATAAAGTATTAGTAAAATTACCATTAACAAAGATGAATAAATGCTGTATAAGTGCAGTTCATTATTAGTTCATGTTTGTAGTTGTAAAGTGTTTCCAAAAATACATATCACTCTTTCCACTCTAACATTTCATGTTGAACTAAACGTGTCACTTGCAGTTTCTTTGTAATTAACTGCGAAATTTAAAAGTAATATCTGAGTGAAAATTGTTCCTACGCTATTTATTCATTTGTTTATTGTTCAGTGTAGTCTCCCCACATCTGGAAATATCAAGGAATTTTGATTTCCAAGCGCTGAAAAGTCATGAAAAAAGTCATTGCTCTTCAACCCATATAGAGTACAGTGCTTTTAAAAATCCCTGTTGCAGTAAAAGCCTGTAAAAGTGAATGCGCAGGAGTGAAGATCTAATGCTGCATGTTGTGTTGTGTTGAAGTGTCTGCGTTCGGAGTGGATCCAGCGGTTCGGATCAGCCTGTTTCAGGAGTTCAGTCCCGGAGAAGGGTTTTCCGGCGTGACACAGGTGAAGGGTTTCCATGATGACACCAGAGCATTCCTGTTCCAAGGTAAAACTACGGGATTGCAAACAAAAAGAAAAAAACTGTCTTATTGACAACTGCACAATGTTAAGTTTTCCCAAATTTGGGAATGTTTCCCAAATTTGAGAAGTTTTCCCAAATTTGGGAATTTCCCCCAATTTTTTCCAAAATTCCAATTTTTCCCAAACACGTTCCTTCTGGAATCTGTGTATCTGGCTATATCCCAGCCAACCGGGAACGTTCTCAGAATGCTTTGGCAAGTTTATGAACAAACGTTCTTCTAGTAACGTTAATGGAACGTTAATTCAAAAATCTGTCTTGTGTTCTCAACACATTAGCAGAAAAACATCATTTATACATCGTTTTTCTGAAACATTTTAGTCGAATGTTTTTTAACTGTTACTGCTTTTGTCAGATGGTTTAGAGAACATTCAAAAGTAACATTTTCATAATACATGCAAAACGATGAAATCGAGAAAACATTCCCTTAATGTTTTCTCTAATGTTCACATAACCAAGAACATTCCTGTTCCAAGGTAAAACTACGGGATTAAAAAAAAAAAAAAAAAAACTGTCTTATTGACAACTGCACAATGTTAAGTTTTCCCAAATTTGGGAATGTTTCCCAAATTTGAGAAGTTTTCCCAAATTTGGGAATTTCCCCCAATTTTTTCCAAAATTCCAATTTTTCCCAAACACGTTCCTTCTGGAATCTGTGTATCTGGCTATATCCCAGCCAACCGGGAACGTTCTCAGAATGCTTTGGCAAGGTTATGAACAAACTTTCTTCTAGTAACGTTAATGGAACGTTAATTCAAAAATCTGTCTTGTGTTCTCACAACATTAGCAGAAAAACATCATTTATACATCGTTTTTCTGAAACATTTTAGTCGAATGTTTTTTAACTGTTACTGCTTTTGTCAGATGGTTCAGAGAACATTCAAAAGTAACATTTTGATAATACATGCAAAACGATGAAATCGAGAAAACATTCCCTTAATGTTTTCTCTAATGTTCACATAACCAAGAAAAAAAAAAAGTTTTTAAAACACATTCCGAAAACGTTTTCACAACTTATTGGAAATGTTAGCAAAACATTCTTACAACATATTTTTGTTACTTTAGCTGGGATTCTCCATAAATTTAGTGTCGGGAATAATAAAGTCGCTGATATCGCACTCTTCTGCATGCATATCAATTGCAAATGCAAAAATATGCATGATAATATTATATATATTGTTGGTACATTACACTAACAGACGCAATGCTATACTTTTGTTATTGCGTTAAAACGAGTATTTTTCATTGTTAGTTCATGCTGAATGAAATATTACAGTAATGTGTTCCCGATATATTTAAGCATCTCACTGAAAATCAGTCTTATTGACAATTGGACAATGTGACGTTTTCCCAAATTTGGGATTTCCCCCCAAAAAATCCCAAATTATTCCCAAACATGTTCCTTATGGGATCTATGTTTCCGGTTATATCCCAGACATTCCAAGAAGAAAACATTTTCATAACTTAATGCAAAACATTCTCAGAACATATTTTTGTCACTTTAGCTGGGATTCTCCATGAATTTAGTGTCGGGAATGATAGAGTCGTGTTCGGTCGGCACTGATATCGCACTCTTCTGCATGCATATCAATTGCAAAGGCAAAAACGCATACATTTCCATTATAATGTAAGATATATATTAGTAACACTTATAGTAACACGTACAAACAATGAACAGCTGTATTTTTATTAACTAACATTAAAAAGATTAATAAATATAACAAATGTATTTTATCATTGTTCGTTAACTAATGAACCTTATTGTAGCGTGTTACTGATATATTATTGGTAAGACATTACGATAACAGATGCAATGCTATACTTTTGTTAAAACGAGTATGAAACCTCACAGTAAAGTGTTCCCGATATATTTAAGAGTGGAGTCTGCAGTGAACACCTGCGTAACCGCGGCGACCCTCGGCTGTGTCCCGCTGGGATGGATGGACCCTCATGGGGCCCCGACAATTGAGAGCCTCTCTGGAAAACAAAGGGCCGTGGCTCTTTATGGAAACAGACGCTGGAGAATAATGAGACGTATAATGAGATTAGTCCTCAGACGATACACACATCTGTGTGTGTGTGTGTGTGTGTGTGTGTTCATCTGCTGCTGTTGACAAATAGTGGCCTGTTTTGGGATCCGCGATATGATGCAACAAGTCGTAAGATTGGACTGCTGTAAGTTTTGCTGTGTGTTTTGTGCTGGCACTGCAGATGTGTGTGTGTGTGTGTGTGTGTGTGTGTGTGTGTGTGTGTGTGTGATGTGTCAGCTCTTTTACATGTTACATGTGCTATTGTGCAATAAGAGTTTCTATCTGTGCATAATTACCTTGCAGCTTGACAACATGTTTCAAATATCAAAAGTTTTTATGCATAAATTGTGAAGTGTCAAATCAGACTGCATGCAACTCATGCAAAAATGACACATTTCACCTTTAAATCCTTCTTTAAAGTCAAGAGAAAATTGACACTATTTAATGTC